>NW_009646851.1:2305611-2349891 GCF_000708025.1 Charadrius vociferus | reverse complement strand
CGTTCAGGAGACTTAGGGAAACTTGTCAGGGCTGTGTTTGGTCTTTGGTTCCAGAGAAAGATGGAGACTTCCTTATTTTTATTTTATTCCTAGGTATATTACCCTGGGCTAGCATGTACCAGAAGTCTGCCTGAAATGCTGTTTGTTTGAGAGAAGACATTTGCATGTATGTCCGTTCTTACAAAAGAATCTACTCGGAGGGAAATTAAGATCTACTGAAATTATGGACTATGGGTTCTGTGTTATGTCAGAGCTGAAGTGCATAATTAAGAACTGCCTCTTCTAAAAAGCTGTGCTGAATTTTACAGTTACTAGTTTCTTTGAAATCAGAAGCTTACTAATTATTTTTCAGTTGTTGGGGATTTGAGAAACGTAAATCATTCAGTAAACCATGCGTAAAATTCATCACCATCTTCCTCTGATCATTTTTGTTACATAAGACTGCTAGCAATTACACCTACCTGAACACTGAAGATGTCATGAACACAGTTCTCCTCATGACGTACCACAAGATCCCTCTGTATGTACCTTTCATTATTTTCTTTGAACAATCCTCTAGAAGTCACTCTTGAGGACTGGAGATCTGCATCCAATGTTGCATTGTACTTTATAGCTAAAGAAGAATAACAGTACATTTTTTGCTGACTATGACTGCCCACGATCTCATTACTATGCTCAACATTACTGAGTGACCAGGCATTCCACACCACACTAAATATTTTACTCTTTTTGTAGCTTGCTAAACACAGAGCAGTCTCAAATTGATAAAATTTTCTCTTGTGTTTTCCAAAGCGCTCAAGCAGGTTTAAATCCTGACCAAAGTTCTCATCCACAGACAGCACATTAAATGGCAATCAATCCAGTCTCCGCTGCAGACGTTTGAGCCTGCAGCTCAGGCAAGAAGCCAGTCAGCAGGGCCAGGATTATGCTAGATGAAGGTGCCTTGCAACCATATCCCTGAACTCTGAGGAGTCTATCAAGAATCTACATTTTCTCTTCAATCACATAATTATTTCTGTCTTCTTCTCTTCATATTATGACTAATACACTGGAAGTTCACCGTTATTTTATACCTACAATCATGAGTTCCTAAAGGCATTACACATAGCACTGAAGCAGTCCAACTGGTGTTATCCATGACGTGTACTTTTAACTAAATAGCTTCACAAGAGGCCAGTGCTGATCTCAGAAATATTTGGTGCTGTCCTGTCCTCTGAAAAGAAGAGCTTCTCCCCACTGACATCTGCACTAAGCCTATGAATTTTTTTAATTTTTTTTTTTTTTTTCCTGAAGAGACAAGAAAAGACTGCAGCCTGCTGTTGGAACCAGTAGGTTGAAAACGATCAGCTTCTCACTAATGACATTTTCTGGGGTTTGCTGAACAGCAAGGATTCAGCTCGCCTTTATGCAGTTGATTCCTCACTTTTCAAAGCTTATGGAGCCAGTGATGAAAGTAGGTCTTAAAAACATTTTCTCAAGCACTTAAGTTTTACACTGACTTTGCCTTTCTTGACATTCAATCTAATATATCCTTAGAATTCCCACTACTCATTTGAATAATGGACTTTTGAAGGAATTAATATAAGACAAGTTATTGAAATACTCTTACCCACTTGATTATTTCTCTTAACAGGTCTAAATGTAGCCTGAAAACATATTTTGACAGTTATGTCTGTGTTCTTGTTCAGCAGACTGATTTTCTCAGGTTTAAATGAGGCAATTACGGAGACATTTGCAATGCTTCGTGACCTGCAAAATATTTTTAAAAGGTTACATGTGGTTTTCAAGAGCACTGGGTAACGTAGAAGCTGCTGTATATTACTACCTATAAATGTAACATTGATTTTCTTGGTTCCCAATGTAATAATTTTTTAATGGCACTGGTAATAGTATTTTTCTTCGCATATAAGCGAATTTGTTGATACAGTAGCTTTCAGTAATGACAATAAATAATTTATTGTGTCAAATCAATGGATAATCAATGTCTTTATCCCAGTGCTCTAATCCTTCCCTTAGGATAACAGAGAACAAAGCCCTTGTCCTGTTTTCCCAATAAGTAATATTCTTCTGCTCCTTTAGGGAAGCTACTGAGCTCCTTTGAGAAGGCAAAAAAAGGGTAATTCTTCATTTTAATTAATACTCTTATTTTTCAAAAAAACAACTTTCATGTAATTACTCAAAATTTTGAAGAACAGTTTCAAAGGAACCCTGCATGTAAAAACAAACACTTTAATCAAAAGTGAAACCCATTAATCAGACCAAATGCCAGAGTGAAAGAAAAACAAGCATCTTCATTAATCAAATCTAAATAAATGGTGGTACTCCAAGGAGCATCACTTTCTTTAATGCAATTCCCACCAGCACCAGCAGAAGTTCTATTGTGGGTCAAAGGTCCAAACTAACCATTCATTTTTAATAATATTGTTTCATTATGAAATAAGTAGCAATTCAGTGATGTTTTTCTTCTTACAATGGGGAGCCTCAGGCGGGAAGACAGGCGACAGATAGGAAAACAAGCTGCATTTTAATTTAGCTCCTCAAGGAAGTAGTGGAAAATACACAGTACTTAGGGAGGCAGAAGATTTGGCTTTTGTGAAGTCTTTCTTCTTTATTTTGTGGAAGTACTCAGATTGCTCTGGCAAAGACCACATGCCAGAAAAGATAGGTTTTTTTCCAGAAATAGGAGCCAAGTCTCTTTCACTGCTGTCTGTCCTTACCCTGCAGAACAACTCTCTCCCCGAGATCAGCCTACTAGCCAGTAAAGGTCACACGGGTTGCGTGGGAAGTGGTTTCACCTGTATCAAGCTCAGCTATCAAAATTATACTGCGGCTACAGAAGTATAACCTGCTGTTACAAACACTCGCAAGCAAGCCCCACTCCCTGCTGCTGCCCCTTCCCTCTGGACCACGCGTCTGCACAGGAACAGCAACCAGTAGTGTTTCCTGGCCCTCCCCATCCCTGGCCAAGTCCCTCCCGGCAGCCCCCGCCACTCGGCTTCCCCCCACATGCCCTGGCTCTGCCTCCCACACTGCCTTGACTTTCAAGGGTTTGACGATACATGCTTAAAACAGGTTTAGTCTAATGCTGTTTTTCAGCTAGCTATGAGAGCAGCGATGAGGCAGTAAGTGTGTTAGCTCTGCATGGAATGAAAGAGCTTTTTGGTTTGTTTGTATTGCTGTTCAATTAAGTAAATGCTCAACTTGCATCTGAATCATTAAGTGCTTCCTTTCTAAAAGAGTTTACCAACCATAGCAGAACCACATTTCCATCAGCACCAACTGATACGTCAGTAATGTCATCGTCATCTAAGTCTCTATGGCCATCTACTGATCTTCCAAAGAATTGGAGCCGTTGTCCAAAAGCAGAATCCGATCCTAAAATTTTCTGGGAAAGACAGTTTGGTTACTGAGCTTGCTGCAAGCATGCTTAAGTCTGTAGATAGCAGCCTAAGCAATGGATTTTCACTGATATTCCCTGTATATTCGGTGTATTGTTTAAACAAAATGCTTTTGTGGATGTTTTCTCAGATGCTTTTAAGCACTTTTTCCTCCCCTGTTGGAGCAGACAATGGACTAGATTTTTCTGTCTTGGGAGCAGATCAACTAACTGACTACTGTATGCCAGCTAGTACTTACTGGAAACTTTTTCCATCTCACATTGAGCAACTCAAAGCATAGGAAGCTTAACTGGACTTCTAACAAATACTTTCTGCAACCAGAAAGTCTGCATGGAAAGTGACATTGAAATTACCATTATATTAGCATATAAGATATGCAAAGATGCTTGAAAGTCTTCTCCTTTAGTACCACATATTTAGAATTTACAGAGCTGGGATTTATCTAATTGCCATTGCTGTACATCAACCCTAAAACCTTAAATAATGGGTGTCAAAAAAAATGTATAGGACATTAGCTGACTTCATACATAGCCACCAAAAAGTCTAAGGGACTTGGATCTTGCAAGTCCTCTTCCTTTATTATGCTTCAGTTATAAGCACCACAACATCAACCAGGGCAAGCTGACAGCTCAAGTGAAGAGAGCCACAAAACCTGAACTAAGCCATGAGAATAACAGTAATCCTCTAAGAGGATGAAACAGTAGTCAATTAAAAGATAGAAAATCCTTCTTTTTTCCTCTAGGAGATCTAAAGATACAGAGTACAGCACTATGCAACAAAGTTAATTACCTGAGAATATTTGGTACGTATAGTCTTTTGAAATCCATTGTAAATGTAAATTGCTCCAGAGTTTTGGTTTTCCAGTGGTGCACCTATGACAACATCATTAAAGCCATCCAAATCAATGTCTGCAAGCGCCGCAATCGCTGATCCAAAGCGAGCGTTTTCTGACCCTTGTGGACCTTCCAAGAGTTCTTGTTGATCCAAAATTCCCTTTATAAAAGGAAAAGAAGAAAAAGCAAAAACACAGCTATCATTGCACCAGATTAGGCATAGGAGCAGTATCTATGTGCATTGGTTTTTGTTTTTGTTTTCCAGTACATTCCACTTGGACTGCTCAACCCTGAATTCCTTCCCCATTGTATTGCCCATTCAGTTTGCATTATGTCTCAGAGTCTTGGCAAGCATTACACAGCAAAATTAAAGCATGCTATGCAAAGCACTAACAGCAAATATAACCATATGTATGAAGCTTAAATGCTCTCACTGTCCTCATCTGACTGTTCTGAAAGTTTCACAATACATTGAAAAATACAGTTTCCAGTTTTGGATTACCAATTTTTATGCAGAGGGAATGGAAATTATGTAACTGGACATAATTCTTTGAAACAGAAATGGAATTTCCTAACTAAACTAATGCAAAAAACATGTGTCCAAATGCTCAACTCCTGACCTCTCCAGTGCCAATGAAGAAAGAAAGATTGGAGATCTTTACAGTTAAATAATCACATTCACACTAGCTTAAATTCAACTCTCTGGCAAATACCGTTCTCATCTTTAACCTCAGTTATCAAGCTGTGCTTAAAATTTGAGAAATACCAGCCAAGTTATTTATTAAAAATGACTAGAAACGTATTACTTGCGCAACATGGATAAATTGCACAAATCAAGGTTCTTTTTAAAAAAATAGGAATCATTCTTTCATTATTCTTAATTTTTAAATAATTTTAAACCTAACAGTTGACAAAGACTAAATATTGTAAGGATAGCCTTCCAATTTATTCAGTTTTCAAAACACGAAAAAAAAAAATCCTTCATTTTTCTTCTGTATTTCATGTCTAATTCCACAGTCACAAAGACCAATGTCAGCTGCCGGCAGCACTACTTCCAGGACCTTCACCTACGTGTAAATTGCCTTAGGGTACAGTTCCCTGTTGCTCTAGGATGATCTCGTGAGCTGCCACTGAAGAGGATGGTCCTTCCTCTCTATTCATTTGATTGCAATTTATATAGTGAAAAGGCTGTGTTCTGTTGTCTCTGACAGATGGCAGGTATTAATTTACTTTGCATATCCAGACATCCAATGATTGATTGAGAGACTGTTCAAAATTGCCAGAGGCTTCAGGACTGTTAATACAGATATTCTGAAATACCTACTACAAGTCTGAATGAAAACACAGTCCGTCAACCATCAGACACAACACAGCTTCACCAAACAAAGGAGACAACCATCCAGTGTGAAAGTCTAGAAAACAATGCAGAAAACTAGCAGAAAAACATTTATTAGAGCTGTTTTGGGCATACTGCTAGGTGTTGAACAGATTTGCCAAAAATTTTGCAAACATTAATTAGCAAAAAGCTCCAGCTAAGTTTTTTTGAGAAATGGTCACCCTTGTGCTGTATTTGTGTACAGTGCCTAAAACCATGATGACAGAGCCACCTAGAGCAGTAGGCCCCTAGTCACTCCTAGCGCTTAGCTATCAACTTGCTTATTTACTCCATTTTGGTCTGTTCCAGCTGTCTTATTCCCAGATTACATGCATAAGCAGTTCTGGGGAAAGTTTGCAGCTGCTCCTGAAAAGCAGAATGGGCGAGATTGCACTGGGAAGGGCTCCATCCCCAGTCCTCTAACCAGGCAGGCTTGGCACCGTCTACCCCTGCCCTTATGCCACTCCCCGGGAAAAGCACATGCTCTGTTTCTCGTTATAAAACCACTGTTCACAGTATTTTTAACACTTTGAAAAAGACACACCAAATAGTGACTTGGAGGCTCTGAAAAGATCCAGGGTCAAAGGCCTTTTAGCGTGCATGTGGACGGTGTGCTTTGAAAGAAGTGAGCACTGCTGCACTTGAGTGAGTCTGCTGCAGTAGTTGGCTGCGGGGTCAGAGATCGCTCTTCTAATCCCTCTCTGATACAGCAGAAAAGATACTGCCACTAAATACTACTGCAGTTTGGACTGCTTTTTCCTTGGTAAAACTGTACTCCAGGGAACAACGGTAAATCCCTCCAGCTGCAAATTAAAATATTGGTGCTTATCACGGGTGGAGAGGCAGGAAGATGATTCCAGCTTTGTTACAGTGCCATTCTTACCTTTGTGATGGTAAACATGTAAACTCTCCCTTCCTCTTTCTTCAGGTCATTCATAAACATGGGCGCACCCACAAGCAGCACATCCGTCACAGAATCCCTGTTAACGTCCACTGAACACACCACACTGCCAAAGTAGGAGCCAATCTGAAATCAGTGGTGAGAGAGTCACGTTTGTATGTGGATTTTGTAAGCATAATGTTTTAGCACCTGACTCAGAGAACTTACACCCAGAAATAGTTCCAATACTAATGAATGAAAGTGCCCACTGGAATGAAATTACTGTATAACATACTCCAGTGTTTGATGAATCACATCCTTTTGTGTCCACAGTTTCTGCTCAGTAGCTGCTGCTATGGCTTTACCACTCGGCAGCAAGAATGCAAGCAAAGAATAAGCTATGAAAGGTATATTTTTTATATTAAACTGTGCGCACGAAACTACCCAATCCCTGATTTACTCTCAGATTTGTCTTACAAACAAACAAAACCAAAAACCATCTAAACTTGCTGCTCTCTTCTGAGGGGAGAAAAAGAGAATAAAAGTCTAAATCTCTCTTTTGATGTCACGTACTTCACAGCTTCTCAGGCAGAGTGGAGCTCACTGAGTCTCTCCCAATTAGAGGTGTTGACAGAATGATACATTAAGTATCTTTGTACATTATCTTTTACCACTAATTGGATGACTTCCTAAAATACTGTTTAAGAATTACAGCTAACCTCATAGAAGTAGTCTAGTGGCAGAAAAAAGTTCAAGTGGATTCTAAATGCATTGCAAGAAAAGAGGAGTTTTCAGAACAAATGCATTGTGATTTACTGCTGGGTCAATAAAAACAGATGCCTGCAAAATCTGCGTTCATAACCAAATTATACGTGCCTGCTCGCCTCTCCGGGACTGCACAACTGCAATATTACCATCGCTGTCAACATCATAAACCACTACTCTGCCAGTGTAGTTGGATCTTGGTGCGCCAGCAACAAAATAGACGGAGCTCTGAGTTGAGAGAACAGCAACAGAATAACCTGGGGAGAGAAGCCAACATTTAACATGTGTGAGAGACCATTAACTACAAGTTGTCAATTGCTTATCCATAAAGGCATAGAGAATGAGTCAATCTGGTACGTTAGTCACAGAGAATGATGCTTCCAGACAAGAAATTATACTGTCACACATGCATAAAATCTGCAATAGTCTTCTGGAGGGAACAATGACACAGAGATCAAGTTGAAGCAGGTTTGCAGAATAGCATGGACAATAGTTCAGCCTATTCACTAAAATGCAGACCACAAAAATGTCATGCTTGTGAAGGAGGTAGGAAAAAAAGAGCACAAAGAGCGTCCTTGGAATGAAGAAATAAAGAGAAACATGAGATGAATATTTGGGCCAGCCTTCAAACTGGGAAGGAACACCTAGCTTCTACAAAGCTTGCAGTGCATTTTCCCACAGCTCACCAAACCACAGCCCAGTGTACTGGCTGAATACAACAGGCTATATTAATAGTTTGTCAGCTGAAGGGCTTAGGTTGATTGAACTTCTTTGAACATGTTAATCCTCATTCGCATTATTCCAATATTATTTGCTTTCAGGAAACATCTTTTAATACCTGCAAATATTTTAAACATGTATTAGCACTATAAAGCTAGCATTACCACGAATTTTACATTTCTGTGGTTTAATTACAGCAAATTTATTTTAACAGAAGAAAACAAAATGATCATTTATAAAGACTACAGTTCAATCTCAATAACAAAATCCCAGCAACTGGGCCGAATATGCAGGTCTTCAGCAAGCTCCATGTGAGGAGCACAGTCTAAAAGCATTATGCCTTGGTCATTACGTATACCAGTCTTAATTCAGATTTGTGTTCAGTCACTGTTTTTCTAGGGAGAAAACATCACTGGAGACAAGCAGTTCAACAAGCAACAACAAAACAAGATTTTACGCAGCGAGTTAAAGCCACGGGTTCCTAATTAATACATCATACAGCCATTTGAAATGAGAGGGTGCAGTGCAGAACGGGACCCAATCTAGCAAGCTGTGATGTGCTAGCAGCCCTTTAGCTTGGCTCTCCCAAGCTGGTGAGAGAGAGCTGGCACAGAGAGCTCTTAGTAAGGGACAGAAAGAGATGGAAGGGAAATGAAGGGACAGAAGAGGCAACAACATTGTTTGCTCTGAAGAGATTAAGGCCAATACTCTAGAAAGTGCCTTGTGGAGAAGTGCTGAAAGGATATGACCTGACCTTTTAAGAATTATTCTAGAAAAGGGAAGAATAGAAAGTCTGAAGAGGTCACACATGCAAAAAAGCAACTGCTAAGCCATAGGGAAAAGAGTGTGTTAGTTGCAAAAATAGCATCGCATTAAATAACTTCACGGATAAGAAAGTCATAGGTGCTTAATGTAGTAGCCTTATTCAGGGATAAACTGCCAGAGCAGGCATGCTGCAGGTTTGCAGAAAACATTTCAGTGACCTGAGAAGACAAACTGCGTGGCTTTACAGGGTAACAAAAACAGGCATCAGAAAATATATTGGGGTTATAAATAAGACCTCTGTTAAACTGCAGCAAAAATCTTAAAACTATAAACTGAACTGGAAAAGGCCAAGAAAAGTGAGCATAGATGAAACGAGAGCAAGTCAATCAATTTTTTATCCACTTGTAATTGCCGAATTACATACGAATACTAAAACAGAAGGTACCCATAATGATCAGTCAGGTACAGTAAGCAGCCTTTTCAAATCCCGTGACTTCCTATGTCTCTATTACAAAACCTGTTTGTTTTTTTTTTCAGCTTACAAGATTAATATGAGTAGAATTTTAAAAATACAATAAAGATTTTATTCAGTGAACTGCTGACGTATAAATAAAATCTTTTTGGATGCAAAATTTTTCCGTATTCTTAAGTCAGTTCTTAACAGGAGTCTGGCTACAGCAGGATTTCCCAAGTTCTTTAATATCTTAATAAAGGTTTGATACATTTCCAGATTTGTATTTCAGCCCCTTACCTAGATAAGAGCTATGATTTCTGTCCTGTAGAATTTTCTCAAACACGTGGCTTGGAAAGGTGGTGACTCTGTCTGAAGACTCCTGAACTACTGTTCCACTCCAGTCATAGGCGCCAACAGCACCCAGCAGCAGAACATCCTTTAAAAAATAAAACCCAACATTTTAGAACTACCTATTTCAGAAAAAGTGTGAGCGAAGCTGAAGTTACCATATGTAATTTCCTACATCACTGTGTTTAAAGCAGTGACGTACAGCCTAACGACTGCAAGCAGTTGACTGGAGCTGATTATAGTTACCACTTACATGCAGGATTTACTGCTCTATTAAGAGGGATTATCACTCCTCTACTGTGAGAGGATAAGCGACTGCTTTAGCTCCCAGGGCACTGCAACTCAAGATGAAATGAGTTTTATTTAAACACTGTGATAATTTCCTAAGACTGTCCACCCTGGGGTTGGGCTTGCGAAGTCCATGCCTTTTTGCTCTTATTATCCTCAGAAGACTGAGGAACACACAAGCAAAACTGTAAGAAAAAGCTACTTCCCCCTTTTTGCCAACAAAAGTGCCAATGACAGTACACAAAAGGTGATGGAAAGAGATACAAAATTCTTTAAGTGTATTTTAAGAAGATGCTCTTGAGAGAACAGTCAAACCTAAAATCCAAATGAATATGGCTTATTATACACAATACTTGATACAGAAATACTTAATCTTAGACTTGTACACATAAACAGTTTAGAGTGTCCACGTTTTTAAAATTCTTTACTGAATTGAGATAGTTACAGAAAACTGCAATAAAAATAGTATATGTAATTTTCCTGAAGAAAACCCCAAATCTTTCTTAATTTTTGCCATTTTTGCCATCAAGTGCTTGGTAAAGTAAAATTTCAATTTCTGCACACACAAAGGACTTAAAAAAATTATTTCATTCATCTTTAAGGGCTACGAGAAAGAAACAACCTTTCTGTATTTTCAGTTGAAAGCTCCTTGAACGACACTTGAATTTTACAAAGAGGACTTATTTGGTCAAGATAATCTTAAAATTGATATTAGCAAGAAAAATATATCTGAATTATTATTCTTTCTAATTTCTAAGGGAAATATGCTTTAAACAAATATGATTAACTTTATAAATATCACATGAATGCTTTTTGGACTTCACTTATTTACATCTTGGTGACTGCCTAGAAATATACCAGCTTTACAACATGGTTTCAATTATTCTGAGTTATTCAATTACAAAATATTAACTTGGAGCAATTGAATTTTTCATGCTACATGAACTCAGAAATCATCGAAGTAATTGGATTAACACATCTCAAAATCATTACATGGATGAAACTATTACTCAACTTCACATATTAATGTGTATTTTTTCATTTTAGGAATACACAGCATCTGTTAGAAATCTTTTTTGTGGTACTGAAATTAAAAAAAAAAACAAACAGACAATAATTTGACACTCTCCTGATTGTAAAAAAATCTTAAAACTGGTCATTGTGTTTATCAGTCTTATTTTGTTGCACTTCTAAGGATTCATGTCTACGTAATTATGTCTATTTGTATCACTAAGTAATTGCATTCACATACCTTTTTTTGTGAGTAATACGCACTGAAGCCCACCTGTGACATTTCCATTTGGAATGTATCACCTTGGTCGGTACCTGGCAAAACAAATATTCACATATGGTTAACCCTACAGAACCACATTGATCCAATATTGCTGCCTCTGAGTGTAGCTATATAGTGACTGTATGTTATTTTTTTCCAAATCCCCATTTTTGCTAAGACATCTCCAACATTTACAAAATCTGGAAAGCTGAGAGTTAATAAAGTGTAGAATATTTGGAGGATTTGATGGCAAATTGGTCATATGGAACCATGATGCTATGAGTCTCTTCAAAAAAAAAAGGCAGAAGATGATGATAAAGATGGCTGGAATCAGTTTGCACAGTGTTGTCACTGCGGCAAATCTCTTTTTATGTTTTCTAGGAAGCATTAATAATACACTGAAATTAAGACCTTTAACAGCTGTATATTCACAGCTTTCAGATGAATGTTTATTATCATATAGGACTTACAAAACTGTAGTAATTGTCCTGAAATGACATGCAGGAGTATTTCCTAAGCTAGATGGATGGGACTCAGGTAACAAGAATTCAAAAGCAGTACAAAAAACCCAAGAGAGGGAGCTCACCCAATCCCTTGACTTGATTAGCAGCACGGGCCTGGTAAAGCATAGACGGAGGCGAAAGAGAAGATACGACTTCATCCTGAGCACAGGAAGGTTGCAGCCATGAAAAGCTCCTTAGGGAGGGCTGAGGGCAGATCACAAGTGTCCCAAGCATGGTCTAAATTTGACTTTAAAAAGGTGGCTTTTGGGGGATGAAGTGCCTCTGAGGCACCTCTACAATGCCTTCCTCCAAACAGTACACCAAAGACAGTGGGTGATGCTAGGGGTAGCGCCTGGTAAACATGGCACAAATCGCATTACTGTTGCTTTTCAGTTCTGTAATTAGTAACTTAGTCTTCTGATTTGCTTTTCAAAGTCACAGTTCCTTAGCACGAAGAGAAAAACACGGGCGAATCTGACAACCATAAAGATACCTTTACTCCTCTGCTGGTAATAGCTCCAAATACATTTGGATGCACATGGACAAGCCCCCAGTGGATACCTGAAGTCCAGGACCTGACTGCAACGTTCAGCATCTGGGGAATATTTCTCACAAACTGCAGAAAGTAACTTGAAGGTCAGGCTCATTAAGAGTGAAGTAGGTGGGGGAACACCCACACAAACCAGAGCCCTGCTGGGGAGCAGGAAGCAGCCTGCGGCTCCAGCTACCCCTCGTTTTCGCAGTACTACACCAAGGTGAAGCTAAATAAAATCCTTAGCTCATCAGCTGGGAGAATCAGGTCTAATTTTTCAGAGATGTTGAGTATTTTACCTTCTATACTAAAAATGCGCTCTCCAAGTGTTCCCGCTTCTTCCAGTAGAGCAGCCTCAGATGACACATTAAAGAAATACTTGTCTGTTGGATGACTAGCAATTCCTTTGATTTCTTTAATTAAGTTTTTAGTATCAAGTTCATGCCTGATTAAGTATCCCAAAACCTTGGGTAAAAAAGAACAAAATAAGAAGAGTGAAGGAAATCATGGTGTTACTCCCTTCCCTTCTGTATTTTTAGGTAAATATTCTACATATTAAAAAAAAATTACCTTCATTCATATTAGTGAATTGCTTATCAGACTGTATTCCCATGCAAGGGACCATTCAGATAGGAAGAATACATAAATAAAGGCAAAAGAGAAAACCACTGAAGTTGCTTAGGTAATACTGTTTCTGCTTTTTCAGCCAGTTAAAGATGATCAATATTTCACTAGTTCATAAAGATTAATTTCACCTAGTTTCAGTCTCACCAGTGTAACAATTCATGGATTACATACAGCTTATATATAGAACATGCAGTTTCATACACACACAAGAAAAGGATATTTCAAAAACTGCAACAGTATATATAATTATAGTATTACTTACAGCAATGCCAAATCTGGTTATATTGTCTTCATTGCATTTACCTATCACTGTTTTCAAGTTGGAGCCATCATGTGATTCACCGTCCGTCACAACAACCATTACTTTTGTGGCTGTCGGACGTCCTCCCGATTCAGGTGAGAAGGCATACTGTCTGTTATAAAATATTGGATTTGTCACATGTCAATTTATAATCATGGTATTTGGTATATATACTGTAATGAATATGTTGATCACTGACTTAGAAAAAGGTGCATCTATAGTGTTTTTTATTTGGAAATTAACAATCTGCAATAAGAATTTTCAATTATGCTCCTGATAGCTTCTTCTCAAAGCACTCCTCAAAGCACCATCAGAAATGCAATCCAGGAAGTAGAAAAGAAACAAAACCAAGTAGGACTGGATGGTATTTCTGATACAAATGTACATTCCAGGAAAAACAATATTTTTTGTACAAATATTTCTAAATAAAAAAAGGGGGTTTTGTCAGAACTATTGATGTTTTCTAACACCAGAGTAGCCAGGAATCAGCTCCACCAAGTTCAGACAAAAGGGGAAGAGTAATAATAACAGGTTCCTCGACACTACTGCAAATATTGACTCCATTGAGGGCTGAGTCTGTCCCTAAATATGATTTTCAAGGTGATTTGATCCAGTGCATATTTTGGCCTAGAGTTCTGTCCTTGATTCAACTGCAAAATAGCATCTTCCTATTGAGAAACAGACCTGGTTTGTATAGGTATTGAGACTCACAGTACGTTGTTCTAAGTGTTTCCTATTTTTCATGCTGCTGGTGCTGCAGTGACATACTGACAAGAGACAGACTTTGTTTTCTCTGCAATCAACCAAAGCCTGACCTGCAAACATGAATGTTACTGGTCCCACTGAATCCTGGAATAAAATTTACTTCTTTCAATGGTTTTGTATCTTTCCTAAAAGCTTGTCCACGCTGTTCAATGCACTGTCATGTTTAGACATCTGTGACAGCCCAAAGAATTCTGTTGGGTACCAGAACTACTTCAGTGTAGAGTTTAAACCAATGGTTAAAGACATACTTTTCAGCAAGTCTAGTTTACATATCCCTGTACTGTTCTGTATGGGGCACTGTAAATGTACCTGAAGGATTCTGTCTGGCGCTGGGAACCTCCTCAGAGGCTCTGAGCATGCGCACTCCCAGTGGGAATGAAATTCAAGATGTGACTGTTGCCTTGTAAGATAAGCTACAATCGTTGCACAGTAGTCATCGATGTGTTTTACCTTGCATTGTCAATGGCTTTGAAGGTATTAGTTAGATCTCCTCCCTTCTGATATGTTCCCTCCATTGCTTTAACAACCTCATCCTTTGTTTGATATGCATTCAAGTTGAACACTACACGTGGATCATTGGCATACTGAATTAAACCCACCTGTGCAATAAAGAAATTATGTTAGATTATCACGCATTACAATCAGTTACATAGAATCATGATGCTTACTTGTATGTCAGGTTGGAGTAAAAGATCTGCAGATGCACACAGGGTTATAGTTTTCTTTCAACACACATAAAACCAATTAATATTAACTTGTCTGGAAAGCAAAGACAGAATGCTTTTGCACCTTATGTCATTTATGATGGACTACAATATGTTAATGCAAACAATCTGAAATAGTAGGCATTAAATGTTTGCTTGGTTACCTCTGGAAGAGCTAATGGATGGCAATAAGGGAGCTCTGGGAAAAATGAGAAAATAGCAAAAGTTCTGCAAGCTGACAGCAGCTCAATCTGATCTCTTAAAAGGAAATCCTAAAGGTTAGTTACTTGACAGCACTGTAAACCCTACTTATTTTTAATACAGGTGAAGCTAAAGACACATGCTAAGATGTACATTTACTATGAAAGAAAAAGAGAAGATGCAAAAGGTGAGGTTCAGAAAGGACAGAGCAGGATGCCTAGCTTTTAAGCACCTCACTTCCAAAGTTGCCCAAGGAAGAAAGCAGCCTTTGGGAGAGAGATTTCCAGTGCCCCAGTCTTTGTTCCCAGAACTGTTTATGGAAAATGGACAACTGTAAAGACAGAAAATGTTTAAAAAAAAAAAAAAAAAAAGGCAGTAAAATTTTCCTTACCACCACCAAATTAAAAGGAAAAAAGAACTCAAAGATTAGGCAGTAACCAAGCAGGAAAAACTCCTATTTTAAAGATGCAGCAGTTGGAAAGTAAAAGTTGTATGAAAAGCCCATAAAAAACCTGTTCTACTGTTACCACATCCCCATAGATTACATTTTAATTACTTTTACACCTAATGCATGAAAGAGATCTGACTCCACCAGATATAACCGAGACTTCTACTTCAGTTGGTTTATATTTTGAATCAAATTACTGATCCCTTTTGATATACGTTAGCTGTGAGATAAACACTCAATACTGAAAGATACAGGACAACGCTGTAATCTGTGGGTTTTGGGGAGGTCGTGTAGTTACGCTAAAGCATACTTGGTTTCCTGTAAAACTGCTAATAAAACCCATTGAGTGTATGTGTGTGTGTGTGTGTGTGTGTCTTTCTCAAAGATGTCTTTGACTTACCTGGGTTTTGTTAAGGCCTATGTCTAAGCCTTGTACAAATTTTTTCAAAAATGCCCGTACTGCATCCCAGGGATAAATGCTGTTGGACTCATCACAAACCACCACAATATCTATGACAGAGGAACACTCTAAAATAAAAATAAAATTGGAAATTAAAGGCACTTTCAGTCTCAATATACTTACAAATCTTTGGCTAAATCCAGTGGTGCATATTTTCACACAGGCAACACTTCAGATCAGGAAGGTTTTGCCAGAATGAGGACTCAGACACATATGCAGATTTTGAACCTGCACTGGTGCAACGCCTCTGAATTCAGAGGACTGAGTCCATATTTGTATCAGCATTGGATGACAATTTATCAGTCCTTACATGCGAATCACAGGACTTTGCTTTTTCCACATACCTTTTTTTTTAAAAAAAAATCCCAAATTAAGAGTCCCCGACACAACATATCTTGGTTTTGTTTGATATGTTTTTTTTTAATTGAATCTGTTTTACACCTTGCCTTACTTTGAACAGCAGGAGAAAAGCTTCTTAGGATCTGGAAACTTGGACTGATTTCAGAACAGACTCCTGTTGCATAGTATTGGCTTCCACACTGCTGTGCCCACAAGGGACCGCAAGTCTTTAAAAACAACAACAAAAAGAAACTATAAAAATAATAAATACTTGTCTCACCGTATCCATACACAAAAGCATAATAAGCAGGACTACAGGCACACAGGGTCAGAGAAGCCCTCCTGGGTTATCAGGTCAAACCTCTTGCAATCACGGTGCCAGTGTAACCCCTTTCATAGACTTTCTCATTAATGGGATTTTCTATTGATGATCATCCTCTTGCCTCCTTCTGCAAGCTGCCCCCTCCACACTATGTGCAGCTCTAACATCTAGGGAGTGTGACTTGGTCCCCAAAGAATCTGTGCTGCTTTAAGCCACCTGCCCTACAAACTTTTGGTTTAAAACTAGGGTTGGTATTTGCACATCGCTTACAGGGAAATACTTCCACTAACCAGGAGGTGGCATCAGAGCCACGAGCATGCAGGTCGCTGCAAACACGCAGAGAGAAGCCCTTCTTGCGGTACGTACTATTACCGCTAACAGCGTGACCAGACTGAAGAGTTTTGTGACCAGTGCACACACACACACACACACACATTTATTAATTTGCGAAGCCTTCTTCCCAAGGGAAACTCACTTTGCCAAAATATTTACAAGTTAAACTTCATCTCCAGTGAGGGTGCAGCCTCGCAGTGTGCGTTCTCCTATTTAGCTGCAGCTAAAAGGACAAATTTGTCCCCGGCCTCACATACCCCTTGTCTACATGTTTCATTGCTTTCCTGGCAAAATAATATTCTTTGCTGAAAATAATCTCTGTAAAAAGAAACGTTTTCAGCTGGATCAACCAGCTGGTTGCATGACAGCCACACCTCTGATATTAGAAAGATTTTTACAGAAGTACATAGGTAAAAAAGGCGAATACTGTGACAGTATTTTGTCATGAGGATATTTGGGGGGACAGATTTTCTTTTTAAAAGAAAATCACGTTAGGATGTCAGGAACCCAAGGAAAAACCATAATCTCTGCATAACCTCTGTCCAACATTTCCAAAAGAAATTATAGCATCATCGTATATCCTTTCTGATTGCCCTATTCAGTCCAGAGAGCCTGGAAAACAGTAACTGCACCATCTCTATTTAGGAAGAGAAGAGAGAGTGAACAGCACTATTACCCTTTTCTCAAGAATACTGAAAAAAGGTAATTAAAAGCAGAAGTAAATGGAAAATGAGCTAAATCACACACTGGTTCATACACTGGTTTCCCAGTGGTAGACCACATCAAACCATCCAAACATCTTTGACAAGAAGGCAGATCTCCTAGACAAGAGAAAGGAAGTATATGTACATTATCTGTTCTTGAGAGAAGTGCTTTTTTTAGCTGCTACATGGGGCATGATTAGTTTTATTGGAAAAGACAGATATTTACAACAGTGAGAGGTACAAAATAAATCATCTATATCACTAACTATGAAGCTGGAGGAGAGTTACTAGTCTCTAGTTCAGAGTAGTTTTTAATTTAAAGTTCTTTTTAGATCAATCTCATTGCCCATTTTGTAGTTTTCTTCTGTATTAGTGGTAACTCAAAACTGTGATGTTAATCTTGGTGAAAAAATAGAAATGTTCTAATAAACTTCACTGATCTTCGCTTTAAAAAAGAGAAAAGCTCTTATGTTCTTCCATTGTTAAAGTCAGAAATTTAAGATGCATCATTAATGCAGGGGAAAACTGGGAGATGACATATCAAGAACTGATGAACTTGAAAAGTGGAATATTAGAAAGGGGCATAGACTTGCCCTTAAGGACTAATGCTCTGGCTGATTGCAGGGTGACCATATGCATGCAGACAGCATGCAAAGCAAATATGACCTAAAGATATGTGACAAGAAGCATTTGCAGTTGAGACAGGGAAATACCAAATACACTGTATAGTGCCCTGGAAAGACTCATGTGGATTACAGCATAGGTCTGGTCATTCATGTTCCAAGAGAGGTGTATTTTAAAATGCGTATTTCAGCCAAAAACCTCGGTTTATCACAGTGAAGGACAAACAAGAACGATTGTGGGATGTCAAATACAGAAGGGAGATTTTATGTGCAGGGAGATGGGAGCTGTTCCTTTCAACTAAAAGCATGACACTGTCCCAAGAACAAACTGGCAGAAACTTGGATCAGAAATCCAGAAAGAAGTTGTTAACCATCTTAATTCTTAAGCATCTTTCCAACAGGACTAAGCATGCCTCAGAAAAATGTAATAAGCGTGTAGAAATGACTGCCCTCTACTTAGAATACCTGTGGGAAGCAATCACATGGCATCAAACAGATGAACCAGCAGGACTCACAAGCTAGGACACAGACACACCAGGCTGGGTCACGCTGCAGCGAAGCAGCCCGGGGATGCAACATGGACTGCTGCAAGCAGACGGAGGCTGAGAGACAAGCAGCCACAGGAAGAAGGAGCACAGTTTGCTGGGAGGAGGAAGCCCTGAGCATATCACAAAGAGCCCATCACAGAGGCCAACTGCCAGAGACAGCATCTCAGAGCAAAATCCCGGCTGGCAGCGGCTTGCAATTTACGAGCAGACAATCTCCGCTTGTAGTCCAGCTCAGTCATGGGGCTTTCGGTATTTGTTGAGGCTGAGGCACAGATAAGCACCTGTTGCCAGTACCCGGTTCTCTTATGTCAAAAAGAACTCCTGTCGCCAAAGACATGACTATCTGTTCATGTCTTAGCATTCAACATTTTTTTTGTTACTTTATGCAATTTATGTCAATCAATAATGTATGGATCAGGAAATTCTTTTTGACCGGGGGAAGTTCAAGTATTATTAGAAAATACAAATTTTTCTGCATGAGATGTTTTAAATCACTGAAATTGCTGATACTGATTAAAAGTGGGTATGCATAGGACAGTATTAACAGTAATTAAAGGTACTATAGAAAAGAAAGAATAAGATTTTTTGTAAATCAATACCTTCTCAAACAAAAAAACAAGAGCACTGTTGCTGTATTTTGAAGTTACAATTAACTTTACTAACTCTAAGAGCTGCTGGAAAGGGTTGTAAAAAAGCATATTAAACAGGTGTTAACTTCCTTTCAATTATTAAATCTGTTATACAGGCTCCAAGGAGAGTCTTTGCAGAATATACACATAGAAAATGCATCCTGCTCCAGCTCACTAACCAAATAAAACATATCGCATGTCCACAGGACTAGAAATCCTAACATCTCAGGAGAACAGTCACTGTGCAAGTGCGTATGGTAGAGGAGACTTCCCATACTGTCTTTTGAAAGTGTAGTCAGAACTATACAAGGCTGCCTTGAAGATGTGCACGGTGGAAATATGCTTGCCTATGCTGTCTGACTTACATTAAAGACTCCTTAACTATGTGCCCTTCATAGGATATTTAGATAAATGATGAAGGAGAGAATTCATAGTTTTCCTGATTTTGGACTCTAGGTAATGACAGTGCGATGGAGTATTTTAAAATACGCAAAATATGTATTAATCTATGCTGTATAATAAAATACATTCATCTTGGAATTATCAAAGAATGTAGTGATTTCTAGTTTCATCATTCTCCTCAGGAATTTCTATGTGTACTGAATATATCATTGCCTACATACCAAAAATCCTCCTGTTTTTGAGTTCTGTATCAGAGTCAAGCCAAGGTTCATGTCTTCCTTTATCTCAGTCACATTTGGAATATTTATTAAAGCTGAAATAAAAAGAGATTAAGTAATGGCAGAATAGTAAATAAGATGTAGAAGCAATTTAGTAAGTTAGAATTCCTTTTGGAAAGCTTGATTTTTCAGAATCTAGGACGCCTCTTCCAAATGGCTGCATACAAATCTGAAACAAAAGAAATGAATACTAATCTTTGTCAAAAATTTGCTAACCATTAACTACAGACATGAATTAAGTATGGCCATTTAGAGTACCTGCCCTCAAGAGAGCTGGAGGCAAAAGAGAGGAAGAAAATGTCTACCTATTCAGTATTTTTGGCTGGCTGAGTAGTTGCAGCTGAGCAGCTACTGTTACATTCCTCAGGACACCAGACTCCTCCGATCCAGTAACAGGCTTTAGACAAAAACCTGGAAGGAGCAACTGGACGACAGAAATCGTCCGCACCACAAATAAACATAAAGTAGGCATCTCAGCATACTCTGCTGCCCCATATTTTCACTGTACCCAAAAGCGAATCCCACTTTATACTCAATCTGCAAACACACAGAGGCAGAAAAGGCTTCACATAGTATGTATTCACTGACTCCTATTCAAAATGAGGATGTAACAAGTGTTAAGTGATGTTAAGAGCGTGGCGACCTCCCCCAGCCGCTCCAGCCCAGGACCCTCCTGCCCGTCCACGGGAACCCAGCTCGTGCCCGGGGACCCAGGGCCTCTGCCTGGGCTGAGGGACGCCGCACCAGCGGTGAAGTTGGGCACCTACCCAAGAGACAGACAGGCACACAGACACACAGACAGAGACACACACACACAGAGTGAGGACCCTGACAGGGCCGCGCACGCGGACTGCCACAGCAGCACCCACGTACAGGTTACACACACACACGCACGTTTGCGGATCCCCCAGGTACTGGCATGGCCTCTCTGTCTGCCCCATGGCTCCCCTGCTCACCAGCCAGCCCAGTTTGATGCTTGTGCAAACACGCACACACTCCTCCCTCCTGTACTGCACATTTGCTACTCCCCTGGGCGTACCAGCACGGACCCTCCACACGCCTCACACTGGGACCGGCCGAAAGTTTGCTGGTGGACACACACCCACACGCATGCCTGGTTTGGGGAAGGTATAGAAACCCCCCCCCCAGCAGCTGTACCAGGCCCACGGGCTGTGACCCACGGTCCTGCTCCAGCCACCAGCGTGGAGCCCTGGTCCCCCCCAGCAGCTGGCTTTGGGACACACACAACCCCATGGCTGCTGAGTAAAGGCCCCAATTGCTCCATCAGCTGAGGCTGAGACCCCGGTGGCTCCAGCAGCTGAGACCACGGGTCCGACCCCAGTGGCAGGCACTGATTTCCACTCACACCCACACGGGTCTCCCCAGTAGCTGGCACCGAGTCCCTCCAGCGCACTCACACGCACAGACACACACAGGACAGAGACCAAGACTATGAAGAGAGAAAGAAAAGATTTAGTAAGGTAGATTGGCCTGGTACAAAACCAAGGAAAAACCAGGCAACTGTAGCAAGACGTTATTTGTTAGAACTTACCTTGCAAATTCAATTTTTCACATGTGGTTTTGGACGTACCAACAGGACATGCATAGATATCTCCAGTTCTGTTAGCCGGATAGCCGCTCCAGGGTGAACCAACCAACAACCTAAAGTAACAGGAACTTCATTAAGTCCTCACTGACACTGGAAAAGTCCAGCAGCGTTATTGCATCCCACACTGTAGGCAACAGCTAAAGCGGCTTTTACCAGACACAGCACCTGAGGCACTTGGGAGTCTGCTCCAGAACTGTCCAGCGGCTTTACTTGCTATCAACACATTGGGCTCACCAGGGGCAACTTTGATGGAGAAGCCTCTGGGCATTGGGCTGCCTCAAATATGTGTGCTGTTGTTTCTGAGACATTATGTCGTAGTGTCAGAAAAAATACAGCAAAGATTATTAAGATATACAGATGCACACAAATTTAGAAATATATATGTTGGGGATTGAGAGACACAAAAATTATTGTCTTGTCAGTTAATGGTTAACTGATGCCTTTTAAGTTATTCTTTTAACTGTTAAGAAGCATTTCCTCCAGGATCTGCTCAGCAACAGTCACATGCTTATGTCTGAGCTTGAACACCACACCTTGACAACACTGAGTCAGAAAGAAAATACTGCAGGTGATAACAGTCTGCTGCATGAAGTATTTAATCCTGAACAAGAAAGTTAAGACTTGGGATAATTTGTGCCTACAACACAAAGTGATTCACCATCTCTGACTCATTCCTCCATCTGCTGTAAGATTTCCACTCCGGTATCCACTCCAGCTCCACAAGACCCCTTTAATTCTTATCTGAAAGCCTTCACAAAAACAACTTAATTCAGCCCCTGGGAATGCTACTTAACACCTATTTTTCAGCACAGCTCTCGGTGAGTGAAACCACCAGATAGTATAGGGCTGTTTAGGGCTGGAAGAGAAGGACAACTCTTTATACAGTGTAATGTGCAGTGAAATAAGGTAAGGCAAAATGTGACCATAGGAAGATGATCTCGAGGATATGAAAATGAAACGGATGACTGGACAGGAGGGACTGTGGGTATTTGCTCCAGCAGCAGAACAATCTGTGGTAGTAATCAATGCATTTATGGGACAGTAAAAGGACAAGCAATGGCACCCCAGTACAGAATATGGAATTTCATAAGAAACCGTATTTTTTAATTGGTCAATAGGTTGCTAAAAGCAAAATTGTTGTCCTCTAAAATTTTATAGGTAGCTAATGCAAATACCTTGCACTATAAAAAGAACATATTTTATGAAATTATTATGTTTTAAAGCAATTGCTATATATCGTATTAATTTTCCAGGGACCATCTGATTTTACTGCTGCAATTTTGTAACTGCTTTGAATAAAATGACTTTGATAAAAATAAATAATTTTAGATGCACAAGCAAGAGTTTGAGACCTTTTTAGGTTTCTCAAAGAAAATACTGCTAACTGCATTTTTTAGTTTATTTCATCTCAATTAAACATAAACTTAAGATCCAAAATTATTCTGTTATTCTGTTTTACCAGTTCGGCTGGGGGTAACTTCAGATCCTGTTTTCTGTATGTAGGAATATTTCAAAAATACCTACCTCCTTCTCAATGACCTTGTTGAAAAACAGTGATTACGCAGGCAGCAGGACCAGGGTTTTGACTACTTTTAGCATCTCTAAAGCTGCAATTCAGGTTCGTATAAATACTGCTCTATATAAAACCAGTGTATGTTACACTAGCTGTGGCAAGGCCTCTGATGTTCTTGTTATTTTCTGAGGAATATAGCCTTTTCTACAGAGTGAAAACCAGAAGCACCGTAGCTCAGGACCGTATAATCAGAGGCCACGAGAAACTACTCCATTGGTCATGTGCCAATAGATGATACAACCTGCAAACACTTGCAGTGACACAGAGTGCTGGAGTGGGTTAATAGTGACTGACAGGAGGAAGACATGGTGTTAGTTTCCCCCCTTGTTAGGTACTCCAGAGTTATTTACAATTATAAAATGCTAACTGGGCTGATGGCAGAGAGAAAGGGCTAACAGTTTTCATGGAAACAGAAAACAGTTTTTAAAAGGATGGCAGCACTGTATATGTAATATCTGAAACTGGAACAGCTTCTCAGCATTAACTGTCAAGCTGAACATTGCACTGTCTACATTTAAAAATACTTGTATGTCCTTTCTAAGTTTCCCAGAAGGCAAATTTATTTCAGAGTGCCTGCAGGAGGACAGCTACTGTTCATGACAGCTACTGTTCATCACATAAGAATGACCTTAATGTCTCTTGGAAATACCCCCCGCATCACTCCGTCTGGTCACAAAACTCACCGTAAATCTCTGCACCACACTGGCATCGCTCTGCAGCCGTGGGTTATCCTGAAGCCCGAAGCACATGGTACCACTCACAAGAGTGAGAACGAGAGGAGCAGAAGAGGAGGAGAAGCGTACTTGAACACTAGCTGCTGCCAAATCCAAGCCTAACTCCAACCCTCATCTTTGCTATTAGTATAAACTAGAGACAAACACCATCCACACCGTTAGAAAAAGCAGTTCTGTCCCTTTCAGCATGCATATTTGCACTCACTCCATGGGCTTTATGCTGCTCAGCAGCGATGTGGGCTCTGAAACTCCTGTTTTCCCCAACCTTAACATTAATTCCAACCCAGACACCTATTTATACCAAGGAACCATCACTCTTTGTACCAAATCCACTTTTAGAACTTAATATCCACAACTGTATTTTACTTTCACTAGCCCTAAAACTAACCTTGTAGCTGTTGTGTGGTAGAAACAGAAAAAATGTAAGCCAAACACTTCTAATTTTAACCCCAAATCTAAATCTATGCCAGCTGTGCCCACAGCAAACTTAATTTTGTCTTTCATTTAGCTTGCATTCCTCATACTTTACTGGAAGTTATTATACTTCCTTCCCCTTTGCTGTATTAGCCTTTCTTGTAGATTTGTAGGGTCCATGAATCTCAATGCCATAACTATGCTGTAGGCCAAAAAATGCCATTCCATACACAGAATTTAACACATAGAACTGACTATTACTGACACTGTGATTTTCAGAAATGAACAGAGCTGTTAAGCCCCTTCCCTTATTTGACGTACCTAGTCCAACCTGCCATCAATATGCTCCTGAGAAAAATGATTAACCAACTTCTGCCAAGCCTAGCCCTCTACTTTTAGTTGCCAACCTTAAAGGTCCTAGGATATAACTTAATTACTATTTCTCTCGTATCCGGAGCCTTACTTAAGCTTAATACAAGCCTTAACATAGATTAGAAATTAGCAAGTCCTACTTGCGTTTGAAAATTAACATAAACCATCGCAGTAGAGAATTACACAATACTGCTCTGGGAAAACACATGTGTATCTTTCTGAAACATCAGAAGTGAAGAAAGCAAGAGAGTATCTGGCTATCATCCTGCTAACTACAAAAATATTATTTTACTGTGATTAAACAGGATGCACATGAAGCACAGTGAAACAGAATGTATCAGGAAAGAATGCAAGAAATGAGTACTAAAATACTTGAAAATGCTTGTTTCCAAATAAACTGTATCATGTCTAGTGTAGTAATTAAGGGTCTTTTTCAGCCATGAGTCAAATATTTATTTCTACAAAACTTCCTTATGTGTCCTTGTAGACTGTCTTTACACAATACTATTGTGATTAGCATGTAATATTGCCACTGATTTTATTATTCGGCTCCTTAAGCAGTCTCCAACATTGTATACAAAGCAGTGGAACCACATGAAGTCAAATAAAGTTCAGCGGCAACGCCATACCACACAGGCTGTAGGAGTGGCAGATCAAAGTGCAACAGGAATTATTTCTGGGAAATTACACCATGACAAAGCTAGTAACTGGCAAAGTGTGATGTAGCAGAAAAAATCAGAATTCATAGCAAAGGGCTGAATTCCCAGCTGTTGTCAGAGCACAGTTTATATTTTCTGGTTTCTTTTATCATTATTTTTTTCTTTTCATGCATTTGCTTTTCAGTGTGTCTTTTTAAACACAAAGATGGCTAATAGGAAATAGGAAAATAAAAGATGCGAAGACCAGAAAAGTCTTCACTCTGATAGATGCTTGTCTGCACACCCTAAAACACTTATCACCATCTAAAACTTTGGATCCTTTGAACAGAAGACTCAAAACTTCAAAAACTACAGTGAGCTATGGCAAGAGAGTCTGACTGACAAACTTAAAAGGCCTAGAAGACAGAAGCCACAGCTGCTTCTCCAAGCAGGAAAAAGGCAAACTGTAGGACATGCAGTTGGGGGAAGCAAAATCTGGGCAAGGAACTCAACATTAGCAGTGGTTCTGGCGCTGAAAAGATGGAGCTGTAACCATGGCAGCATTTTGTTAAAAAAATGGAAAAAAAAGCTGCCAGAAATTATCCTACTCATTAAAATCAGAAGGTTTTGAAAATGTACCGATTTCAGCAAAAGTTGCTGCAGAAGTGTGCCTTTCGAGCAAAACATCTTTTGTAGTCTGAAGCAGCAGCACAACACGTCAGGAGAAAGGCTGCTGGGGTTTAATGACTACTGAGCAGTATGCAATGATTTTTAAAACTATTTAGTAGTGCCATAATTATGTGGTACATCAGTAAGGGTAGTGCGCATTAAGGTGTCATTACTGACATGATATGGAATGAAACAAAATAATTTAAAAAAGAAAAACCTCATAACATAAATTTCAAGACTAAATTCAAAAATTCCAAATCCTAAGCACACAGACACAACTGAGCAGGGTGGCTGCAACTTCATACCAAACAGTACCTCAACAGCAGACAGATTTTATCTCCATTGTGTGATATACCCACAGTCTGAAGACACATATGGATAGGAAAAAGCATTGTAACGGCTATATAAAACTATTTAATCTTCATCACATGAGATAGATAGAAACCCAAATCTCAGCATGGAGTAGGTACTGTTATCTTTGCAAAATGTACCATCAGATGCTGTTCCGGGTACACACATTCAAGATGAACTTGACAGGGTAGACTCCACCTTTCTAAAAGATTGTTTATAAAATAACAGAGAATTTGGTCTCAATTTAAGGTTCAAATACAGATGATCTCATGACAGGGAGAACCAGAGCGTAAACTGAATGATGTTTCTGTTGTGGCTAATTACTTCTGTGGTAGACTGCCTAAACTTTTCTAATTGATGAGTTTCTTTGGTGTTCACAATTTTCCTTGAGTTCATTAAAGAGCTCCTGTTTTGAAATTCCCACCAGACACTATGAAAAGCTTGAGCTGCGCTTGACTTGCAAGTTTGTCCTTATTTATGAGCATCACATGCCATCAATGCACAGCAGGCCAGTGTCCAATTATCCTGGATCATCTGACTCGACACAGAAAGGGGTCCCTTGCTGGTTTGTGTCATAGCTTCCCAACACGTACCAGCCCACTCCATAGCTGTACAGGCCCGGTTGGACTGTCTTCACTCTTCTCTCTGAACTCATCTCAAAGGAAAAATGGTAACATACTCCTGCATGCAGTCCCAATTATGCAAAAATTATCCTCTTTTTATTATTTTCTATGGCCCTTATTGCCTCAGGAGATGTACCTCACAGAAATACAGCTCAATAATGTAACTAGTATCTGCTGTTTTGTCTGTATCTCTCCTTTCTCCTCTTTGAGAGAGTGCAGGAGGATTTTTAAAGCCGTATTTAATAGAGCACCATGTGATTTTATTAACAGAGGCAAGGTCTAGGGAGTGATAAAATGTCTGGTAGGTCTTAGGTTCTGGATAACCTCCCCCTCGCAGAGGTGCCACCCCAGCAGTGTTTGATGCGGTGAGCAGCTCCACTGTGCCTTGAACAAAGTTTTCAAGTGCATCACACTCCTGGTGCACAATGATGATCTCTTTGTGAAAGCATATGCTGATAAATGCTCCCCTCTGACAGAAAGCAGCATCCCGACCTTATGCAAGACTCAGTCTGTTTCTCTCACTCCTGGTTCGGCTGTGTGAACAAGCACATGGACTGCAGCATCTGCATTGCTTATAGGACAACCCAACTCTTCTACTGAACAGCTTACTTTGTTTTGGTTTGGTTTTTTAAATAACGCACACAAGAAAAATCTCTATTGTCCCAAGAAAAAAAAAATAACATAGAAATGAAGCGAACAAGAGAGTAAACCATGACTGACTTTTTTTTAAGCTTGTCTAACGATTTTCTGGAGAGAAAGATTGAAAAGAGCTTTTTTTCACTGAAAACCCTCTAACAAATCATAGTTACTCAAGCAAGAGCTGATGAAATCCCCTGACTTTTGGAGATATGGTCACACACCATGCAGTGAATTAACAAATGATGAAGTGCCTATCTACGGGAAAGTTTCCCAGATTCATAATATTCATACAGCTGGGAGAAGGTAGGAAAAGTTACTTACTTTCCCAAACTTCACCACACATTATTCAAGAAAGTGGTAGTAGAGGAGTTTTTATATCAGAATTAAAAATAAAACAGGGAAATATGAGACATATATAGCTTGCGAGAGTCTGGAACCTAGTGCTCCTGTTGCAAGCTTATTGAAAAACTTACAAGACGTATAAAAGACAAGACATAATTTCTCCATGTATGAGCCAAAGCATTCAATGTACTTCAGGCAGACGTTCTCCTTCAATGGCTTTACACAGAAGCTTTTAAAAAAAGAGAGCTCTGATCTATGGGTGACTAAACACGTAATTAAAGCAAGCAGAAACACAGTGAGATGCCACCACAAGATCAGGCGAGGAGTGGGGGTAGGTTGGGAGTCTACCCAACAGAGGGAGTGGAAATGCCAAGCTCCTAGTTCGGAGGACACAGCTCTGCTCACCACTTGTTTTGCCTCCTGGTCACTGGTGGTAAACACAGTAATGCACAGATGCACTGCTATCTAGGTAGTCTTAGGTCTTTGCATACACAAGCAGTTGCCACTGCAACGTGGCTCTGTGCAGGGCTATACATAAATGTCTCAGCCAGCTCAATACTTCTGTATGGGCTTTTCCAAACTTTAACCGTAAAATACATTTTTTACATGCATTTCCATGGATTACACATTTTGACATCTTACTTTCTTCTTACTGAAAAGAGTCCAGTTACTTACTCTCCATCTGTCATCACTAAGGCAAACATGCCAGTTTGTGGCTATTTTGGTTCTGAGACTGCTTCAATCTATGGAGAATGACACATCTGATCACATGGTGCCCTTGCCCATGGCAGGGGGGTTGGAAGTATATCTTTAAGGTCCCTTCCCCAACCTAAACCATTCCATGATTCTATGATTTTGTGATCTAAAACATTGTCTTGGCTTATGATAATATAGGTAACTTGTGGGACTTTTCACTATAGACTTAAAAGCATGTATAGACAAATAACCACTTAAAGTAGTTGAGTACCACTGAACTATTTATAGATATACGGTCGTCACCATGAAAGACACCTTGAGCTTTGCGGTTGCTGAAGCTGCAGAAGAGGAAATAATCTGTTTTCCACTAAATGGGCTTACTCTGGGTTAATATTTTAAAGTTCTTTTTGAAACCAACATTACTAGAAAAAATATTTTACTAATTACTCATCAAGCCCAATGTTGTGGCAACAGTGGATTTCACATCAAATTTTATGGCTTAAGGGATGCAACCGACACAAGGCCTTTGCTAGCATTGTGTTATGATACATATCCAAATATGCCACCCCTTGAGAAGCGAAGACAATACCATACCAGACACAAAAGGATACAAATTTCAGTTCACTTAGTTTTAATATTCATAATTAGAACTTCCCAGCCCTAATAATTTGTTTCAACTTCAACAATATTAAAATGAAAAAATATCATACATCTATGTATGTGTAACAGAGATGCTCTTCATAAAGGAAAGAATGAAATCAAAGCTAAAATTATTCAGGGATTGTGAGTCTGAGAAAACTGGTGTAATGGAGATGAAAGTAAAAGACTAACAAAAAGAATGACCTCAGACCACATTGTGTAAAGGAAAAAAGCCTGAACCTTCACATGCATACATCTTTAGAATCTTTTCAGTTTTGTTGTAATAATGTAAGTATTTACCAGTAAAAAGATAACTCTAGTATCAAAAGAAATTAATTGCAATGCATTTAAATGAAATTTGGAATTACAAAAGAAAAACTAGTTGCAACATTTTTTCCTTGATCTTTTAACCGGACATACAACAAGGTGTTTAAACTGCTTACCATTTGCCTTGTTCATTTATAAATTGTTGAACTGCATATCCAAACTGCTCTCTTGATGGACCAGAAAATATTTTTGCTTCTAGGAGCCCAACATTGTAGGCTTCACAGCAGTTATGAAGAATGCCTGTTAACAGAAAGATTATGATTATCACAGAAGCAATTAAGGAAGAATCTTGATCCCAGTGAAAAGGGCTCTTCATCCGTGCCAACTCCCCCAATAGAAGAAAACAAAATGTAGCCTTTGACATGTGCAAGAAAAAAACAGCCTTTTCCGTGCAGTACCCATCTGCCCATGCGTAACGCCTGTCTAGCACTCTTTATAGGTGTTATAATGTTGTGGGCAGAGACCAATGACGCATTCACTGTTTGCTTTAACAAAAGCTGCAGCATTACTAATGCGAATGTTTTTGCTGAAGGGAGGCAAGAAATATGATTCAGAGGTCTGTTAGTCTCCTTTACCTTGAGACATAAAGTTATGCTTATGGCACAGAAAACACATCAACAGCCTGCTGAGATACATTAATATGAAAATGCACTGACTGTAACTGCTAATACTATTTGTATTCTAATGTCTATCTGCAACTTAATGTTTGAAGCACTGGGACAAAAATCAGATTATCTACTGCATCAGAAAAATCTACATTTTTGAGTCATTTCATTATCATGCCAGAAGCCTTTGTTTTCAGTCCAAACAGTCTGAACAGTTGTCCAAACAGGAAAACTTAGAAAAACAAACATGCAAGATAGAACTGCATTAATAAATCATGACACTTAACACTGAAACTCCACTTTGCTGTGGTCATGGTATTAATTGCTTTTCCCTGGGCACTTGCGTGCCTAGAAATAGGAGTATATCACTCCATGCCATTTTTTGGGGAACTGGCAGTATGGGCTGGGGACAAGGTTCTAAGTTTCACGAGTTTGTAAGGCGTAGGGGCACACTCCTCATTCACAAAGGATCTGATTGCTTTCTGATCAAGCGCTGCAGGTGGACATCTAGAAGAATGTCCCCTGGAGAAGCCGCAGTGAAAGGGCCTGGGTCCCGTAAGAGCCGGCAGTAGGCAACTTCTCCCCCAGGTAGAAAGACTGACACAACTGTGGGATCCCAGGAACAAGCTACAGCTTAGCTGAGGAACACCGTAGGGCTCCTGACAACCCACCAAAAATGGCAGCAGCAGAAAAAATCATGAGCTGTGGCTGCACTGTGCAGTTACTACCTGAGGTCCCCAGGTGAGGCAGGTTCATGAAGTTGCTTATGGGTTAAACAACATCCCTTACGTTTCCCCTCCCTTCCTGTGTGCCCAGACATAATGAGTTTTAGCTGCTCTACACACAAAACATGCCTCACCATAGGTATTTAGTATGAGTCATTGTGAAGTAAAGCGGTAGTCTTTATGATAATCCCTTATAACAGCGAAGATTTAAGGAGAAAGGAGACGTGCTGATCTTTGGCATCTTAAAAATATAAGCTTAAATTCTAAGTGTTTCTCTAGTTTTGATAGGCAGAGAGATCATTGTTGGTATCACTCTCTTCCAGGTCCCAAAACCAGCTTTGGAAGAGAGGTTAAAAGGGATTAAATCAGCATAAAACAGCCCATCACAGTAGCTCAGCTGTAATAGTGATAACAATAACAACGTCATAGTGAGACCATTAAAATCACAAACACCAGTTTGCACGCAAAGTTCCCGACATATAAAAAATTTCAATGAATTTTGTACCTTTGTCCGTAGAATAGAAAACACAAACATTACTAACAGAAGACGAAATGCAACTCACACAGTTACTACTTTTTTACCACGAACTCAAAACAGGAAATCGTATATTAGTTATTTCAAACAACCACTATCTACAGCTGGCCTCTGAAAAGCAAGCAATCACCCTTTGCTAAAAGTATAGTTCCTTGGGAAACATCCTTAGAGATAAATATATTTTCTGAGTCATGTTATCTAAGACTGGAGCAGACAATGTGTACAGACATATCACTCTGTGTTTTCCAGTATTTTTGACACTAAACACAACCACATATATTCACATCTCAAGTGCAGGTTTTAGGGAGAGGGAAAAGAGGAGTTGAGATAGATATTGACTATTGCCGATAATAATTCTGTGATCTAATATACTTGCATTTTATCAAAATATTTTGCTTATGTCACATCCTAGGTTTATTTTTGGGTCTGTTTTTTTCAAATTATATTATCCTCAGTCAGAAATCAAGCACAATTTAGCAGCGCCCAATTCTCAGAGGCCACAGGAGACTATACTGCAATGCCATCCTGCATGTAAATACAGAAGAAGAATAACTCTCCCGAGTTATATGGTGCACATGGAAATAAACTCCAGCTTTTGAATGAAGAGCCAAAAGTATCCTAGAATGATAAACATTTCCAGTGTGACTCCAATGACATGTAGAGAAAAACTCTTGACTGTCTGGACTTCTTTGGGAAGATATTTTTTACTTTGAGGGTGGTAAGGCACCGGAACAGGTTGCCCAGAGAGGTTGTAGAGGCCCCATCCCTGGAGGTGTTCAAGGCCAGGCTGGACGTGGCCTTGGGCAACCTGGTCTAGTGGGAGGTGTCCCTGCCCATGGCAGGGAGGTTGGAACTCGATGATCTTCAAGGTCCTTTCCATCCTAAACCATCCTATGATTCTATGATTCTAAGTGCACCGGCCAACTGTGGTGCAACTGTATGGAGGATCTTTCAAATTGTGTCTAAGGTGAGGGTTTTATCAAATGTTACAGTTAGGACAAAAATTTCCAGAAATGAATAAAACTACAGAGACCAGATGACACAACCAACAGCCTGAAGGGAAGTCCCAGTGCTGGTTCAGATTCCCCAGACGCTGCCTGTCTCAGCCGAGGGATGCTTCAGCTCCTTGCGGCTTCTGCGGGCCTCATCACAGCTTAGGGGAGCAATGCTCTTTTTTTTGTCACCAGCCTCCCATCCCATCTCCTCACTGAACTGTTTCACCCATCCTTCCCATTTACCACTGGGGCTTGATTTTATTCTTGTTAATCATTTGCACTACTGCAGCATCAGAGCACTGCTCTTTGAGGGCAAGAATTTCCACCTGGAATAACGGGGAAAGTGTCTGCCAGACCACACGTCTCTTCTCAAAACTGTCTCTATCATCCTCACTTTCTGGCTGGGCAGCTAGTCAAGGACAGCGAAAAGAAAAGAGCATAACATCAACCTGAAAGCCCCACCTCTAAAGACACACTGTCATCTGCAATATTCTTACGGTCCGGCTTTGCCTGGCACTCACGACTGCTTTGCAAAATCAAAGTACAAAGGCTGGCAACTACGCTTCCACTCACCACAAACATTATCAAGTGAACCATAGTTTCAGCATATTTCAATCACAGTCATTTTAAATTCCACATTTTTATAATCACTAGAAGGTTTTCAATTTTTAGATCTACTCCACACAAATCTTACTTGGTTTGGGCCTAGCAAGTATATACTTGCTATACACTAGGCATTTTCCTACCATTTTCCTCCATCTTATATAGTACTTACACTATAAGGACATCTTTTATCCATTTTGTACATCTATCTAAATACAGTATTCAGAACAAGAAATTCAAGCATTTGTAGCCAAAAAAAGAGAAAATGCTAAGTTTGCTTCAAACCTATTTTAAGCCTGTGCCAGAATAAGAGGGTCTCTTATGCATTAAAAGGGTGCCAATCATTGAAGCATCTAGGTTCAAAGTACTGTATATTCTAGGCTGGAAAGATTTGGTATCTGTTGCTGCCTTCAGGCAATGAACTTTGATAATTTAAGAATCTTGAAATAAAGAAAACTAATTCACTATCTGGATTTTAATAGCTTTTGGTGTCAGACTTCTACTTTGTGACCTAACGATCACGATGAGAGATTAGTCGGGCAAGTAAAAATCCACTTCCTAACTTCTGTCTGTAAATGGCACTTTATTTGCAGTCAAATAAACAGACTGCATGGAACAAAGGAAGCCAGATACCAGCCTCAAGCTTCTGAAGGCCCCTCTGAAGACTTCAAAAGCAGCAGTTCCCCTCTGCCAACTGGGCAGGGGGCATGGGCGCTTTGGCTTAAAGAGGATAGCTTCATCGAGTGGAGTTTCAGACAAGAAAAGTTAGGAAAAAAATCCTTAATGGGATGAAAGGAGCTGTAAGATTTCCAATAAACTCCAGTATCTCTTTGCTTGGTGTTTTTTTTCCCAGGAATTCCTGTATTTCAGCAACTGCATTATTGCAGTGTATACCACAGGAGCTGCGGGGTAGGAGTATAGCTGCTTTTATACTTCTGCACCACCATTTTCTTGCTCCTAACAGAATGAAAAATAATACATGTTCTGACTGTGCACCCTTTAAGCCTTAACATGTGGGAACTCTTCCGTAACTATAAATGAAATGCCTAATGATGGCTATAATGCCTTCTGTTTGCTGCCGTTGAAGTACAAGCTCAAGCAAGTTTATTGAAGGAATAGCTCATATTTCATTATGAACAGCCAGGTTCATAGTTGTTTTGATTTTGTAAGCAAAGCTCATAGCTTAAAGTGAGCAAGCAGAAATTGTCTGTTGGGTAATCAGTCATTTAATGTCATGATTATAACAGTTGTCTGATTGTAACCTCTTATTCAGATTAATCAGTATAACAAAAAAATTTGTTTAATTGGATGAGGAAAAAATGAAATCAGATTTTGTGTGTTTGATTACTTGGTTTGTGAAATAAGTTTATAAAAGTTTAATAAAATATACTAAAAATATTATTAGTCTGCATTTTATGTCTTGAGTGTCATAAACAACGTGTTATTTTGTTTTCAGTCTAAATAGCACAATTGAATTTTCAATCACTTTATACTACATTGCAAAGGTGATGCTCCAAATTTAACATGGCAATATACAACAGAATCCCATAATCATACAGACTCAGTTATGCCAAGTCTCATCTCTCATTAAAACATCCAGTCAAACACAGGCATTCACTGGTGCTCTTATTTATAGCTTGCATCAAACAGGTCTAGCAATCACAGTATAAACAAAAAATATGGCACAATGAATTTGACCACTGAGTCTACACGGATCCACCTTACACTAAGCATTAGTGTTAAATTTGTCTAGTGTTAGCCTTGCCAGTAGGAAAGTTTACAGTGAGGGTAAATGTAATGTAATGTAATTTACTTTACATTACTTCTTCACCTTGTTTCCTTAACAGTATGGTGTTTGCTTCTTCGAACAACTACTAGCGAGGAAACAGAAAAGGTTTGTTACATAATCCAGCTAAGTGACCAATTCTCGTTGTGAGTGAGCATTCACGCCAGTAACGATGCTAGGAGAGGGAGCAGAAAGAGCCCCTGTGGGCAGCTGCCCCCTGCTTGGTAGCACGGCCACAGCTACAGCCGCTGCCCCTTGTGCCACCTCCCGCAGGGCAGCGGACCCCAACGAACCCGAAGTCATCAGCACGCCAGCAGATTTGGGGGTGGAAAGGGTAAGCATGTAGTCACTAAAGAAGAGCAAGGCCATGACCTGGCATTATGGTAAAACCAAGGCAGTATTACACACATTCTTCCATGGGGCTTTTAGCCCATTAATTGTTTTGGAAAAAATATCAAGAAAATCCCACTAGATTGTCTGCTTCCTGAAGCAGTTTCATAGATTGGCAGCCAGTAAGATGCATACAGCCCAATTGCTCAGTCTAGCATTTTTTAAAGCATCTATTCTTTCCAGAAGAGGGCTTTAACTTTGCCCTTTATGTTAATCTGCTCCAAGAGAGCCACTGCAAATTCCACAAAGAAAATTTTCCCCTTGGTCTCAAAGATGTCTTCCTCCAAAGAACACACATCGGCAGGGCCCTGAAGCCTGTCAGACCCTGCTGAGGGCAGAGAAAAGAAAGGGGTGAGAGAACTCGTAACTCTTGCTTTCCACAGGCTTCATCTCACAGCAGATTGAGCATTCTGGTTCAAGCTTTCTCCATGAATGAAGTATTTCTAAGGGCTCTCTTTGGGGTGGATTTTCTGGTGTTTTGTACTGTGCAAGGTCACACCGGCTCTCCTTCATTGTTGGGGAACTTGTAAAAGCACTTTTTTCTCACTCCAATACCCAACTGGTTATTTTTTTCATCCCTCTGCAAAAATTTGCTGAAATTGGCTCACAGTTTCCAAAGTCAGTAACGGAGCACAGGCATCTACAGATATCCTTCGCGCTATAATCACTTGCTGTCCTTGAAATATTAGGCAGAAAGTGTAATGAAGACAGGAAGGGAAAGTAATACAGTTATGAAAGAGGACAGTCAAGTAGCATTTGCTTCACATTAAATATATTTAGTGTTACTTTACTGCTTTTTATTAAAAGCAACAACATTTTGGTGTAAAAGTACAGTTACTCCCTTATTATTCAGAACCTATGTTATCAGAGCAACAATTCATCTGGAATTAGTCAACTATTCTTACAGAATGAACAACCCATAATTTGAACACCTTTCATAATACATTGTGTTTTGAACTTTTTATTGACAAGACTGTGAATAAATAAAGAACAAAACAAGCAGCATGCAGTTACTTTATTCTATTGAACTGCAGTACAGATATTCTTCATTGTGGCTTTCAGAAGCCACCAAGCAATTCTCACTGCAATGAGCTTGTTCATTGCAAACAAGCAAAATCCAGCCAAAGAAGGAACAAAAATCCAGCCAAAGAAGGAACCACTTTTTTTGTTTTTTTTGACAATATATTCATCTTCAGCCTGATCCACTTCACTGTATTGGCACGTGCATTGTATGCATGCACAGGTAATGGCATCAAATCAAGTTCTTTTCATGTAAAACAAGTATTTCTATACTGATTGCACAGTTTGGGGCTTTTCTGTAAATAAGCATAAATATAAAACACCTTTTTGAAATATCTTTAGTATACTCAGTCAGGGATATGTGGAATCCAACCCACTTAAAGCAAGAAAAATACAGGACTACTTATAATTTAATCTGGAAAGGTGTATTAACTTTTACCCAATATGGTCGATATAAGTAAAAAAATATTTTCTTCTTAGTTTTTTCCTGTATATTTGCTTCTCTATTTTTTCTAATTTTTTCTTAATAGCTAAAATATCAGTATATACTTACAATGGCAAGTAGGTATCTTTATCTCATGTACTGAAGCGACAGCTTTATAAAATAAAAACAGATTAACTGTGATTAAGTCGAACAGATTTCTTATTGACAACAACCTGCTAGGCAATGTTAACCTCTGACAGGAATCAAAATGAGCAAAGAATGAGATTAACAAAACACTGGATTTTTTGTACTAAAAGTTGAAGTATTTTATAATCCTCACTTCAATTACTTTGTTGGTATTTCATTATGTTTACAGAAGTCTTTAAAGGCAAGTCTTCATTTTACTGCTTCCTCTATTTGGTTTATTCTTTTATCTTAAGACTGATGTTCTCTTCACATCAGCTACAATATCTCAAGCTATTTAATAATTAACTGAGATTATAACTTTTAGTGTAGAAATAAATTATAGGCCACAGAGAAAAATAAAAACAAACAAACCACAAAAAACCCACCCAGAAGAAAGGAAAAACAATGCCTCATTTAGCAACAAATCCTCCTGCCCGCCCCTCTTCCTCCCCTCCTCTCCCTCCCTCCGACAAGTTTTCTTGGCTTAGTTGGCCGACTGCTTCTTCCTGGAAGTAGGTCAGCTTCCAGCCTGAAAGCCGTGGAGTGTGTGAAAGCCTGAGTCACTGCCTTTCAATTACAACTGTTCATGATCCAAGAAGCTGCACTGAAGAGTTACCAGTAACCTGCTATAAAAGCAACCCAAACATGATAGGACACACAAATTGTGAACGAAAGGTTGGAGATACTGGGATAACACGACGAGGTGCTGTCGGTTCTACTGTTCTGGCACCACTGCAGAGCAAGAGGTCTCATTAAATTTACCCACAACTGCATTAGTTACTCCGAAAGACTTGTCTTTCTCTTGCTAACTCCCTGTTTGTGGCCTACGCATCGCCCTCCTCGGCTCCCAGAGCAGACAAATAAGCTGCTCTTTATCTGGAGTTAAGAAATCTCAACAGGCTACTGTACACACAAGGACTGATTCCAAAGTACTGCTTAAGAGCAGTTCCTGCAGGACTGACAACTTCCTATGTGTTTTAGATAAAGACATTAAGAATTCAAGCCTACTCAAATTAATTATCCTGGCACGTTGCCATCATTAAGTGGGAAAAGCTTTCGCTTACAGAAAACTCACATAAATTGCATCTTTTTAAACTGACACGCAGTTTTTCTTTTCTTTTACCTGGGTACAACAAACAGGATTATTTCAACTTTCTCCTTAGACTACCACAATTTGTTCTCAATGATACCACAAAGAGCTTAAAGTACATGAGGCTAACAAGCTGTACACAGTTACATGTTTTATATGCAGTTAGGTTGCTGGCTTCATAAGTAATAAAAACCTTCATGTGCTTCCCTGTGATAAAACCTACTTTCAATCCAGTGGCATTTTGCTCCAGCAAATTCTCTTCCCTTGGGTCTGCATTATCAGTTGTTGACCCTTTTCTAAAACCAGCAATATTTCCAAATATAGTCAGAGAAGCATGAACCACGTTAGGACTGTAAAAGAGGAAATGCATGTCATCACACAGAAACCGATGTGACTGCTATCTCTATACCCTATTTGCTGCATTTGTTTTTCTCCGCAGCTATGAAAACATGTTTGTACACAGATGAAAATGCATGTTTGCACACAGGTATAAAGAAGATGGGAAAGCAACCAAAGGCGTCTGTATTTCCCTACCGATATCACACATTGGCTATATGAAAATTTCAGTGTATTGTAACATATTAGTGTAGTATATCATATTATATCGCTGTTAAATGTGACCTGGAAAGGCTAAATTAGAAAAAGGCTGAAGGACTCGTCTTTGCCATCAGTCCCTCTGCCGCTCCAGTGTCACAGCCAGCAGCCTGAGGACTGCAGTGGTGAGAATGGCCCTGCCATCGTGCCATTTAGGACACCGTGTTTAGGACCCTCTTCCTCCCACACAGCTTCTCAAGAGCTAGCTGGGAGCACAGCTCTCTGCCCTCTACACGGAGAGCCTCACAAACAAGAAGAGCCTCAGCTGTAATAAGTTTGCGACATCAGCTTCCTGCAACAAGAAAACCTCCACAGCACCACAGGATATATAATACAATAGTTGGAAGAGCTATAATTATCAGAACTTTTGTTTTCCTATAGCAGACTTACCGACTATTTCTCTCCCCTGATTGTAATGGGAGCTTATGGCTTGGCAGCTTGAATGGTACGTAGGTGGTCCCAATCACTCACCTGAAATTCCTCCTTAACGCACATTGACATGATCAGTTCTGGCACCAGGTAGGGCCTAGGCAGAATTTGGGCTCACTAAGATCAGGAAAACAATGCAGGGAGCCCAGACTTCAGTAGCTGCCTAACCCAGAACAAACTTGAAATCATCTATCACCTAGATTTCATAGCACAAAGTTGCATAAACATTTAGAATATGATAGAGGTGTAGAAGCACCCCTGTCTCAGAGCAATGTATCCTACCCGACAGTAGACCCACTCTGATATTATGGCCAGAGGCGATGAATGCTTCCTGATTAAATAATTTCTGCTCTAAATAATTAAATGATTTAACTAAATAGCTAAATAACTTCTTTTCATGCACTGCCTATTTACCAAATGTGAATTGCACGAGCAGTCCAAAAGGGCCCACTCTGAACTCCTCCTGCAGCTAAGTGCCCTAGACGTTATGCCACAGGCAAGATGTTTCTTCACTTGTCTGGCTGGAAACTTGAATATGCATCCTGGGATGATCTGAGACCTGGTTTCAATGGCAGAGGTAGAGTGCTTCTCTGAATATTTTATTGCCCGATGGCAAAGACGCTTCTGGAAAAGTTCGAGAGGCAAGTCTACATCACCATGAGACTCAAGGGAGAACTAAGCCCACATTTCCCAGGTGACTATTACCATCACTTCCCAAGCAGGAACTTCTTGAAAAAAAGCTGAACTAGACATCTATCTCCTGAAATTCATCCCCACCCCTGACATCTGGGGAAGGAGGCACCTAACGCAGGTTCCTGAGAAGGATGGAGTTCCAACACTCCCCTTAACCTACTCCTTAACTGCAGGAGCCTTCCTGCTCTGCAAACAAATATTTTTCATGCACTTTAAAAGCACCTAAATGTCTCTGCTGAGTCCAAGGCACGCTGGGGCAGGGGAACCCAGTTTCAGGTGAAATGGGGCTGCACCATGCACTCTCCCAGCCCTCGGCCCGCACACCAGACTCTGGCGTATCCGGATGCCTGTGGTCAGGTGGGTCACAGGCCATCCTAGTCAAGAGTTTGGAAAGAATTATCTTTTCTTTTGTAAAATACAGCCATTGTACATTTTTGGGGTCAGAGAGGAGGGCCCATGCACATTTAAGAAGAGTTTTCTGGAGATAATACTTGCTTTCACAAAAGCAGAACAGTTGCTTTTTGTCTTCAGAGAAGCGAGGTCCATTGTAGTTTTCAACCGCTCAGAAAGACAACTCCAGAGACTCTTAACGCATTTTTTGCTGTTCGATATGATGAAACAGGTTTTGGGCAGTTTGGAAAAGAAAACAAAAACAAAAAAGGAGAGAGTACAGACAGTGAAATGAAAGCATATTTGGCTAGAGTCGAATGAATAACTATTATTAGCAGAGCTACCAAAGGACAGCTATTGAAACAGTACTGCTGGGCTTTTTCTCTGTTTATTGTTTTGCCCATCTTACTAAGAGGGTTACTTCACTTTCAGTCATTTCTGCTGTTCTAAATTTGACCTATATGTATTTCAGGCATATTTAAATGGGGACTCTATTTGGTGGGTATAGTTAGACGCAGTGTCAGGCCACTTAAATTTTTTCCACTTAGGAAAAATTCGGTAAATTCTCATTTGAGAAACTTTGGCTAAATCTGTGTTTAATATCAATAAATCACATCAGTTCTATATGCATCTGAAGTACTGCACATAAAGACAAGTGAATTTTATACTACACAGTAGCAATACTGGATTAAATCGCTCTCATGTTCATTATTAGAGCACTATTCTTACTTAGAATACACAGTTAAGGAAGTAGAAACGTTGAAAAACTGTTTTATAAAATCTTGTGTGTTTCTTCAGTCAGCAATTATCTTTCTCCTCAAATAGAACATGCAAATAAGCATGCAGGCACAGAAACATTTGAGTCACACACTCTCCATTGCGATGGACAAGATAGCCTGTTTGCCTCTCCTTCAGACAGGTGTCTACCAGGTGGATTCTTCTGTTTTACTTTCCTTATTGTAGCATGTTTCTACTAAGAAACCAGGCCACTAACGCTTGACACAGGTTGCCCTGATTTGGACACCTACATAGAAAATTAGCTCACTAACAGAATAGAACCAGCCAAAAGTAAATTTAGGCTTAGAGTTCAGTAATTTACCGATTGGTTGTTTTAGCAAATCATGCAATTAAGTAGAATTTCTTACCCAGTGTCCTTTTGCAGTTGAAGGGAAGCATGAACACAACAGCCACAAGAACTGAGAAGTTATGAGAAGTGATTGCTACCATAGGTGAAACAGGTAGACACCCCGTTAACTAATCCAGCAGGTTTACCTACAGGCAGCTGCCTCACTCCAGGCAGCATAGAGCACAGCACAAGCACATCCCCAAAAAAGTCCTGGCTTCACAACTTCTCAGAACAGCGCCCAGCGCTGCACGAAGCCCATGTGAACTGGGCACGAGTCGACTATTCCTCATTCAGCTAAGAGCTCTGATCTTGCAGTTGGTTGAGGTAGTTCTTTACTGGGTAATCCAGGGGGTTAGGCAGCTTTGGCATCTGCGGTCTTATCACTCACTACATACAGCTTTGTGCCACAGCCTTAACACAGCATCAGCTGCTGCCAGCTTTCTTGTGTGTCACTTATATTTGAGAGAGATAGGTAGGCAGGCAGAGAGATAGATTGGTAGACAGATAAAAGGTAAAAGCATAATTCAACCTTTCCCCACCCCCACCACCCCCATCCTCAAACGCCATTATTTCCTTAGACATTGCTACTGTGCAATGGGCTCCTATCCAGAAGTGTGTTTTTAACAGTAGTTTTCCTCAAGATTTCTTTATTGTCTGTTCTTTAGAAATAGCCAATCATATTAGCCAAGGAGATTTGTGTAATTAAAAAAATAGCCTTTATGAAACAAAAGAAGAATGATGAACTTAGAAGTGGGATTAAAATGGCAAAATAAATCAGGAATAAGGCAAGAGAGTTCCACCAGGGCTGTGCATAACTTCCAAGCCCTTCACCCTGTCTACCAGTAATTTGAAAGGGACAAAAGAATCCGTGACATTCATCATGTGTGACATTCAACCATGCAGATGCCATTCGGTTATACACAAAATGTCTTTGCTCATATGGCATTCGAAGAGTCTGTGTTTATCTTACTTCTTTGCCGGCACAGTTACTCTTTAAGTCCTGGAAAATATGCACTTATAAGATTTTTAAAGAATATGCATCTCTAGGAGAAAATAAAACTAACTTAGTCCTCTAAAGATCCTGAAATGCTATCAGGGACTAATTCAAAGTGACAATTACTAGCACCCAGAATACTGAGTTTATTTCGTAATTCAGAACTCCCATCCTGATTTGGAAGTGATGGAAATTCTCACACAGCTTATGTTGACTCCATTAGATACCCTTAGTGTTACCCACCTCCAGAAAATGAGTGCAGCATGAGCAGGAAGAAAGTTATCTCATATTACTTTACAGGGATACACACTCACACTCCGCTAATATAGACAGAAGGTACCCTTTATCCTGTGTAATTCACATTCATTTATTTTTATTATCCTTTTATCATTGCCATAACTGTTTAGCACAGATGTGCACCAGTCTTTCACCTAAAGGTTTATAAATAAAGATCCTTCTCAGTTATCTTTCTGAACAGAAAGGAAAACCAAGGCTGAGAGAGTTCTCTGATGTCCTTGACTAGTTTGAATGGGAACAGCTCAGCCAATTTATTTACACAAAAAATAAGCTTATCATCTTGCTTTCTCTCGCTGTACTGGGTCTGAAATCCTAACACAGTGCGGTATCACAGGGCCAGAGATCACTCTGTGAAAAAGAAGTCTTAAACATTGAAACTGGTAATGGAAATGTCCTAAGCCAAACAGATAACGTGTGTTGGTATGCAAGTGCATGGCTACGCAGATGAGAATCCAGCCTGTGTCCCGTCTGCATTTCGGCATGGTCACCATGGAAATGGGAACCGGCTTGCACAGAGTCTAACAAAGGAAACCTTTAAATGAAAATAACAACACTGGATAGAGACTGCCCAAGATCTCTGCAGGGGAAATGGACTTGCTTTACTCGTCTGAAAATGTATAAACTCCCTTTTACCTGCACTAACCCTGAAGGAAATTATTTTATTCACATTTAGCTGTATGGACACTAAGCCACTGCAGTGGCAGTTCTAGCTATTAACCCTCATGAAAATACATTACATGAAGTACACGAAAAAAACCAGTTTCATTCATTCAAAATTAACAATAGTAAAGAAAGACCACAATGACTAACATTTTTGTAGTGGCTAAGAAACACAATAAAACCAAGGAGCATCAGTCCTTTTACTACTTTGACTTCTTAAATTAAAATTCTGTGTCACTGAACCAAAAAAGCAAAGAACAATTCAAAAATTGTTCCAGAGCCAGACAGCACATAGTTAAAACTTGTTGGTAAGGTCTCATGTTTACTTTGCCCAAATTATGCACAAATAAATATTAACTGTTAATATGTTTAGGAGTGTGATGGTAATACCCTGTATACTTTCTAAAATAAACATCATTTGTACAAAATACAAGTCCTGTGATAGAGCATGAATGAAGCCTTACTTCAATGCTCAATGCTGTGAAAGGCAAAACTCCAAAAATAATATAGTAACACTCCTACTACCTGACGAAGTCTCTTAGTAGGAAAAAGAAGAGATAGTTTTAGTTTAAGAAGAGTTCACATTTGGGTCCTGCTTTCAAACAATCTCCAGATTTTAGAATGATTTTTAACATTGACATTACTCACAAATATGATAATAAAACAGCATGGTAACAAAAGATGATCACAAAGAAAAAGAAAGGCAAAAATTAAGATGGGTTATACAGCTTTAAATTGATTTGTGTGCACATGTGTTATGATCATACACTGCATTTTCACCTGGACTTCTGGCTCCACTTATTGCACCAAATGCGCAATTTTCATTTGCTGTTCAGTTACCAGTTTAATCTCTGCTGCTCAATACATGGCCTTGTACTTTCTATGCATAAGATCTTAACCTACTGAATTAGCAGCTCAACTTCCTTTTGGATTCATCTTTGCAAATTTTGACCATAAGCATGTAAGTATTTGCAAGTGACTGAGCATTTATTTTTCAACACTCAAGTGAAATGAGAGATCATCCTTAGCTTCATTTAAAAAAAAAAAAAAATAAAAAAAGATTAAGGTCAAAAGTACTTACCACTTTTGGGTATTTAGTGATACAGCTAAAACCTTATTTTTTCTGAATATTTAGCACATTCAAAATACAATTTCCATTGACTTCATTCACAGCTGTGAATACACAGCAGCTTTGCATGTCAAGATGCACTTTCACAACCAGCTCAAGCCAGTGGAAGCGCTGGCTCCCAGTGAAAGGGACTTTTCCAGCTTCCCTCCCTCCTCTGGCCACGAG
>NW_009646851.1:2302164-2305576 GCF_000708025.1 Charadrius vociferus | reverse complement strand
AATAAACTGCAGAAGTGAACAGGATCAGCTCATCTCCAAAACCAACCTGGCCCAAAAAATGGAAAAAATTGTTCAGGCGAACGGGTCCCTGACCTGTTCCCTAGACCAAGCCCCAGTGGTAGCACTGGTGGGAACATGCAATCAGGAGTGGACGAAATGTCCTTGCAGCGTCAGCCCCACATTCAGGTCAGCTTAACCAGATCGTGAAAACGCAGCTTCAGTTTTGAGAACCCCTGGCTGAGCAAAGAGAAAGAGAGGAACACAAAAGCTCCAACCACGTGTCAAAGATTTGATTTAAATGACTCGCCTGAAATCGCACTCGGGGGGGGAGGAAATACTCCTTTCTCTTCGTCCTAACTTTCTTCCTCGTTTGGAGAGCACATTCTAATTTCAAGACTAAGCAAGGCAGGAGTCTCAGCCTGTTCTCTGATCTGACCACCTTCCCCTGGTCAGGGGCAGCGACAGCATCAAGGCTGTGCATGTGGACCAAAGGGACCACGAGATGCATTGATGTGCAGAAGGGGCAAATCCAGGTTGCTAACTTATTTTGGACACTTCCAAAATCTTGCATGTTAAACTCTGTTCTTTTATCACAACTTGCATCCCAGTTTAAACAGAAGTGATCTGAAGAAAAAGACTTATGTTAGGGAGGTCCTCTCCGATCCATCCATACAGCTTTACAGCCCACTGCCAACAAGGTCCCTGGGACAACAAGATGTTTTTCATCAGCAGGAGTCAGATATGTACCTAACAGAACAGGGGTTACACTTGGAAATTCTGGATTCTATCCAATGTTTCAGCGAAGCCCTCCCCTCCTAATTTCAGATAGAGCTGCCTTCTACTTAAGCGTGTCTGGGTCCCACAGGGAGGGTTAAGGACTCATGGTCCTTAAGTGTTACACTTGTGGCCCAAAAGGCATAGCCCTTATTTAGCTGTGATTTTTCACTTCAGAGTTAAATAGTGCAAGGTGTGCGTTCTTCACACAGTGATTTTAGGAATGCGTCAGGGTTATATCATTCATGTCTTGGTGTGCTGGAGGAAGGTGTGTGGTGGGCTTGAATGTGAGCACCTGCTGCGATTGTATAGGTGAGGCCACACTAAATTTGATTTACTCCACTAGGCATGGTCTTTCAACATTATTACTTGAAAATTGACTCTGAAGTGAATTATTCTTATAAAAGGGAGAACAAGCCGATCACAGAGCCCAAGAATCAGCTAATAGCACGCAGTACAGACAATCAGTGGACCAGGATCCAGAAGCAAACTGGAAAGCAGAGTGCCTCAAACAATGAAGACTGCTGTAAAAATACCAAATAACATGAGAATACAAGAGAGAGTGTGTCTACATTTGCAGGTGTAGACATAGACCTCACACAGAAACAGCTACACTCCACTACAACTCCAAGTATTGTCTGACTGAGCTCCACACCAAGGATGGACAGAATTAATGTTAGAATCAAGCTGATAAAAATAGATTTCTTTCCAGAGGAATGCATTTTTCCAAAGATTTGTTACTTGGCCAAATTTAGGTAGACTTTCAATGTGATGCAAATAGCACCTTCCTGCCAAATTTCAAATATCTCCTCTGAAGCATAAGGGCACTAGAGCTTTCCAAAGAAAATGTTACCAGAACCGAGCCCAGGAAAGCTACTGTATTTTCCACTGGCCTCACTCTCAGAAGGAACTGGGCTATTTTGGCCCTGATTTTTAAGAACAAGCTAAGGGAAAAACTACATGCTTTAATGTAAATTTAAAGAACTAAATGTGGCAAACCTATAAACAGCTAAGAGCAATGTGTTACAACAGAAAGCATCAGGCTTTGTTGCAGAGGTTGCTCTTAAGATTTAATGAAGTCCTTCACTTACGGTTATTCCTTTTAACATAATCTACTTCTGCATGCTATATACCCCCTGGTCAATGAGTAACAAGGTTGCTAGCAAAGTCATATTATCAAAATGGTAGTTCTATTGCATTTCTATCCCTTTCCTTTTGTAGTATCTACAAAGTCTTAATGACTTGCCAAACACAAAAGTACACACCAACAACGAACAACCCACACATTTCCTAACTGTTGCATTACTTTTAGTTGAATTTGGAGACACAACAAAGCAATGCCCCTATGAGGTTCATTTAATATAGCTGATAACTCATGTACTGGCATCAAATAAAGTTTATTTTAAACTTGCAATATTTTCCTTAGATATTGACTAATTCAGCAAAGCTAGCCCAATTAAATTCAAGAATACCGCCTTTGACAGTAAAACAGTTCATTAGAATTCAATCAATTTGAAAATGATGATGGGAGAGCTACAACAGTACCACCACAGTAGGACTCAAATCACTCAGGGAAAATGCTCCCATCCTGAAACTTTCTTTTCCCTGCTACTTCCACAAGATCAAAAACTCCTAAGCAAGTTATCAACTCAGCCATTACATCCACTAACATCAAATGTCATGAAACATCTGAAATCAAAATTATGACAGCCTTCAACTGTATACATGAAGACAAATCATGGACAGTGCCTGAACAAAGCAGACCTATCCCACTTCTGTCAGTCTCATTGCCAGGGAAATCCTCCTCTTGCAACCAGTCCTCATCTTCTGCTTTCAGCACCACTCTACAAACCGTTGCAAATTCTAAAACCCCCTGAATTACAAGGCATGTTAACAGTCCTGGTGTGCAGTGACTGTAACCAGGAGAATAAAGGATGGATTAAGCAAAAGTGCAGAGTGAATGTTTTGCCTGTTGATACTTTTAAGAATTTTTCTTTTTTAAAAAAATTACTAGGTTGTTTGTATACTGTATATCTCATCCCAGGTTAATACTTTTGTATTTGATTTCATACCCTGCAGCCGCACATTCCACTGGAGTGTTTGCTACAGTTACTGAACGAACAAGTTGGAACAGCTCATCAGTGAAAACTCATTTTTATGCTGCTTCTTCAGTGACTTGCTAATTAAGGGTTTGTGAGAGTATACAGTAATATTAAAACTCTGAAAGTGCTTGGGAATTCGCTCATGGCAAGTGAATATGATGGCTTATAGTTCCCAGGAAAACATATGTAATGGCAATTTAGTCCGCCAAGAGGAGGAGATGGTTCAAGTTTCCCTGTCCTTTTCCAAGGAGCGACATCTGCCCAATGGGGTGGGAACAGACCTAGAGGACTTTCGCAAGTTAGGAACAGCATTCGCAATGAAGAGTATCATCTTCCCTTTTAAAAAGGCATAATCAGCGTATAACCCGAAATTCACACACTACACTGCACTCCCCCCACCCCCACCCCCAGCGCACACACACACACTCCATTTTATGGAAAGGTGAACTCCATGCTAACCCAGGAGTTTAGGGGTTTAAACCTGCTTTAGAAACGCCGCACTCCGCAGGCAGCCACAGCCACACACGCTTCTGACC
>NW_009646851.1:2246230-2301915 GCF_000708025.1 Charadrius vociferus | reverse complement strand
GTGCGCCGCTGCCGGGACAAGGGGCACGGCATCCCGCGCCTCTCCGAGGAGGGACCTGCAGCCCTCAGCACTGACACGGCGCGAACTGCCAGCCTAAGGGCTGGGTGGGGTCACTCCCCCCCCCCCCCCCCCCCCCCCCCCTTCCCCGCACCCGCGGTGCTCGCCGGCGGGGTCCCGGCGGTCCCTTGCAGACTCTGCGGCCGGGTTGTCTCCCTCGGTTGTCCCCCATTTCTGGGTCCCCAGAGGAGACACCCAGGGCTGCGCTGGAAGGAGGGCGGCAGAGCGAGGACCTGTCCCCGGGCAGGGCAGGGACGGCCGCCACAGCCCCGGGGTACCCCGAAAAAGTCCTTTGGGTTGTGTGTGTGTGTGTGGGGGCAGTGCCTCTTGCCGAGTTTTGGACTCAGAAAAATGCAGGATCGTAGGAAAATGTGGATTTCTGTAACAGCGTAGAGAGGCTGTCTTCCTCGAATATTAAATTGCACATTTAGTGACACTTAAGTCTGTGTCTTCTCCTTTAAATGAAATTCCTGTAGGGTAAGTCCTCAGCTGTGCAGGAGCTCAACAGGATCCAGGAGCCTTGCCACACAACTGATCTGAAGTTGGCAATGACGGTGAGGATGTATTGCCTATGCAAAACACTGCCTACGTTGGCTTAGGTGCCAGGCCAATATCCAGGGAGACAGTGTGAATCAAAGCCAGTAAAAATAGGGGGGTGAGGAATGCAGCTTGCTAAGAAATCAGAAATAAGTGCAAAGTGCACGGTACCTGCGTGCTGTGCAGCTTTCAGCCTATTTAGCATTGTCAGCACTGTATATTCAGAGTATTTAGAAAACACTCATTTCCTCCATTGCCACAGTTCTGCTAAAGATCAGAATCTGTGGGGCTACCTTTTCGTATGGGATGTATTCTATCTTGTAACAATGATTTCTGCTGAGTAATTTTGAACTTCTTGGCATTAACATTGTGTAATGCAAAAGACAGTGTGCCTGGAAAATTGAAATAGAAATGCTTCTTTCCTTCTCCCTTTTCAGCATCTAGGTCATGGTACTTAGGTGTGACACAGACCATAGCTTTTATTTCAGGAGTGCTAGAAAAGTACACGTGTTCTCTCTGATTCTCATTTCTTTTTAACATTCTGAATCTGAATTGTGAGTTAAAAGGAAGAATCTTGTCAACAGGTGGGATTGTTCAATAGGTATTTATTTGGATATTGGTTCTTTATAGGCATGATGTAGTTTAAGAAAGCTCTGACAGGACATTAAAATCATGGATGGAAGTACAGCAAGGACCTGTCCCTGTACAACTCATTTATTTCTTTCATGTATCTAGTCTTTTAGGATACACAGACATGTTACTCATCCTAATACATGAACTTGCACTGCACTCACTGTTTGTGAGTACTTCCCATGACACTGTCACCTCCAAACTCTGAAGTCCTCGTCAGTCATTACCAGAAATGACTCACATGTCACTCAGAGCAGTCCCTGGGTTTCCTTTAAGTGGTGTGACAGAAGCCCTGCAAACAGACACTTCAAGGTGCAGCTAGCCAAGGCAGAAATGTCAGCTTCAGTACCAAGAGCAATCCAGCGACCAGTGCGCAGGTTGGAATTGGGAGAGCAGCTCTAGCTGCATCTCTTCCTGTCTGCACGGAGTGTATGATTATGTGTGCAGCTTCGAGTCAAGGAAGAAAATCTATACTTGCAAAGGAGGAAGAAGAACACTAATTAATGGATACTAGTGAAAGGACAATGACAAAAAAAAAAAATATAAAAAAATCCACAGCACAGAGAAAAATGGTTTCTTTACAGATGAAATAAACCTAGAATCCCCCTTTGCCCCACCCTAAAATAACCTCCGCAGACTAAGATGTCTCAGTTTCCTAAGAAACAATGTCTTTGATTCAGTTACATCATTCTAATTATAAATATACCCTAAGGATACGAAACTTTCTTCCTCATCCAGACACAATGTTGAAAAATAGTTTCTCGCACACAAAGGCTGTCTCCCAGGGCGTCGCTTCTCAGACCAACATTTTTCTGTATCTACAAAGAATAGGTCATAGGAGAATAAATACTGTGGGAATTATTGTATTCTTTAACAATATTCCTGTAGATTAATTCTTCTGTCTTAAATGGGTTATAAGGCATTTGATAAAAACCCTCTCATATAACCCTGAACTGTATATTGCATATTATAGAAAACAAGATTTTCTATATTGTGCAGTATTTCACCTTTTTGACTCTCTTCAGCTATTTCATACATTTACACTCATTCAGAAAAATTATTCTTTATTACAGTTCACCTACACTGATTAAAAAAAAAAAAAAATTGTTCAGAGAACACTTTGGTTAGTGCTCTTTATATTTGCAGTTTAAAATGGGACATGATACACACCCTTTTCTCTACATGTCTTTGTTGTTTAATGATGTGTTTTATAGCACCCTGTTGTGTCTGTTTGTCAGTGATTACAGGGACACTTGCCAAAAGCACCATATTTGCCAGACCCAGTTTGATTTTGGGCTTGGTTCTATACACATATGGATTACTTGCACATTAGAAGAAACCGTTTTGTTGGCAAGAGCCAAACAAACTTTCTTCTTCACAGTAAGGACTGTGGGAAGCAGGTAGCTTCATCAGTTCCACTACAAAAAGATTACTATAATTTTTGCATTTTCAAGAAAAATTGGAAGTTGGAAAGGAAAGATACTGAGCAAATGTTTTATTATTATATCAAATATGTGTTCCGGTAAACACATACTTAATTATCAGTTTTATTGTGGAATTTTACAACTAACTTGTCATCCTAACTTTTTAATGATGACAAAATGTACAATTAATGCCAACATTCTCAGAAAACCATTCAGGTATTTCCATTTTTTTCATCTGTAAAGGGTGGCCACAGAATCAGAGTTTCTGTGGTATGCAAAACTGAGGAGGTTTTTGTTAATGTATTTCTGGGAGGGGCTTTTGCAAAGGTGACATAATTTACACACAGGAGGCCAAGGCTTATGGCTCCAGGTCACTTCTTTGATGTGATTCATCTGAAGATGTTAGAGGCAAGGGCTATCAAGTACCAGTTATTATTTTTGGCAGATACATGATGTCTGTAACACAAATGTTAAGGGCTGCGCTAAAGGAAAAAATAATAAGCTACAAACAAAAAAATCAATCTAAAAAGGAAATGTTAAAATTAGCTGTGAGGATGTAGTATAGACATTAGTAATAATTCAGTTTCAGAATTAAACTGGAAAAGGTCAAAAATACACAAATGAAATTTTAGGAATTATTTAGGCAATGAGGAGATAATAAAACAGCACTTCATTATGCTACTGTCCAAACCACACATTTTTAACACTTTGTGAAACTTTGGTTCAATCATCTCAAAATGCTACAGTAGAACTAGGAAAAGTTGAGACAGAGTAAGGAAGGTGGGAAATGGCCTTAATACTAATGGCCTCAACACCAACATAAATTAGGACTCTCTGCTATGGAAAAGACATGCCTTTAAAAGGACTTAGTAAATATATACTAGAAGGGGCATGGATTGCAATGATGGGATCAGTTGTACTCTGTCTTTTACAATACATGAGGGAGGGATGTCTGATGACGACATAGCAAGGTTAGCATGAACAGAAGATGATTATGTGCCCTTGTGGCCAAGAAGGCCAATGGCATCCTGGGGTGCATCAAGAAGAGTGTGGCCAGCAGGTCGAGGGAGGTCATCCTCCCCCTCTACTCTGCCTTGGTGAGGCCACATCTGGAGTACTGTGTCCAGTTCTGGGCTCCCCAGTTCAAGAATGACAGGGAACTGCTGGAGAGGGTCCAGCAAAGGGCTACGAAGATGATTGGGCGATTAGAACATCTCTCTTATGAGGAAAGGCTGAGAGACCTGGGTCTGTTTAGCCTGGACAAGAGAAAAATGAGGGGAAATCTCATCAATGCTTATAAATATCTAAAGGGTGGGCGTCATGAGGATGGGGCCACACTCTCTTCAGTGATGACCAGCATCAGGACAAGGGGCAATGGGCACAAACCAGAACACAGGAAATTCCATCTGAACATAAGAAAAAACTTCTTTACTTTGAGGGTGGCAGAGCACTGGCACAGGCTGCCCAGAGAGGTTGTGGAGTCTCCCACGCTGGAGACATTCCAATCCCGCCTGGACGCCGTCCTGTGCAACCTGCTGTGGGTGACCCTGCTCTGGCAGGGGGGTTGGACTAGATGATCTCTGAAGGTCCCTTCCAACCCCTACCATTCTGTGATTCTGTGAATTCTTCTCCCAGGGAGCCTACAGGTGCAGACTGCAGTGCTGTAGGGTGGTGGACATTTAAAGTTAACCTGGGTTCCTAGTCAAGATCAGGGAAGAGAAATCCTCCAAGGATTGGTAAACACATTGAAACCTCACCAGCCTATGAAAACCTTGAGCTGCAAAAAGGCTGGGGGCTGGAAGAGTGCTTGTGGGAAGCTGGTCACCTGCATGCCTTGGTCTTAGGCTTTTCCCTTGGTATCTGCTTTGGCTGACACGAGACAAGACTTGGTACTGCATAGACCTTAGGTCTGACCCAATATTGGTTCTTTTATGTGTTTCTGCTATTGGGCCAATGCATAGTTTTCTATTCAAGTGATTTAATTATAATGAATAATCAGGAAGACAGACTTCTTAGTATGCATAAGAATTAGTTATTTTTAGTACTTAGCTCATTCTATGATTTAATTCCTAGCTATTATTGAGAATATCATGGCTGATTTGACTTTAATAATTATATTTCCGTATTCTTAATATTGTATTATTAACAAGACAGTTGCCTTCCCCTATTGGGAGTCTGCATAGAGGGCAGAAGATTAGTGACAGTTGAAAATATCCTGTAGTCTTCCTTCCCTTTGAAAGCCTCTGCATGCGAAGGGTAGACAGCTAATTCAGGCAGGAAGGCTCCCTCTGTGTAGGCTTCAGAAATACCTACATTACTGTCTTGGAGGAAAAAGCGGTCCTATAGTTCAGGAGGATTGGTGTGTCAGACACCTGAAGGTGTAGTATGTAGAAAGTGATGTTTAAAGTGGTGCATTGACTGCCCCCGCCTTGGGCACGCACACATGCACACCCCGTGTGAGGCAAACTGAGCCCCATGTTTGGTGCCTCTTCCTGAGCTTAGTGTTCACAGGTACAGTTTATGGATCACGCCTGCCATAGGTAATATATTCTTTCTGTCTCACTCTTTGGCTGTGCTTTTAAACCAAGATAAGTCTGGACTCAGTTCCCTCTTTGCCCACCCGTGTGTTCCCAACTCCACCTCTTGTGGTGGCACTAGCACTTGTGCAGGGGTGTAAAGGAGGCAGTCAGGGGGTTGGAGTGCCTGAAAATTAACACACACCCCCACAAGCGAACACAAAGGAAGTTGCAGATGGGTTACAAAAGCAGACAAAAGGTAGATCAGTTTAAAATCCATGGAGTTGCCTCCTTTACCTTCCCATGCATCTCAAACCCTCTGAGAGTCATCCAAATCCACACTGGGAAGCTGATTTTCTTAAGTGGTGAACAAGAGTAATCTACTTTGTTACACAAGCCATCCCACAGTAAAAATGTTAAACCAAGTAACCTGTTTTCCATAAAAGCTGCTAAAAGCTAAAATTAACAGAAAAGGCCTAATAGTGATGACAAAGACTCGACACAGACCATGGCAAAATGTTTGAAAGTCCAACTGGCTGAGCATGCACTTGATTTCTTAACCAGGTAATATGAACCTTGCAGGAAATAAATGGGGTTGCATATTGAAGAAATCATGATCTTAGGGAGAAAACACAGCAGCCATGGTAGTTAAATGCTCCTTTTCACTACTTGGACTGAAGAACAGTCCTGCAGGAATAATATTCATGTCCTTTCAAGTGAGGCTGTCCTCTGAAAAATAAATATGAAATTGATATTCAAGACCAGGTTCAAAGTAAAACTTTCAAAAGGCATATAGTGCGGGCATCATATCCTCAGCAATAAATGTATCACTCTCCAGTCCTGCTCTTCAGAATCACAGAATCAATCACACAGAATCACACAGAATCACAGAATGGTAGGGGTTGGAAGGGACCTTCAGAGATCATCTAGTCCAACCCCTCTGACCAAGCAGGCTCACCGACAGTAGCTTGGACAAAAACTCATCTGGGCAAGTTTTGAATATGTGCAGGGAAGGAGTCTCCACAGCCTCTCTGGGCAGCCTGTGCCAGTGCACCCTCAAAGTAAAGAAGTTTTTCCTCATGTTGAGATGGAATTTCCTGTGTTCCAGTTTGTGCCTGTTGCCCCTTGTCCTGATGCTGGGGACCACTGAAAAGAGTCTGACCCCATCCTCATGACACCCACCCTTTAGATATTTATAAGCATTGATGAGATTTCCCCTCATTCTTCTCTTGTCCAGGCTAAACAGACCCAGGTCTCAGCCTTTCCTCAGAAGAAAGATGCTCCAATCCCCTAATCATCTTCGTAGCTTTCCACTGGACTGTCTCCAGTTGTTCCTTGTCTGTCTTGAACTGGGGAGCCCAGAACTGGACACAGTACTCCAGATGTGGCCTCACCAAGGCAGTGTAGAGGGGGAGGATGACCTCCCTTGACCTGCTGGCCACACTCTTCTTCATGCACCCTTGGATGCCATTGGCCTTCTTGGCCACAAGGGCACATTGCTGGCTCATGGTCATCCTGTCATCCATCAGGACTCCCAGGTCCCTCTCTGCAGAGCTGCTTTCCAGCAGGTCAACCCCTAACCTGTACTGGTGGCATGTGGTTATTCCTCCCTAGGTGCTGGACCCTACACTTGTTCTTGTTGAACTTCATTAGGTTCCTCTCCACCCACCTCTCCATCCTGTCCAGGTCTCGCTGAATAGTGGCACAGCCTTCTGGTGTGTCAGCCTCCCAGTTTTGTGTCATCAGTAAACTTTCTGAGGGGCACTCTGTCCCCTCATCCAGGTCATTCATGAATATGTTGAAGAAGACTTGAACCCAGTACTGACCACTGGGGAACTCCAGGCCTACAACTAGATATTAGGTTCCTCTCCACCCACCTCTCCATCCTGTCCAGGTCTCGCTGAATAGTGGCACAGCCTTCTGGTGTGTCAGCCTCCCAGTTTTGTGTCATCAGTAAACTTTCTGAGGGGCACTCTGTCCCCTCATCCAGGTCATTCATGAATATGTTGAAGAAGACTTGAACCCAGTACTGACCACTGGGGAACTCCAGGCCTACAACTAGATTCTGCGCTGCTGATCACAACCCTCTGAGCTCTGCCATTCTGCCAGTTCTCAATCGACCTCAATGTCCACTCATCTAACCCACACTTCCTAAGTTTAGGTATGAAGATGCTACAGGAGACAGTATCAAAAGCTTTGGTGAAGTTGAGGGGGACAACGTCCACTGCTCTCCCCTCATCTACCCAGGCAGTCATGCATTCATAGAAGGCTATTGGATTGGTCAAGCATGATTTCTGCTTGGTGAAACCATGTTGACCAGTCCAAATAACCTTCTTTTCCTCTACATGCTTAGAGATGACATCCAGAATGATCTGTTCCATCACCTTTCCAGGTGTGGAGGTGAGGCTAACTGACCTGTAGTTTCCTGGGCCCTGAGAAAGCGAGAACCTCTGTCTCCTCAGAATATGCCTCTATTTACATTTTTGACCAGTTTTATTTTGAAAACATAGTAGTTGTTTTCTGGTTTGTGGAACTAAGACCTATCTATTCTTCCTTTTTATTTGCCTGTCACAAAAAGTTGCTCAATTTTTTGGTAGGCATTTTATAGTGAACCTGACTCCCTTAGCAATTCCTACTGAATCGCACAATTTTAAATGAATTAAGTAAGATGAATTTAAGTCTTAATGCATTGCTTTGTTGTTGTCTTTTTTCTTTTTTTTTTCCTTGTTTATATTGTTTGCAGCTTAAACATGTTAAGCTAATAAAAAATAACACTGAACAGAAAAAAAATACTGCTGAATTGGAGCTGTTCACAACTGATCATTTGCTACATTATCTACCATTAGCTACTGAACCTTGAGTTAAAGATGAAATGTCAGACAGGTTGGTGGGGGATCCAATGTGGTAACAGAACAAGCGTTGTCGAGTTGACTGGATGTACTAAAGTGTTCCTTATCAAATTGCAGAAATCTTATCATATAGGAAAAATTCTCTTGGGGGGGAGTGGGGAGCGAACAGGCCAGCCCTCAATAACTGAAATGAAACCTGAAGGTGCTTTGCATCAAGGGACTAACTGTGTTGCAGCACTATCTTATAAGACATATATTGCTCTCTGACTATACTTGCTAATAGCTCTTTGCTGAGAGCTATAGGCATCTTTCCAAATACAGGAAATTCATGACATAAAGGATGCCAGGGACTGTGAATTAATATTGGCAGATCCCTCAAATAAATGGCAAAAAGCTACTTAGTAGTTTCTGAGGTTCCTGAGAGTCTCAAAACCTACAACACCAATACCACCAAAACTTGGTTTTGCTGGCTAACAGGGTAGTGCGAAGTTTCCGCTGAACCCTAGGAGTTTTGAGATGTAATAGCATCTGTTGTGGCATAGTGCAAAATGGCTGAGGCCAGACTAATAGGCTCTTGTCAGTGAGATTTTATGAGCTGGCAAAGAAGGAAGTGAGCTATTAATGTCTATTCATTTAGACCATGAGATGAGAATGCTCAGTGAGATTTGTGTATACAGTTCCCCCAAAGGAAAGAAAATGCATTAGTTTTCTCAGACTATGCCTACTGTCACAAAATTGCAAAACTTCAAATGCTTTTTAGGGAAAACTGAGGAGATCCTCTGTTTTTCATCTTATCCTCTCTGATAAGATGAAGAGGCTCTGTAATGGAGAAACTTTCACTAGAGAGAGAGAGAGAGATATCCTATTCCTTTACCACAGGAGGAAGAACAGAGGCACCCTTAACATGAATAAACCTTAAGGACCATATGTAATAACTGAACCAGATACGTGAAGCTTTGCAATAAATATGAACTTCCAATTCCAAATCAAGCTGAACCATAACTGAGAAGCAGGATTTCACCATGGCCACTGCGGAAAGTGAACAGAAAATGTGTGAAGGGGATGGACAAAGTATGCCAAGACAACGGGCTTGCGAGATGTAAATGTGCAATCCACTTTGTATACCTTTTCTCCCATTTCTCTTAAAATCCCTAGGAGGTACAACATTCAGTAAGCCCTTGAGGAATGTCTGTCTTTTCTGAGAAGACTTCTAACACTGAGAAAAGGAGAAGGGCAGAAGGGTAAGTGCATGAGAGGTGAAAAGCAGTAAAGGAGCACTATGCCCCACTGTACTAGAGTCAGAAGAAAAATCTGCCTGAGGGTCTTTTGCTCACCCTTTTGTTTGACTGAATGAGCAAAGTCCAATATCTCTGGGGTGTCAGCCCTCAGCCTTTGTAATTAAAACATGATTGCACTGAGGTTAGCTTACTTTATCATCTGCTTCTTTCAACAGAATCCAGTTGTGCTGTCTAAACCGTGGTATCAGCCAGTTGTTACTAAAACTTCATCAGTGCTTTAATCTTTATGACTCTTCATTCTTACGCATCTCAGACCACATCCACTGCATGAACTGCTGTTGCCTTTGAACTGTGAAGCATTAGGGCTGCTTCTGTTAAATGCAATGAATTATAATCCAGTTTTGTGCAAATAATACGTAATATTGTACTTGCGGTGAGAAACTGATGCTAATTCTTTTTTAGTTCCGTTGAAAAGCATTGTAAAACAAACAAACAAAAAAAGAAGTGGCTTTTTTTTTTTTTCTGATTTTCTTTGAAATACTCCCATGGAAAATGTCCAGCAACTCTAATGATCAGATATATACAGAGTAGGACATGTGGTAAGCACTCCCCTATGACTAGACAGGATGTTGCTATTAGAGAGTTGTGATTCAGCATCAAAGTAGTCTCTGATGAGATAACAGTTAAGTAATTACATGGTTTGTAATGTTTTCTGAAAGTTAGCTGTGATATAAAAGGTGTAATCTTTGTCTTCTAGGAAGTTTTGATACAAACGTTTACTAGGCTTTCAGGAAGATGATGTGAATCATTTACAACTAAGCAAGACAACAGACTACTTGGGTCACAGGAATAAGTTGTATGGAAAAATCACTGGGTAGGAAGAATGGTTATATGAATGAATGTGTCTTCAACTTTAATGTATGTAATGTCATGAAAACAAATCTGTGTCAGGAAGTCACATGGTCCTCTGAAAAGCTTTCAAATGTAGCTCTAAGTACAGAGTCCGTACAATTAATGGCAATGTATTTCTGACTGCTTGACTACATTGGAGCTCTCCTTGATGTTATGCTGTGCAAGAATGCTTATTTCTACAGTGTCTTTCTATTGACAGCTAGATAGATTTGTTTTTAGGTGCTGAGATGCCTTTATATTATTCTTATATCAATGAAAAGAAAACAAACTACAAAGGAGGCTTGCTAGAGTCTTTATTTTTTTTTTTAAATCCATAAACCACATGGAATAATTTTACAGGGAAAAGAAAATGCTGTGCAGAATGTTGTGTTCTTCTTTAAAAGGACGCGAATTCCCTCTTATTCCTTAAGTGGCATAATTAACAATGGTACATTCTGATTCTCTTCCTCTGCTTTTATTTTTTTAATGTGATCATCATCTTACAATAGTTAATTCAAGAAATTAAAACAATTAGACGATGTGGAATTCATTGGATGAGTGTGACCCTAACTCCAGCCTCTCAGTGCCAAGTGAGATAAAAACCCTTGGCTCCAGTTGAAGGTGGATTCCCCTGACTCAAGCTCTGCAGAAGAGGAACCTCATGCTCAAAATGACTCAGCACAGGATATGTACCAAAGGGCTTAGGTAAGGGGTCAGGATTGGTGGGTTGTGCAAGGGCTCATAATACAGACCTAGTGTGACACCAGACAAGCACGGCAGCGTAAGCAGCAGCCCAGGGAGATTGCTCCAATGTAGATGCTGTTTTCTACATCTTCTAAAATTACACGCATACCTCTAGAGCCGCCTCAAAATGAAGCAGGAGTGATGGTTTAAAGCTCTGGCTCCTTTCCAGGGAAGTTCTGTGTTGCAGAAATGTAGCTCATCCATTCCCTCTAAGATAAGCTACTTCAGTGCTGAAGTTAGGAACTGAGCTGGGCTAGGCTACCTCCGTTGCTTAAGCTCTGGTTATACACCCAATTTATTATTATTGTGTTTTCACAGGCTTTTATCTGAATAGAAAAACGGTTAGCTTATTAGTTATTGGAATCATATTATGATCTTAATGTGTCTTTTTATAGGAACAAAACATATTAAATGCTCTTCTGATATTTTTTGTGCCTGCCAAATTTCAGTGAGATGTTCCTGATGTTTTCAGTATTGCTTTCAGTAGGTTTTTCTGTTGTATATAGTGAAAAGCAGTAAAATACTGCTCTTGCAGTGCTGTGTGGAAAGGCTTTTATGGATAAAAATAGTGATTTTACTAATTTAGCCTATTTGAGAATAATGTGCTATAGTGATATCCCCATTACATACTCATATTTTAAATAGATATTATAATGAAAATCTGATAATAAGACAAACGTGAAAAAGGAGAAAGCATCATGACAAAGAGGAAAGCAGTGTGGTTATATGAAGCTTATTACTGTTTTTACAGTGCAAGGCAAGTCTATAAAGAATGGAACACTGATCTCAGACATACTTTGCATTGATAAAATACTTATGTATTTTTGCATAGTCTTTAGGGAAATAGGCTGTTGTATTTACTTATATTTTTTTTCAGTTAGGCTGATGCTTTAAAATAAGACATGAAATTTCATCAGAAAAGTAAAAAGCTCTGGTTAACAGCTTATAATAACTAACAGTGAAACACTTAAACAAAATAAAAGTATGCTGCATAAAAATGATGCGTGGCTTGCACAACTTGTGAGTAATTTTATGAAGCCAGAAAAAATTACCTCATGGTTAACAAACTGGCTGGATAATAATAATAATAATAAATATAAGTATTTCCTCTGCTACCACAGCCTTTCTATGTGTGCATAGGTGAGTCACAGTTCTGTCGTAATTCTGTTCCTTTTCAAAACCATAATAGGATAACAGCACTTCTATGCCTTCACAGAGATGCTATAAGGAAAAAACATTTACAATTCTGAGGCACTCAGGTGCTACAGTGACAAGTGCCATTCAAATCTTTACAAAAAATTGGCAAAAATCATAGATTTCCTTTAAATAAAACCTGCATCTTACATGGGACTGAAAACACCTCTGCGAATATTAGTTTATCTTCACTGTTCAACAAACGGATTTTGCCTTCCTTTGAGGACTCTTCAACTCACATGGTGAACAATGCAGGGAAGCTACCCACCACTCCTCTACCTCATTTTCTTTGCTTCCACTCCTGTCTTCCCTCTGTGCTCAGAACCAGGGCAGCTCACCTCGTGCCCCTTCAGACAGGGTGCGCTTCCAGGCATACGGACCAGCCAGCAAGCCAGTCCGCCGGCTCGGTGGCTCTCCCAGGCTCCACAAAGCAAAGCAAAGCAAAGCACAGCCACCCACCGAGTTCCCACGGAGGGCTCTGCCCTCTCCTCTGAGTCACGCTGCTACCTTCAGCAGGCTCTTGTTAGGAAATAACCACCTCTCCCACAGGCACAAGGAGAAACTGCAAACACTTTCAAACTTAACCCTACTTGCTGCGTTCACATAGAAGCCTCAGCCTTTCCCAATGACTACTCTGTCTAATTTAGGAACTAAATAGAAGGGACTTCAGAGTGACAGCATCTTTCAAACAATAAAGCACCTTCTGGCACACTTCCAGAGTTGTACTTGCCAGTGTGTTCAACTCAATCTATGGTCTCTTCTTAAAGGAAAAAAAGTCTTTACAAAATATATTACTGATTTTTAAGCTATTACTAATGAAGTCAGTGCTAAGTTAAAACTTTCTGGCAAACTGCAATGATTTGGTTTTTTTTTTTTCACTTCAGCGACATTTGTACCAAGAGGAAGAACAAATTTTCCTGGCTTCCTTGGCAAGGCAAAGCTTTTCTGCGATCAAGTATGTCTTAGAGAACTTAGTAAGTCTTCTCAACATTTTCTGATCTTTTGGCAATCAATACCGAGTTGTCTCTTGCTGAGGCAACATCGCGCTTTGCCAGCATGCCTCTGTTTTCTTCTGTTAATTTTGTGTGGCTGCAAGTAGTACAGGAAGCTCTCAAGGACAAGGCACAGCCCAAGAGCCCTGGGGAGAGATCCTTGTGGTAGGAAGACAAGCACATGAAAGAAAGGAGGAAACTGAATAGTCTAAATAGAAAGAAAAAATTTCTTAAAGAAATCTTTTGCTATCTACATTTCAGTGTATTCTCATATAAACTTTTAACCTTTGACACAAAATAGACATCATTTGTTAAGTGCTTATTTAGTATGCAAATTCTTCATCACTTCTTAAACTCGTAAGTAACAAAGATGATACGTGGCTTATAATACGAGAAGAAGCTTGCCAGTGCTGAATTTCCTGTCTGTGCTCTTTTGTTAATTATCATTTTGTACACTCTAAACTCACTGGATTAAATAGCTACACAATAAATTTACAGTGACAGTTTATGAAGCACCCTCCTGGCTACTCCAACATATACAGCAAGAGTCAAACTTTCAGGGTACCTCTAAATATTTTCTGCATAAATACGGACATTTCAATTTGCAGATACAATTGTGTCCCTGCTTATGTGAGTACAGTGTGCAATCAGATGGGCTTGAATGTTTTGTGCATACATTTTTAGGCCTGCCAGAAATCTGTTTCAAGTTCTAACAGTTATGTAACTTAATGGATCAATCCTTTATGGTCTGCTTGACCATAAAACTCTCTTTCTTGGAGTATACTGGGTTCAGCTGGACACGCTAAAATGAGCAGAAAGAGAAGTGCAAGGTATTTCAATAATTTTGAACCAAAATTCTGCAGGTGCTTCTATCTTCTGAATTGTCATTATATCAGTTACCATACAGTATTTGGTGCATTCTCAAAGTTTTCATGTTCTGCTTTGTGACCTGACAGTCTGCTTTCACAGAACTGACATAAGGAGGAAATTTTTAAAATGATGCTTTTTCCTTTTGAAAATCATAAGGTGATAAGAAAGACTGGAATTGCTACATACAAGCTGACTTGTTGCATAATTTGGAATGAAAAATGATTCCACATACATAGGTGTATAAAAATAGGAGTACGCATTTTCCATATTAAAAAATGTTAGAATCTTTGAACTCAGTTACTCTCCAAAAATGAGTAACACTTGAAAGTATGTCCTTGAGTATCATAAAATGCCATAAGGCTGTTTATTCTTCCTTTGCGTGTCTGCTTGATTTGCTTCTTGTTATTCTGCTTCTTGTTTTTTAATGCACCAGAGTTTAGAAAACTTTGTGAACACTGCATCTAAGTTTATAATTTTACAGTAAAATTTTTGAGGCAGACCTGAGGAAAAATTTCTGCATTTTTTTTCTTCATTTCTCCATTTTCTTCTTTAGTGGTCTCTTGAAAAATCCAGCCTGCAGAAAAGAAAAAAGTGACTAAGAACTATTCAAAGCATACAACCTGTATTGGTAGCATTCGTGTGCTCATTCTTACTACTATTTTAATGCTTGCAGTAAAGAAAAAAGTCATTTAATATTTTATCACTGAAGTACAAAATTGTTCTTCCGGGAACGGAAACACTAAAGAGACGTGTCATAACAGCAGACAAAAACAGTACAGTTAATATATAGTAAGCAATTGCTGAATCATTGTTATGCTCACATAGCGTCAAAGGCTAAAACACATAATAATATTCAGTACTCAACTGAATAAATAATACTTTATTTTACACTTGTCTTTTTTTTTTAAAGAGGTTATGCGTGGTTAAATTTATAAACTCTAACCTTCTAATGTATGTAAGAACCAAGTATTTAGCTTGGAGAAGAGTGCCCACTTGTGGCAATGCTTACAGTACAGGCCTGGCATCTGCACAGAAAACCTGGTTATTGAACGCCACAGCCAGAGCTAATAAAAAACTCCCTTAATAAACCCTTAATCGTACTAAAATCTGTTCTAATATTTCTTTTCATAAAATACTGGTAATACAGGTTTCAATTGGTTAACATTGCATGTTACTCATCAGGAAAATGTAGTGTTATTAGTTACTTTGTCATTTCTACAAGATTTCATTCCACTTATTAGATAATATTAGTGTCTGTGAGCTGCTAGTTATCAGAAGGAAATGGTAGAGAATTTAAGCACATTTGTTTATTTTCATGAAGACAAGAACAGAATCACAGAATGGTTAGAGTTGGAAGGGACCTCTGGAGATCATCTAGTCCAACCCCCCTGCCAGAGCAGGGTCACCTACAGCAGGTTGCACAGGACAGCGTCCAGGCGGGTTCTGAATGTCTCCAGAGTGGGAGACACCACCACCTCTCTGGGCAGCCTGTGCCAGTGCTCTGCCACCCTCAAAGTAAAGAAGTTCCTCCTCATGTTAAGGTGGAACTTCCTATATTCAAGTTTGTGCCCATTACCTCTTGTTCTATCACTGGGCACCACTGAAAAAAGACTGTTCCCATCCCCCTGGCACCTTCCCTTTAGGTATTTATAAGCATTGATAAGATTCTCCCTCAGTCTTCTTTTCTCTAGACTAAAAAGACCCAAGTCCCTCAGCCTTAACGTGCAGCTTACCTTCCACAAAGCAAATATAAGCAGTGCAAGAATCAAGAGTCCAGCGAAGATACTCAGGAGGATAACCCATAAGGGGACTGTACCCGGTGGGAGCTCTTTGGAAATCTTAATCATGGTCTGCAAAGTGTTCAGAATGTAAGCAATAAGTAACTTGCCTTTCTAAAATATCAACAAAGCAGCATGACTTTTGTCAGTATGCAGTGATTTTCCAGTGTACCACTTCATTCTAAGTAAAGGAATTTGTAGGAGGGAATTGAGAAAATAATCTCCAATGTGAAACCCTATATTTACATAATATCTTGCACTTTCTAAGTTCATTCATTTCATGAGGGGTGGCCCTGCTGTAAGTCAGTAGTCATTGTTATCATGGGTACAGGACCACAACTTGGTACTGGTGAGCACTTGCAGTGTATGTTAGGGAGTTGCTTTGGTATTTTATTCGTCACTCAGTACCTGCCTCCCTGAAAGGTGGCTTCTAAACCAATTAAATTAAATAAGTGTAAAAGGCTGTGTAGATACTAATTTGATTTTAAACCAATCATAGCTGGTGTAAACTAAACTGAAATAAGGAATATTCACATTTAAATAAATGTGACTATATAGGAGTTCAAATTATTTTAACTTAAGAATTTATTAGAGACACTTTATAGTTCAAAAAAGCATTGAAGAGCTGAACGCTTAACATTCAACTTGAAATTATGTCTTAAAAAAAGTTAATTCTGAAATTCCATGGTTTGTAAAGTCAGCTCTCATCACTGGCAAGCCACTCAGCTGTGTTTTCACCCCTGGATTCAATTTTAAACTATCATTTAAAAGAAATGCCTAGATAAAATACCAGCTAATAGTTGACCTGTGATGTTTGTATTTCCAAAAATATTTTGCACAAGATGTAATTCACATTGAATATTACTTTGCTCTAAGTATTGGGGGTATTAACAAGAATAACACATAATAAGGCTTTTGCTTTATAATGTACATTGTGATAAATAAGCCCCTGCATGTACAAATTATCACAGAAAAGCCACTATAAAGGTCTTGGAATAAAGAGTATTAAAGGATAAATAACAACTCTAGCAAAATTAACGACATTTCTCTTTATACCTGACACCACTACTATAGTGTTATATACTTTCTTGTCTAAGTAAATGACCGGGAAATTCTGAAAAATAAAAGATCCTGTTTCAAATATGTATCTAGGCTAATGAAGTGGAAAGAAATAATAAATAAAGAAATAATAAATAAAACACAATGTACAAAGTAAGATCACTTCTAAATCACAGAATCACAGAACACAGAATGGTTAGGGTTGGAATGGACCTCTGGAGATCATCTAGTCCAACCCCCCTGCCAGAGCAGGGTCACCTACAGCAGGCGGCACAGGACGGCGTCCAGGTGGGTTCTGAATGTCTCCAGAGTGGGAGACTCCACCACCTCTCTGAGCAGCCTGTGCCAGTGCTCCACTACCCTCACAGTAAAGAAGGTCCTCCTCATGTTAAGATGGAACTTCATATGTTCAAGTTTGTACCCATTACCTCTCATCCTATCACTGGGCACCACTGAAAAAAGACTGCTCCCATCCCCCTGGCATCCTTCCTTTAAGTATTTGTAAGTATTAATAACATCCCCTTTCCATCTTCTTTTCTCTAGACTAAACAGACCCAAGTTCCTCAGCCTTTCCTCATAAGAGAGATGTACCAATCCCCTAATCATCTTTGTGGCCCTTTGCTGGACCCTCTCCAGCAGTTCCCTGTCTTTTTTGAACTGGGGAGCCCAGAACTGGACGCAGTACCCCAAATGCGGCCTCAGCAGGGCAGTGTAGAGGGGGAGGATGACCTCCCTTGACCTGCTGGCCACACTCTTCTTGATGCATCCCAGGATACCATTGGCCTTCTTGGCCACAAGGGCACATTGCTGGCTCATGGTTATCCTGTTGTCCACCAGGACTCCCAGGTCTCTTTCCACAGAGCTGCTCTCCAGGAGGTCAGCCCCCAACCTGTACTGATGCATGGGGTTATTCCCCACTAACCACAACCCTCTGAGCTCTATCTGTCAGCCACTGTTCAATCCACCCCACTGTCCATTCATCTAACCCACACTTCCTAAGCTTGCCTGTGAGGATGATGTGGGAGACAGTGTGGAAAGCCTTGCTGAAGTCAAAGTAGACAACATCCACTGCCCTCCCCTCATCCACCCATCCAGTCACGCCATCATAGAAGGCTATCAGATTAGTCAGACATGACTTCCCCTTGGTGAATCCGTGTTGACTACTTCTGATAACCTTCTTTTCTTCCAGATGCTTGGAGATGACATCCAGAACGAGCTGTTCCATCATCTTTCCAGGGATGGAGGTGAGGCTGACCAGCCTGTAGTTTCCCTGGTCATCCTTCTTGCCCTTTTTGAAGACTGGAGTGACACTGGCTATCCTCCAGTCCTCGGGCACCTCACCTGTTCTCTAGGACCTTTCAAAGATGATGGAGAGTGGCCCAGCAATGACTCAGGACCATTCAGGACCATTTCTAAAATACTATTTATTCCTTAAAAGAATAGGAACTACACTTTTAATTTACATAGCTGCAGGAAGCATTTATACTGCAGCAGGCAGAAAGACATCGGACAGTACTTCTCACCCAGGTACATTGGTGGCTAATGGGATTTTGGTATCATCATCTGACTAATTCTGACATTTCTACTGTTGTATGAAATAACTTATTTTTATTTAGAGTGGGATAATACATTACAACAGGTAACAGTCAGGTCACTAATAATGAATGAAAATGAATGATTCAGTAGCACAATAGATCCTATGAAGAGTAAATCCATGAATTATATGTTCTTACCTCCAGTTTTTGATGGTCATTTCTCAAAATCAGCGATGAATTTTCACTCCTAAGTAATGCTTTCACAACAAGGGTTAAGCTGTGAATACTTGCCTGAAAGAAGAGAGGAATGGCTATGATTTATAATTAAGTATTTTGAAGTAGAATGCTTTGTAGAAATGAGAAAGTGAAAGCAAAACAATGCTAAAACTTCAGGAGATGCTTAAAAAATTTGAAATTCAGTGAAGCTGCTCATGTGTCACACAACACACACACATCACTGTTTACAAGACACAAATACATTTTTGAACGAGGATAGAGCAGAGATTCCAAAAAAATACTAATAATCCTGGAATACTAATTTGGCCACAGGGGTGGATTTAGACTTTCTAAAACTCTGCTGTATCTCTCCTCTTGTTCTGTTATTTTCTAGAGAAAAAAGAAGACACAAAACAGGAACTCAGTATCAGAAATTTATCAACTGAGCAAAATGGACCACAGCCTGGTCATTGCTGTCATCAGACAATACTGAGATGTGGTCTCAAGTGGACTCTCTCTTCTCTGCTCTTTTTGATCAAAAAGTCATTTCTACACTTGAGAAATCTTTCCAGATTAAAATTTATTTAAAAAATATACGTTTCCATGTACCTCTCCTTATATCTGCTGAATTAGAATTTGCAGATGCATAAGTAGCTAGTAAGAAAGACAATCCATACATAGTAAGTAAGGGGTGTCTTCTTACCATGTTTTGAAATCCCTGCTAAGTACTTACTTTAAGGATAATAAAATGCATGTAAATTAGTTTCGAGGAAGTTTTAAAATAGCACAAGAAGTGATATTAAATACTAGGGGACTCTGAAGACTTAAAAAAACCTGAAAGGTATACTTTTAATAGACATTAGAAACATTGGCTGAAGTTTCTCAAACCCAGGAGTATTCTGAATACAAATGGGATTTACTTACTTTTATGATGGTAGGTTTCCATACTCTTAATGAAACATTCACTTGATATATGTCAGATGGGACCAGGGCACAATTAATAGATGCACAGCTGTATGTATCACAGTCCTGTTTAGAAAGCACCGGCATGAATTAATAGGAAGAGGCGTTTCACATTAATAAAATAAAAACATGTAAACTACTATATATACAGATCATAGACTTACTATGACACCAGTACCGAACTGATAGTGATTACTGGGGCTTTTTAGGCAAAAATGACACGGCAGTATATAAAAGAAGTTGAGATATTCATGCTGTGGTAGAATAGACTCATTTATGGCAGGCTTGCTTAGCCTTGAAGAAGCTCTGTTACTGTAGGGGTGCAGCAAAAAGTATCAGCAGAGTTCCTAAAAGATAAACAGCCTGTAACACCAAGTGTTTTTCTCCCAACGCTTCTCTGCAGCGTATCTGATCCCTTCAAACTGTGGGACACCTGAGTCTTTCAAGCAGGGCAGGACGTCTGTGTGCAAATTTAAGTATCTTTACTTCCCAGTATTGTTTGCTAGGTGGGAAGGCAGCAGAATTATTTTCAACACTTCGAAACATTTGCTTAGCCTCAACCTTTAATCACCTCTGTGAAGGACTATGATAAGAATGGCAAAATGCACTTCTCGTGGCATGGTTTCATCTGCACCAGAAACTCAACTTGTGCCTCTGTGCCAAGGAGGTAGTATGATGGGTTTCCCCCTGACATGCCAACAAAACTATGGCAGCAAAACTACTTTGCAACTCTTCCATCCAAAAGTGCGAGGCTAATCCTCTCCAAATGGGATCATCAATTACATTTCTACCAGCAGCATGGAAAATATGTCAGATCAGAGTGCTAGAAATTGAAATTTTCAACTGGTTGCCTAAAAACGTTGCAAGGGAGATGAGACGGGAATGGGAAGATAGAAGGTGAAGATATACTCAGCTGTCAAATGTGCTACTGTCATTTGCACATTTGCTAAATTTAAAAAAAAACACACCCCAAATTCAGTTCCACATACAGTTTTGTAGCCAAATAAAAACTATAGCTAGTCTACATAAAGATGGCTTTTCAGGCAATTAAGACAAAGTGAGTTTCCATAGTTTACAGTTTCAGAGAAGCTTTCATATATTTGTTGCAGAAGTACTCAGCTCAAAGATCTGGGTTAATATCTGGGATGAATATATACACTACATCTGGGCTTACCATAATTGTATCCTTTGTAGGTTCTTTTATTTTCGGCAACACAAATGGTTTCCCCATGCTGATCTTTAGCGGATCTACAGGGTAACTACTTTGGCAGATGGCATTCTGTTAGCAGAAATACAAATATTATTTTTATAGTCTTAATATGCAATCTATTACAAAAAAAAAGCTCTGGAAACAAGCCAACATTAATAATATTTAATATTTAATAACTATAATATTTACTAACCGCTAAATGCAATAAAACTGCATAGTGCAAGAGTGCAGAACAGGAAATTCAAATGGTGTAGGTATTGAAGTATCATTATTCAAACCACAAATGAGCTTTTTATGAGACAATTTAACCTAAACTCTACCGAGCTGCTTAAACATCTGTAGAAGCAAACAAGAGCTTCCTGCAAGATGACCACTACATGAACCAGCAAGAATGGGGTATTAAAAGAGCTAAATAGCTTTTGCATGGGAATCCACAGAAGTTCAGCCTTAGCAAGCAGACAGTCAAGTTAAGTGCAGGATTCAGGAGCCTCCGTTGCAGCACCCAGGAAGGGGGAGTGGGTGCTGGAGCACTGCTAGACCTCCACAGCTCCTTCAAAGGCAGCTGGGGAATACTTTGGTGTCTTCAGTGCAAGGGAATTTGTTTTTTCAGTCACTTTCAGATTGCCAGCATGAGGAGGATTGCAAATCCCCTGCAGTGCACTTTGGCACACTACTGTCACTAGGGTCTAGCTAGCAGCAGATGAATTGTACCCACAGAAAAAGCACAGATTTGTTGAGTTTATGTGCAAACTTGGGTCAAATGTGGTGATTGCTTGGGAATGAAAATAATGGGGGAAGGAATCTGAGAACAGACACAATATCTTTGTGTTCTAAACATGAAATACTTTGGGGCGTTTGGATTTTTTTGTTTTAAAGTGAACTTTGAACTTTAATTTAGACCTTTTGGTTTATATTTCCGTGGTGCAACACCTCAAAAGTAAGCGAAATATTTGGAGAGAGGTGCACATGCGTGTGTGTCTCTGAGGGAAAGATTAGAAGAAAAAAAAAAAAAAAGAGGTTTAGATAACCACGTAGTGATATTAGCATCCTTCATCCATCCAGTTATTGATATAGCTCTAGTTTTAATATCTACAGATCTGGAATTGTAGGATTTGCTGGAATTGTGATCTCCTCCAGCTGCTCTGGAGGAGTGAAATGGAAAAACTCAAATGAGGGCTCTGATGAAGAACATTGGAAAGACATGACCTACCATGCCCTTCAAGCTGTCTCAGTCCCCAGAGAAGGAAGAAGCCAGAGGACTGCTAGTGGTGGGGAGAAGAGGTGCAGGAAAGAAGAGGACTAAAGAAGAGATTGAACCCTAGACATACACAGCAGGACTACAGCATTTGCAATAAGCACTGCTGACAACAGAGATAATCGGAGGCTCAGTAGGCAAAACTAAGAAAGAAATTCCTATTTGAATTTTTCAGTTCCTTACAGAAATATTTTCAAATTTAAATTAATCATAAAAATAAAAATTCCTGGCTTACTTGAGAATGTGACAATGCAGTAAGGTAGAGAAGAGTGTTCTTGGCTGCTGTTATATTGGGAAATAAGATCTGCAGTGTGAGGTTTGGCATTGGAAAGTGTTCACCTTTTTCAATCTATAAAAAAAAGAAAAATATTTTGATTAGCACTTTCCTTATTTTGTTGGTATTTGATTGTGAGTTTTTTCCTTTCCTGTGCTTTTCTTTAATTCTTTGATTTTTTTTTTTTATTTTATTTTTCTACAGTCAGTTATGCAAAAAATGGTGTAATCGACTCCTACATTTCCCCCAAGAACAGCCTGTTGAGAATTAGCAGACACATTCTTCTGTGGTCTTTGGTAATACAATGCTCTATTGAAGGAAATCAAATGAACAGGATGAAAGGCGACATTTGACATGAACTCCTTCTTGTTATCTTGTTTACTGCACCCTCTTATCATCTGGGACTTCTATCTAAGGTCATTTCATTTCAATTTTTAATAAAGCCCCCAAAATGCTTTAACATGGGAGAAGAGCCACTCTGCCAGCAGTGGCTCCTGCTGTTTCCTCCTCAGGTGTGCTTAGGCAACAGCCCTCCTGCTCACCTGCTCCTCTCCACTGTTTTCCCTGAGAAGACCACAGGACATGTCTGTTAGCTGCTGCTCCTTCTGATCAGGCTTCTGATCAGGCCTGCTGTGGCCGAGGATGGAGAAAACACATAGATGGAATTGCTGGCAGGGAAATTGGTGACCCTCTCTCTGAAGTGGACAAGTTTAATAAATATTCAAGAACCTGTTAAACTTTTTTCTTCTGACTAGTCGTTTGTGATAAGCTGCTTGCAGCGATGAGTTTTGCTTACAAGATCATAAATGGTATGCTCTGCCATCCACCAGCTTTTACAGTCAGAAAGCAAAGGTTTTGAAATGAGATGAATCATGTCTTAAACAGCAAGAAAAGGTTCAAGGCTCTGGATTTTAACTTTTAGACTAAAAAACCATAGCTGAGCAGAAGACTGTAGGTGGGCTAAAAAATAGGAAAAAACCCCTTTGTCATTGCTATTTGGTGAGAGCAAAAACTTTCCCATGGCCCATTTTTTACAGATAGAAGTTGATCCAGAGACTTTAATCCTTTTTGTATGGGACCCTTGTTAAGCTTTGGATTTGACACTGGGAAAGAAGGATGCTCTCAAGATAACTAAATTCAGTCCTACTGCAACTTGAGGCTGAGCTTCCAGTCCATTCAATATCTTATTCTAAGTGACTTCAGTTTGCAGTATTCTTTCCATTAGGAAGACACCATTCTTGTAGCATGGCATTTCATTTTTGCAAAGCTGACTGGATTTTGGAAGTAATTTTGTTCTAAACTGCAAAGAATGTAAGTTCTCATCTACCGTGGCACTCTCTCTTTACCCTGCAGAGGACAGCAGCTGGAAACCCCACCAGAACTGCTCAGCAGGGATAGACCACTCTGAGAACCTCTGACTGACCTTACTCCACAGCAAGCATGAAAAAAAGGGTGTTAAACGTAAAACACCCATGTAGAATGTTTAACATATTGCATAGCTTCTATTTGAGTAATAGGCTATCGCATTAAGCGATTCAAACCAAATGAAAGAAAAAGATGAAACGAGTAGCTATATCATACAGTTTTGATTGTTTCTTACCCTATAATGTAGAGTAACTTCATCCCCGATCTGTTCTGTTGTGTTAATAGCAGTAGGCACAGTATCGTTTGCTGCAATTATAACATGGTGCTCTTTGAAAACACTGTGGGTTAAAAAAACACACACAAAAAAATCACCAATAAGCACACAAACTTCACAAAAACTTTAATAGTTAATAATGTAGGTCTTTTCATTATTTTGTGAATCCTCCAGCACTAGTCTTGCAATTAAGAGTGCACTGCTACTGCCACTGGAGTTCAACTCACCCATTTTCTGAGCAGTACTCACTTTTTATTATGTACATTTGTTCAGATAAAACTACAAAATGAGCAAATACTGTTCCCAAAAATAATACATAAGGGCCTGATTTTGCTGTTCTTATTCTAGGTGTGCAGGCCCTTATCCTGATAATTGCCATGTGAAACAGGCAGAGTCCTATAAAAGACAGAACCAAGTAAAAAGAGAATGAAACCAGCATATTCTAAATTCAACCTTATTTCCTATGGGACAAACAAAGGCTTGAACCATGAAATGCATCCAAAACTAAATTAATTATTTACAACTGTGCACCATGCAATGTAGCCTACTGGTAATATTTATGTTTTTCAGGGATGGAATTTAACTGAATTTTAGCTATTTCTGAAATAAAGTGTACAACAAAACCTGCATCAAAGTCTGTGTCTGAATTGATAAAAACACACCCTGAGAATCTAAAATAAAGGCTAATTTTTGAAGCTGGAAATCAAACACCACACCATGCAATATTGCAGTGATACAAACTTATGGCCATCAGGAAGCTGGAAGTGTTTGCTTTCTTATATACCTGCAACACCTTTGAATGAATAGAGCAAAGTACAAGAATCAACAAAAGCTGCTGTTGTACTTGCAAACTGCAGATCAAATTTAAATAGATAAAATGGAGATACAGCAAGATAGGGACAGTAACTGCTCCATTATTTCATGCAACTGCTCTTTTCAATGAAGCCCGTGCTTCCTCTTCATGAGCCTAGAAGCTGTCACCTGTCGATACTGAGCACAGCTCAACAACAAAACAACACTATATTCCCTTGGAACACCTCCTATTTACTCTGCTGGCAAATAAAAGTACAGAGAAGTATCAATACCTTACAAATATTAATCCTACTTCATATTTTACTGGAATTGTAACGCGTCCTCGGTTGTCACTCAAGGTTTCAGGTGGTTCTTCGCTGTCACTAAAACAAAACAACAGATGCCACTCAGATCAGACTGTGCAGAAGCAACACGACTACTAAGTGGGAAGGGATATTAAGAAACTGAAATACCTACAGCCCTGGGTATGAAAACACACGACTCATTTCCAGTTAATTACTATCTCCTAAAAATAAATTCAAAAGACTATTTCCAGTAACAAATGTTAAGTTCTGCACTAGTTCCAGCTGGGGCAGAAACACATCTTTGTTAAAATTACAGTTGACTGAATGAAAATGGGCCAAGTAAAGGCCACTACTCTCACACTATCCCTGGATTTTGCAGGGAATGGAAACACTGAGGGCAAGTGCATTCCTTTATCACTGACATCTGCAATGCTTGAGCTCTTTCAAGGCCTGACCTTTTTGTTTAGCATAAACCGTGATTCATGCTAAAGCGTGCAGTAATTTTGTAAGAGAATAAACCTTTTCTGAAGGTAAACCAACTAGAAATTACGACTCATTTTTGAGTCTCAGGTTCTAGAGACAAACAGCGATTTATTTAGTCCACTCAGTTTGCTGCTGGCCCAAGTACATCTGTAAAGGTCTACAGATTGTTTAACCACTTCTGAGTTCAGAAAAGCCATCACACAAATCTGCAGAGCTTTCTAAGAAAAAAAAATAATCAGAAGGTAAACAAGTAATGACTGCAACTAACCTTGTTGCATATACATGAACAGTAGCATTTTCCAGGAGATACGATGCATTGAATTGGAATGATATTTTGAAGGAAATCTGTTTAGAGAAATATATTACGCATTTTAAAAGTGAAAAAAAAAAAAAAAAGAAAGAAAGAAAAGCACATTAATAAGGTTTGATCTATGAAAAAATGAGTAAATTTTTGCTGCTTTTCTCTATGGAGTCCTTATTCCCATTTTAACACTTTTCTATGAATGAATCAATTTTTTTGAATCTGTCCCAATCAAGGAAATGTAATAGTTATCACTTATTAAACAGAAGCCTCAAATTTTCAGAACTGAGAAGCCTCAGTAAAACTTACTATATCACATATTAGAAATACATAGCTAAATAGTTCTTAATGAAACCAACTCATCTTGCAAGCATTTTTTTCAAAACTATCTCTTTTTTTCTCTAATGAGGAAGAAACAAAGCTACAAAGCCTGGCAATTACAGTGGAGATGAACTCTCAGAGAAGGCTGCTGGAATCTCACTTAATATATGGTAAAACACCTAGAATACAGAACAGAAATGTTTGCAATGTAAATAAATTACTACAAGGTCTCACAAAATTCCCTGCTTGTTATAACTAGGGCAAATCTATCACAATTTGGCACTACACAAAATTTGGAAACACTGTCCCAAACATGTCCCTGTTCATATCCTGACACTTAAGGGTAATTTTATATAAAGCAAGTCTTACTATTTGTTACTCTACAGGATTTTTCAGCTCAGCCTTTTATTTTTCCTTTAACGTTCACAAATCTTTATTATAAAGTGACCTAGAGAAAGTTGTCTTAGACATTTCTTCATATTTAAAAATAAAAAATCGAGCCAGGAAGAGGCTTTAAAAAGGAATGTATGCTTAAGGATGTAAGGATGCTTATCAGTGAATCAGAGATCAATTGATTTCTGAATGCAAAGGAGAGTATGAAATTTCTAATGTTAGGGATCTATAGCTACAGACAAACTCACAATCGAAGCATGAAAGGAAAATGCAAAAAACCCAGTAAAGCTGGGAATGGAGGACTGTGGGCACTGGCATTGGGCAGTATGCTTATTTGGCTGCAAGAAAGCAATGGCTGACTTAATTTCTACAAGTCCAAGGCACAAGTCGGAACATGTATGTGGGAGGCAATGGACATATCAATCAGGACATATCTCCTGATTGTCCCTCTGTTATGCATCTGCAACGCAGACCTGATATGACAGAGGAACAGACAAGAAGCTGCCAGGAAAGACAGTTGGTCTTATTTGCATGTGATTTGGTATTTCCCAATTCAATATTAGAACCATTTAAGTGAGGCTTAGGTGTGTATTTCCAAAGCCTTAGTTTAGCTAAAGCTTCCTCTCTATTCCAGCAGGAGATACAAACATCACTGGAACTGTTCAAGCTGGAGCTCGATTTTAAGTGGACTGCTTGCTGGAAAGGCCTCTCATTCGCCACTGTGCAGAGGTGAAGTCTTGATGCCTGGCCTTGGCAGATCCACGTTAGCATTTCTACATACCAGCTTATTCCATTTTCAGCCAACTGACTAAATTTTATATAGGAAATTACTAAAGTTGTAGGCTCCAATCTGTGGAAAGCCACAGTATCTGATGTCTTATCAGTATACCCTAACTGACAGTCTCTAGACCTGGAGACAGACCCTTCTGACCAGGTGTGCCACTTGCCTTCGGACAGCGTCAAGGATGGCAATGCGCATCTATTACCTCCTCACATGCCACAGCTGACTGCCCAGGCACTGAAGATCTGATGTTTTCCTATCTGGCTCAGTGCAGTTCATATTGATAGCTTGGGAAACATGAACGGACAGGTTTTGGGGTGAACACAAGAGAAAATAAATTCAGAGGTGATATGGACTGCCCTGGCCTTTGAACAACATGAAGCAAGGAGAACTTGCGTGCAGGTGGACTTTTTACCTCTTCTGCAGGCTTTAGAAATGGATATCCCACTTTGCAGGTGATGTTGTGATTAGACTCACAGCTATCTTTCTGTATGTCCTAAAGGAAAAAGAAAGAGAAATCATGATCATGTGCAAACTCTTTTTAAATTTTGACTAAGCATCAAGGGCCTGTTGAACATATATAGCACTGCCGCTTTTCATTGTCAAAACATCGTAAGAGTCAAAGCTTTAGTGGAACTGGAACAAAAACAGGAAGCCACAACTTCTGCAAAACATTTTCCACCTATGGATGTCTGCATCAATTAGTAGCCGTTATTCTCTTCCAATGAAAGTGCTTGGAACATTAGCAATTATATACAAACTGGATATCATGCAAATTAGTCATGGGGTCTAGCAGACCAACATATGTATAAGTACACAGTTTTTACATGTAATTTTGTGAATGTGTTCCTAACTCGGCAATAAAAGTGACATTCATTCTCCATAAATTATTGACACAGGGTCAGCGACAGTGCTATGGATCCCTGACTTCTCCTATGTTCAACATCAGGACTGTTGACAGAAGACAAACATCATCCAATGTTTTCCACCTGAACTGAGGTGAATTCATAGCATATCTCCTGAGGCAGGCAGAAAAAACAGCTACTTTGGAAATGCAGTGTGAGGTCGGGATGAGGCAGGCACTGATATGTGCTGCTCTACCAAGACAGTGTTTTTTCTATACATGTGCAAAAAAAGAATTCTAGAGGCTCAGAAGCTGTACTGATGAATAATAAGGCATTTCTGGCTCTACAGATATACAGATGATTCATGGTGCTGATGTTCATCTAAGATGCGGGAACTTACTAGACAGTCTAAGTGTCATTGTGAAACTTGCGTCTGTTGTTAACAGAGGCGAGGCAAGAAGGCACTCAGGTCAAAATAAATACACTCTTTTAGAGGGATATGCGAGGACAGCACTCCCAGGCAATCTCTTCCAATTAACTGAGATGATACCAGATAAGTGAAATTCAGGCTTAATAAAAAGGCTTCCTCAGATCTCCCTAACAACATAGGTTATGATAAATGTGATAATGTGAAAAATTCCTACCTCAATGCCAGCAAAAATAATATTTGGAGAATACTGAACCAAAACTCTGGTGTTATAGGCACTGTCTTTTTTGTTCTTCACGGAGAGCTGGATGGTGAACTTATCATTGCGTGACTTTACAATGAATGGAGAAGAGCTGTAAAATAAATCAAGAATGTTTGACACCTTAACTTTTGAACCTGTTTTTAACATAAAGAAGAACTTCTTTCAGTGTCCAGACTATATTGTTTCTGATTTGGAAATTATGCCACAGTATTATATTAATAGACTACAGAATTTATAATTTACATAGAAATTTAGTACAGATATCAAGTGATACAATAAACCCAGTGTAGTTACCTGTCTCCAGCTATGCTTGCTTTTACATTCAGAACAAGATCTGAAATGCATTTATTTTTGGCTCCACAATCTTTTGTGAAAGGAATCTGCAACAATAGTATTTTTATTCTCAATTTTAATACATTTATTATTAAAATTAAACACTTGCATTTTAATTCATTATCTAATTTTATGTAAGGTCTTCTGTTTGACAATCAAAGAAGCCTTCCCTAATATTAATCAGCTACACATGCCAATATCCTGTAAAATGCACAGGTGAAACACAAGCTTTCGACTCATTCCCTTCTAAGTGATTCATCTAGATCAGAAAAAGAGGCGATACTAGAAGTATGAATGATGCCAAGCACCATCCAAGTAAATGACTAACATTCCCCTGTTCTATCTACCTAAAAAAATGACAATAAAATTGCTTGTACTCTCATCTATCTTCAGTTAACTCGGACAGCTTTTAAACCCCAGGCTGGTTCCCAAGCACATTGAATCAAGCTTTTCACTCCTGAAAAATCTATTCAGAGGAAACATCTCCTGGACAGGCTCAATGACCCTCCCTCTTTAGCTAATTTGTGGACAACACTTTCAGATCTTGTGTGGGCTATGAATTTTACCTCAAATACTTTGGTTATTAATACAAAATCTTGCTGACTTACATATTCAGATATTGAATTTGGCAGGTTGCTATCAAGAACAGGTCCACTTTCTGGATCAGAAAAATTGAACTCCAGCAAAACCTTTACAGAGTCCTGAAAGTCAGGTTTATCCTAGAATATAAAGAAAACAAAATTGCTGTTATGGACATTCACTTTAATGTCTAAGGAGGCTAAAAAAACCCCCAAACCGCTGGGGTAAAATATTTTTCAGTCACACTGCCGCCATCCTTGCTAGAGAAGCATTTGAACGTTTGCAATTGATGATAAAGCATTTAATGTGCAAACCAATCCTTATACATATCTACTAATGTTTTTTGTGTATCTCATCTCATCTCATCATAAAAATTTCACATAGTCTGAGCATATCCAACACAATTTCATTCAAGAATGTCTCAGAACAGTCAGCTTATAGACTTTCCTCTTTTAGTTGTGCAGAAAGGGCCAGTAAGATGAACAGCAGTGGTATCACCTCATGTGACATCAAACTGAGGCCTGCTGCTAGGAGAGGTATTGAATATTCAAGCAAATTCTGAGCATCGTTTATCACTAGTTTTGAATTATGATACAACTGTGAAGTCACTAAATATATTAAATGTGGGCAGTTTATAATACACGTCTCTGTTCACTCTGCTCATTAGTTACAATCTGGACAATTTCACACTCACAGTTGCTAATTACATTTCTGTTTTGCAGTGAATAAGTATTCTCTATCCCAAAACTAATTTGTGAGGGGGTTTACTATGTTATAGTACGAGGAATCGCACCAATATGCAAACTAGACTTCCAGCTCACATGCTTTTGGTGAGTTTTGAATGCACCTAAACTACTAAGCATGATAACTGCTTAGTTCCTCTAAGTGTTTCATGCTCTTTCTTAAGACAGACACAAACAAAGAGACAAAGGTAAATAGACTGTACATACAAGTAAATAGTTTTTATCTATATACATATACAAATATATAAATCCTAAATACAAAACAAATTTTATGCGCACTTCTTAAGATTAATTCTGGATGCAGATGATGATGTCCAATTTACAATAAATGGAATGCATTTGGGTTATTATAATGTCATCATGAGAAAAACACTTTAAATGATTTACTTGCCAACATGTAGAAGTTATGTTTAATACATTCTGACCCTTTGATAGTTATATTTTTTTGCATTTTCCTCTCATGGCTTTCTGTAAACATGCTTCGAGATATTTGTCTTTGTGAGTCAAGAGTAATCCAATACTGCAGACCTGCAAAAGAAGTTGAGATCAATATTATGAACCAATTTGCCTCTACACACTCTTTTTTTCCCCAAGTATCTTAAATACACTTTGAATAGTGAATTTAGAAGAGTTGCATTCCATTTTTGGACAAATAAATAAATGCAAGCATAGCAGTTTTATAGCATAAAGATTCCATAGGTTATTGCTTATCTACTTACTGGATTCAAATGTATCTTCCTTCGACTTTAGCCTGGTCTTAAAACAAATAGTGGCATTTATGCATATTGTTTTTCTTTTATTTATTTGACAATTTTGTTGTTGGATATTGATGCTTTTGGGTGTAAATTGCATGGAAACATTTACTTCAGCCACATCACGAGACCTTAACAAAAACACAGAGAGAAAATGCCTTGAAAATAATAGCAGCAACTTTTTAACTTAAGAATGAACTTACAAAATCTGCAACACTCAACATTAAAATACAAATATGTGATGGTCTAGACAAGTAATTAACTATACACTCTATACATAGTACCAATAAACAACAAATTACAGAGAAAAGAGTCACAGGGTTTCTCCACAGTGCTGTACTTGTTTCAGAACAGATACCAGAGGAAACATTCTGGAAAGCATTTAAGCAACTCCATAGAGCCAGTCCCATTTTAAAAGAGACTGAGGGCCCAGACCCATCTTTGAGGATATCCACAGATGAACATACTATTATACACAAGCTGGAGGGTAATGTGCCATCTTTTAGGCTGTGGGTACATAAACACGCTGAGATTCACTACCTCCTGCCTCCCCCTTTGCTCTGGCTCATTTCCCTGTTGGCCTCGAGACAGTACTGCCAGTGTACTAAACCTGCAGAAAAATTTAGCTGGCAAAATAGCTTTCTTCAGATTTGTGACCTAAAGAATGCAGTGAAGGAGCATGTCATTGTGTTCACACGCGGGGCTTTTAGAAAGACAAACTACCAGATGAAGGTGAGGAGAAGGTGGCAGCTTGATGATGGTAGCAGGACCTAACAAACTTAATCACTCACCTAGCAGGTGAGTTAGGTGGAACAGCAAGACAGGGAGAGCAAGGACTTGGCTTAGCAATTGCCTTACTAGAGAGAGAAATAGTTTTAGCTGTGCTTTAGAAATGAGGGATTACATATTACCTAGCTTATTTCTCTTACTGGCATTTTTCTCTTCTCCCTTAAAGAAATATACTGTTCCTTATGCCATCTGAATCATGCTCTTCCGTAAAGAAAATGAATTCATTGTTATCCAGAAAGTTTAGTTAAATTTTTGGAAGATTTTCTGGAAGGAGTCAAACTAGAGTTTTCTTGTTAGGAAGTCAAATGAGTTTTCTTAGTCACCCCTTTACATTTGAACCTGTCCTTGATATTGCTAGTAAGATAATATGCAATCTACTGTGAAAAAGAGAACACTCGGGGTTTTTTCCTATTTTCCTTACTGCCACAAGTGGAATCAGTTTCTATTTTGAATATGGACTAGGAGGACAAGGCCTCCATACTAGGCTAACAAGGTTTCTAAAATATTCCTGTATTTATTACTGTTATCCACTAAATTTTATATTCGTGCCTCTAGAGAGACATGAAAAGATGAAGTTTCACAACCAGCGCCAAAGCATGAGAAGAAACCAGTATCCTCACAACAGTCCAAACAGTAGTGCATGCAAGTTACATCAGCATCCCAAGACAAATGGTTATTTTCTGGCCTGACAGCTGCTGTGAGTGTCCTTACCAGAAGAGGGCAGCCCCACCAAGGCCTCCAATGGTGACATCAATCAGCCCGTCATCGTTTAAATCCATTTCTCCATGCACAGACTGGCCAAAAAATTTCACTTTTTCCCCATCTCCACCTGATGCAATACGCTGTGAAAAGCATGAAGAAGTTTATGCCGTGCATATTTAAGGATTTTGTAAGAATATTCAAGACCCATTTGTTGGCAGTTAGATGGCACTTAGACTCTTTAAATACATTAAATTTTCAGTACGATACTCCTAGACCAGTTACCATGGTGATGAACACACTATAAAGTTTCAGAATTGAAAAATTTCTACTTTTCTGGTTGTACAGAACATTTCAGAAGGTTTCTAATAAAAACATGCAAATATATTTTCTAACAATATTAGAGTCAAATTTGTTTAAATCATTATGAGTTGAAAAGTACAGAGCATTTTTAAAAAGAATGTGTCATGACAGGTCAAGTCATAGCTTGATTCCATGTTGGGAGGACATGGGAAAACAGGATTTAAGCTCCATAGACTTACAGCAGCTGCCAATCTGTAAAGTTATACTTCATACCTGTGAATATTTTTTACTGATTGTGTTACCACGGCCATGATAAATATAAACAGCTCCCCGATGATCATCCTCTAAGGGAGAACCTATTACAATGTCATTATATCCATCAAGGTTGAGATCCTTCACTGCAGCAATCGCAGTCCCGAAGCGAGCACCGCAAGGCTCATTTTTAAGAACTTTGCAGGTGTCCTGTTTTAACGGTGAACAGCATGTTTGCTTTATAGGTTCGAGGCTCATCTGATATTCAAACTTTGTCTGTGAAAGAACAGATTTAGAGTTTGTGGATTTCCATAAACATTTTAGCAATGGAGGCTTTTAAGACCTCCTGTCCAGAAGACAAACTGATGAACTAAATGAAACAATTACATAGTACTCCTAGTGATAGACTGCACTGTGGAAACTGTGATTCTGTAACTACAATTCAGATGTTCCTTCTGAGCAGTGGGTGGGAAAGATATTCTTGCTCCCTCTCTTTCTGCATCTAGATACTTCTGCATATTTCTTGAAGTTAGAGGTTCACAGGAAAGCATAGTATCATAACAATATCTGGATGTTATTATAAGCAAACCACTTCATTCTTAAGATAGTGTAAAGGGTTCTTCTAAAAGCATTCTCTTGATCTGATAAGTAAGCCAAATTTCTGATGAAACACAGATGGCAATACTGTTATTCCAGAACAAAAGACAGCATTTCTCTTACGTAGACTGAATTCTATCCTCAGAGACAGATACTCCATGGCCTAACATACATATTCTTCTGGTTCAGTGTGCATCCTAGACCAAACACACACACAGAGTATGGTACGTAACCAATCTGTCCAAGAGATTGGTCCCATGAATTCCATGTTAGAGATTAGCAGCAGTAAGCAGTTGCTGCATGTCCTTTATTTGGAGGTGGATAAAACGAAGCACAGGAAAAACAAATTTAAAACCTTCACATTACTGGAAGACATGGAATTCTTGTTTTCTCTCCAACCCTGTTCACCAGCAATTTGTTGTTAGCAACATGCATGTAGAAACTGGAAGAGTTCCTTGTCAAATAGATCCAGTCTCTTCAGGTCATTTTCTTGCAACAGTATTTTAGGAGACCATCATTGCTAGGACATACTTTGGTAACTGTTATAATGATACAGTAAGGTACTGGATTAAAAGAAGAAAACGTATGAAGTAGAGATTTATCAAATTAAGAAGCTGAGGTGTAGCTGGTATATTCCTCAATCTAGTCATGACGTGTTTAAAAGCTGTTAGATGTATGGGGTTTATCTCTAGGTTGGTAAGCAAGTCACAAAGATAATGGAGCAGACACTGCTACGATGGGTGAGCCGTGAAAGCAAAAGGAAAATGTGATAGAAAATTAATCCTATAAATTTGCATCTTTGCCATATTGCAGCTTACAGGATATAGTGCTTATCTAACTAATACACTTGATTAGAAAAAAAGGTGAGAAAACAAGAGTTTGAGAAGAAGGTTTTCAAAAACAATCTGCATTTTACTCTCAATTGTCAAAACCAGGTTTCTCAGTTTTCAGCAGGTCATCTTCCCCAGCTCAACTTATCATATTTCTCTGAAATAACGATATGAAGACAGTAAGGAGCATGTTCTGTTCCTGGTCAATAAATGCCATCCTTACCTTGTTCAGACCATAAACATATACTTTCCCTTGCTCCTCTTTTTCAGTTCCCATATATGTAGGAGCTCCAACAAGAAGAAGGTCTGTAAATGAGTCCCTGTCGATGTCGATTGTGGTAATAACACCCCCAAAGTATGACCCAATCTGCATGAAAATATAAGGTAGAAATCAGAGACAGAGTCAGCAACATCATGAAATGTTCCTATTCATAGACCTGTTTTACAGTTGCTTACAACAATGTTGAATGTTAACCATCAGGTAGAAATTTTCTTGGCTACCTAGATCTTTTTGGTCTGTTTGCCTTTGAAGCTTGTTTTCTGTGTTAGGGTTTGTTGTCAGATTTTTTTATTTAAGAATGGTCCATTCAACTTTCAACTCTCCTGAGTTTGAAAGGTACAAATGGTGCCTTCCACCTGCTAAGGGGAATAGGACCTCTTAAGACAGCATTTGAATAGAAGCGTCTTGGGGAAACTAGTTTTCTCTTCCATCCCAACAACAATACATAGAAGGAGCAAAATCAATGGTCTTAGGCTTGCCAGGGGAAAAAGGTAGGATGGTGGACAAAAGCACCAAGACAACACAGTGCAGACAGTCTCCAATATTCCCAAGTTGCCACTAAATGCAGAGGAACAAGATCTACACAAAGAGCTAGATACATTCATAGACTCGGTACAAGGTGTGGGATTTATCTGATTACATTCACTTCACAGCTACACTAGACACCCTGCGGTTCCTTCACACTCAACATGAAAAGCAGTTGCTTCTACTGCAAGATGCATCTCATCTTACAGAAGATGCTTCAAGTAGGCTAGATCCCTCAAACCTTAAAAATGCCTACTTTCCTTCATTGACCCTAAAAGGACTGATTGATCAGCTGAGTTGCAGATATCAACTATAGGTGAAAATCAGGTAACCTGAATGCTCCTGAGAAGCTGGTACTGCAGTCCGGGGAGACCCAGGTAGGCAGGACTTTCAACGCTCATGTGCATAATATTATAGTACCATCTTTAATTATGTGATTAAATATTGGGTTTTTTTTCCCGCAGGAACAGCTCTCATTGAGCTCTACGCAAGATAACATGCAGCTATTCAATATTTCATGCTATCCCAGCTGACGCTCTTGCACAGAACCCTGCTTGTCACACCAGTTTCCTGCCAGTAACATACCACTTCCACTCAGCAGAGAAAATTGCAAGTACGGAGATGGCTACAAGCACTTTGACACTGGTGAAGGTTTAACCCTCAAAGAGAAAATTTCCAAGGGTCTCTGACTACTGTAGACTCTGCTTTCCATTACTTACTATACCAGAGCATCTACCTAACCTTTCTTCTGATCTTGCTTACAACTCCCAGTTTCATTTGAAATCATTATTTCTATTTTGCATGCCATATTCCTCTTGTATGTTAATCATGAATGCATACTTACTTGTTCTCCATTTAACCTCTGAAGTACTCGTACCTCTCTTCCTTCCATTTTATAAATGATAACTTGGCCAGTGTGATTGTATCGTGGCTGTCCTGCTATGTACAGTACGCCTCCAGGTGTCAATGCTGAGTTCACAGTGTATCCTAGGAAGCAGAAAAGAAGTCAAGAAGATGCAGTACACTCGGAAAGCATCAGAAATCCTTGCTGTGATTCAGAGCCTTTTTAAGGCTTATTCTACAACTAGATGTTTAGCCCTGCTTATGCTAGAGAATAATATCAGAGTTAATTAAGAGGGCTGTGTGTGTGTTTGCCTGTAGTCTTGTAGTCATGAGCACCAATGTGTTATTAAACCTGTTCACAGGCTGGAGAGTCATGTTCACTTTGCCATTCTTACACACTGTAAGAATGTGATGGCACTGATGAAATAGCTCATGAATAGCTGCTTGAAAAGCTACTTTCAAAGAACAGTTGTCACCAGCTTACTGTCAAACTGATAGAGTCTTCCAAATGCGATTCTGGGGGCATTTTGAGCTTAGCTCTGCTTAATATTAACAACAATATTAACAACAATTTAACAATTTGTGTGAAGGAAGACTTAAAAAAATTGCATATGGATCAAAACTGTAGCAGGGTTGCAAGAATTACGGAGGATGGGACCTAAATTTAAAATGACTTTACCAAATTTGAGATTAAAAAATAGCTAATGGCATTTTACAAAAAAAGACAAACTGTTTACTCAGGGAAAAAAAAAAAAGAAATTATTCTAGCGTTGACTCTTCATCAGTGAAAATATGGCTTAAATGAGATATCAGAGCAAACATAACCACAAGGTGCAGAAAGCAAGACCTAGAGGGGACAGATGGCCACTGATGATTTTTGGTAGAAAAGACTGAGAGGAAAACGATAGCCTGCCAATATACAAAACATTATTATAAAAAAGCTAGTGATAAACTGTTGTTCTTGTCCATTAAGTGAGAGAAATTCTAAACAAAGATTTAGACTGAATAACTACCAAGGCATAGAAAAACTTGACAAGAATACTAGAGGAATCTGTGAAAATCTCTAAAGAAATTAGACATCTCTACTGGGGAAAGTCTAGATGTACTTAGGTCTGTAAGTGTTTGGACTAGTTTTTTGATTGTGGAAGTAGTATTTTTTTAAAAAAAGAACAGGAAAATCATACAGTGGACATGTCCATACATTATAAATTTTCCCAGGCTCCTACAATGTAAGATAATATTCTGTAAGACACTCCTTGTGAATGACATTTGACCGAGATCTTGTAGCATTTGTCGGAAAGTGTTATAAGGTGCGCTATTTCTCTTACCTAGATAAGCTGCAAGGGGCTCATTTTTTTCTGAAAGTCTGTCACGAAAAGTGTCATTAGTTGGCATTGAAATACCACTGTCCTTCACCATGAGCACTGTGCCATTCCAGTCATATGCTCCAACTGCTCCAAGCATGATCCAATCCTTACACAGAGAAAAACAGAAAGCCTGTTCTCTACGTGAACCACCTTTAGACGTTCATTGATCGTGATGCTCACATTTGGGTAACGCTTCCTGTACACTTACTTATTTAACCTGCTTTTCCTATTATAGTACGACCCCTACAATCATAGTATGTCTCCCCTTTTCGTTAAAAATGCACCCAACTTAAAACAAACAAAAAAAGGGGGCATGCAGGAACACAGCTCCTACAGCTTCAGCCCACCATTCCAGGCCAAACAAAAAGACAAAAGGGACTTAGCAAAGCTAATCAGAGAATACAACACTTAAGTGCATTTCCCAGACAAACTTTCAGAAGCTTGAACCTTTCTCTGTTGAATCTTTGGGTCTTGCATATTGTGCAAGAGCCTTTGGTCAATGAGAAATGGTTTGCTGACCTTTCTTGCCCAAAAGGCATGACTGTAGCGTTCTAGATAAGACAGCCACCGGAGACTCTGAGTCTGTCAACACACAGTGAGAAGACAAGGGACAACTGTTTTAAACTGAAAAAAGGTAAATTTAGATTGAATATAAGGAAGACTTTTGCACTGAGTGTGGTGAGGCACTGGAACAGGTTGCCCAGAGAAGTTGTGGAGGCCCTATCACTGGAAGTGTTCAAGGCCCAGTTAGATGGGCTTTGAGCACCCTGGTCTAGTGGAAGGTGTCCCTGCCCATGGCAGTGGGGTTGGAACTAGATGATCTTTAAGGTCCCTTCCTACTCTAACCATTCTACAATTCTTTGATTCTACACTTTACAAAAAAACCCCAACAACTGGATTACGGGAAACTCCAAAACTTCCAACAGCAAACAGGACTGTACAAAGAATTCTGAAATATTCATTCCAAATTCATGCCATCACGAACAAAAATCTACTTTGTAAAAGAACTTCTATTTTCAAACACTTTGTTTACCTGTGAATAGTGAGCACTGAAACCAGCTTGAGACATTTCCATTTCAAATGAGGCTGCCTGCTGGTCTGTTGTTGCTATTAAACGGAAAAAAATAAGTTTCAAAATAAATTACTTTCAACCTGAAAAAAAGTATCTGAATAGTGTAATGAAAATGCTCCTATGATAGTAAAGGATAGCATAATTAGCTAGAATATTCAATGAATATATCTTGCCATAGGTTTTTATAATAAATACAGAAATTAAGATCTGTTACAAATGCTACCATTAAGTATGAGAGTTTCCATTTTATGATGATGTCTCAGAACTTGTCCAAGAAATATTTCTGGGCTAAAACTGACCAGATTTGACCTCAGGCTGATGGTAAATATGTTTGGAATGTTTGATTAATGTGGTTAAGCCATTTTCCACTTGAACTAAACGAACAATAAAACACCAGCCATATAACCCTTGCCTTGTATTCAAGCAACCAAAAATTCGTAGGCAGCTGGTAGAACTTTAAATGAAAAACATTTGATGTTTGTATGAACCTTTGTAAAAAACAACATAGGAAAGTCTCAGCTGTCCAAGATTCAAAAGCCTCAGGGAAAGGCTTGGGAACTATAATCCTGCCCAGAAAGCTGTACGAAAATCTTCCTGTTTCTCTTAAGTGACTTTGAATAAAAAAAGTATCAGGTGATTTGGTACTAGTTTCAGTATCTTGTCAGGCTGTCATATGCTAGTTACTAAACTCTGAAGGGCTGCTTAGCAACCAAGTACACTTGAAATACCCTCAGGAAAGAGAAAGGTATGCCTACTTTTGAGTAGGCAATACTTTTAAAGTAAGCAATACTCAAGGACCATCAATATTTTGCTACCTGAGGCACCACAAGTAAGGTAACTATATTCTGCGTACTGATTCCTCCTTGAGAGCAAGATACAGTAATGGGCAGTAAAGGGGAACTATGAAATCTGCTCTGATGTGTGTCCAGGAAGAGTTCATACTTTGCTACCAGCTGAGTGCTGAGGCGAATCTCCAACTGTGTGAACGAAACTGAGGCATAGCAAGCCATGGCTGCATGAATTAGAGGCATCTGGACTATTAAGTAATACTGAACTTTTGACCACAGAAGTTGGTCCCTGGGACATGATGTCTTTGCTAATTGTTGGGATTTATAGCCAGTCATAGGAAGGAGATATGATCGCAAAATGTTTGACACAAACATAGGCCACCGTGTTTCACAAGATGTAGCTGCTTTGCTCAGTCTGAAAAAGTCCTTTTTAAGCATAAAACTCTTAAGTTGCACATTTGCTGATAAACAATATTTTCATGCAGTAAAGGATGCTCCTTAATGAGCTGAGAAAGACAGGACTCTCATAGTCTGAGGCAGAGGACAATGCCGGTACTGTTGGTGTGTGCAGCCCTGAATGCTGCTTAGATAATGGCCCCCAATCTAACTTTCCATTGAGTTTCAAACTGCCAAGCATCCTACAAAGGGTAATTTGTGAAAAAACATTTGTGCCTGCCTACGGGTTGGATAAAACATGAAATTGCTGTTAAAACCAGAAGTCCATGCCATGAGACACAGAGGCATATGAAAAAGATTATGTGTAAAAATCCACTGGCTGTCAAGTATGGGTTTTTGTTGGATTTGATTTTTCAACTCTCTCTCAATTTTCCTTTGTATTTTCTAAAGGCCAAAACCAAAAAGAAAGCAAGAAAGCCAAGGAAAAAGAAATCAAGTGTACTACTACACTAGCAAGGGACTATTTAGATTGAGAATTTAAACAGATTCAGGTATAGAATTTTAAGAATAAAGGTTCCTGTGACCTCCATGTTATGCATAAATGTTAATTCATCTGCAGTGTATGGGGTTAATTAATCTTTTCCACATTGCACACATCCAATAAGCTGGACTGTCACCAGAAATCTGGGTGGGGCAGTATTAATATGCTTTTCTCCCCCGCCACAATAATGCATCCATGGACAGGGTTGCAAAGCTGCAATAGCTCCTGAAATGCTTTGGGAGGGGACAGGAAACCTGAAGAATCGACAGAAACTGATTTAGTCATCATCTTTCAGCTCCAGCCTTACCAACCCATTGGAGCAACTCAGCCTTGCTATGTTTTGAGAAAAGTTAAGATCCCGTTTTCAGTTTCTATTCTGACTTCCTTGCAGCCAGATTATGTGATTTCTGGGACTTTCACAGGTGGACAAGGAAATGTTTCTTGTCTCATATCACAGGTGTCTTCTATAGGAATCTTAGTGCATCTCTGAATTCCTACTGAAAATCTGGAAATCAAGACACCTTGTGGGAGAGCTGAAATTACCTAGCTCATCTCTTACAGTGTGGATGAAAATAATTTCCCACTTTTTTTTTGGTTTCAGATATATATATTTTGTAATAGAGCCAAGTTTGTATAAAATAAAAATTAAACATAAGACAAATATATCAAAGCACAAATATCCTGATAGTTTATAATAGGTTTATATAAATAAAAGTAATAATATCCAAGAAGTACGTATTTGTTACTGCATCTTTTGAGAAAATTAAAGCCGAATTCAAGTATCAGCAGAACTTGTTGATACTTAAAGAGGTACAATATGCTTAAAGTACCAAAATACTGAAGGACACACTGATGAGGATTAAACATCTCAAGAGCTAGTTGACTATCATATAAACAGATAACATTATACAATTTAATCAAACAGTTAGTTTCAGCACTACCAACATAACTACATTATTTTGGGGTATTTTATTAAGCTACAGAACTCTTTTTTTCTTCCCAAATATTTTATAATTTTTTCTTATGATTAGAGGAATGAATTACTAGCCAATGGAAGGGTTAGAGCTCCACCAGGAGGGAATTCAGGCCAGCACAATTTACTCTGCTATTTGGAGGCTGGGGTTTCATGTGACAGCCAAGCACTATCTAATGGCTACTGATTGCTAAAAGGGACAAGGTGGAGTGTGACAAAGCAAGACCAGCTCTTCGAGTGGCATCTGGTTGTTCAAAGGCTTGAGCTATGGCATGAAACCTTGAATTTCAGCACATAGATGTTCCAAAACTCAGTCACGTTAGGTCTTATATCCTTTGTCTGTTGTCATGAGTAGCAGCTGATTAACTTTTTTTCTATATACATTATATTTAATAGGTCTAACTAACAGATTTTGTTCTACTAATGAAAGACAATGATTTTTCTCACTTTTCTAGAAGTAAAAAGCACAAATTGAAGACTAAGTTTTCAATTTCTGTTTGAACAACTATTTTTCCACTGGAAAAGTATTCTTCCTAGTAAACAGGGACTTAACAAAAGATCCCTCTGTTCAATGGACTTTGAATTACTTACTCACTGAGCTTAAATAGGCTAAACTTTGGGGTTTAGAGAGATTAAATTCTCCTCAAATTATTATTTTTTTTTTTAAAGTGAAGAAACAAAATCTTCCACAATGTAAAAAGATAAGAATGGAAACTGGAAAAAATATTTAGTAGTAATTAGCTGAAAAAAGTAATATTTGATCAAGCTAAATGATACACTAAAAAAAAGTACTTAAATATGTCTGAGAAATATATCTCCAATTTAAAAAACTGTAAAATACTGTCTCATATTTGCACTATTTCTTGACATTCAAGTCAACATTATCTTTGCTCCAGCTGTAAACTACACTTTTCCAGCTACTTGGAAAGTTGAGATGTTGAAAAAAAAAAGTCCAAATAGACGGATGTTTTCTTTGTATGACACGAATCCCTTCAGAGTCATCCAGTATAATTTATATCTAATAAACTCAAGTCTTCTGTTACCAGTAGTTTGCTTGAAACAAACAGAGATTTGGACAGCATTGCCTAATTTGGATGGAGAATGTAAGCAGAGAGAATGACTTTTCTGTGTTAAAATCTGAGCATCGTGAACATTTCCAAACGAAAAGTATATCTTGTCCACTCCATTCAATAAGTCCATCTTAAGTTGTATAGCAAAGTAATACACTGTAATTAATAACTAACCAAAAAAGAGAAACTAAAGGCACAGGCAGACGGACCCATAATCATGGGGTAATCAGGGTACGGTACGGAAATGCTTTTTTACCTAAGGGAAGGCAATTTAACAGTTACTCCAGCTAAAACAGTAATGGTTACTTGCCCTTTTCACCTATTGTCTCCAACACGTCTGAATATATTTCACATCATTATCTCTGTTTTTTGGTGTCTATTGTAAAATATTTTATGAACAGCATGAAAAAAATACCTGCATAATACATTTTATGCAGCACAATACATTGCAAAAGAATATAAAACCAGGTGGTCTTCTATTTACTTCAGTTGTAATGCAGTCATAAAGTAAAATTTTAAATAATGTCATACCTTCCAGGGCAAATATTCTCTCTCCAAGTGCTTCAACAATAGTTACAAGAGCTAATTCATCTGAGACATTGAAGAAATGCTTTTCAGTAGGCTTACTGGCAATTGATTTTATTTCTTCTACAAATTTCTCAGTACTTAAATTTCCTCTACTGTAGCTGCCAAGAATCTAAAGAGAATTAAAACAAAGGAAGTCAAGGATACATTTTATAACCTGTTTTAAAAGATAGCTTTGAAGCAGGTTGTCATAGAATATTGGGAAATACTATCTAACGTTAATTTGTTCTGTTAAAACCTTCCTCAAATTAATTTAAAATCATTCTTTTCCAATAAGAACAGAGCTGTATGAGGGCTCAGTTGTTTTTCTGAAAATATCAACAACAGCAAACAAAGCAACTCTATGGTGTAATGTCTGTTATCCTCAACTGTCCTTTTCTTCACAAACTTCTAATGATTTATTCTATGATTCTGTAATTTGTTGAAATAGGCCCTTATTTAGGAAATAAACCCAACACAGCAACACCCAAACCAGAATACACAATTGCCCTGGCTTATGCATAGGTATGACTAGTTCTCATAACATGGTATATGAGCAATTAATGACAAGTTAATTAGGCATAGAATAATTCTTTTTTGTTTGCAGATGTACCCTAAAATACATATAACAACAACACTTCCATTCAGTGTTAACAACTCGATCACAGTATCAGAGTTGAGATTTGGTTTGCACTTTTAACACCACGGCTGTAAAAATTCAGGATGCCTCAGAACAAAATGACTCACTTCTCCAATTCTCAAACCAAGTTTTTTCATTGAAAAAAGCGCTCTATACACTTAACTTGCTTTGAGAGGGAAATAAAAAACAAACTCCCATGTTCTAGCATTCCTGGACGCTGCAGCAATTAAAATTCGGTTTTAGACAGGGATTTTATTACTAAAAATTATTGCATCTTCAAGGACAAATTTTTCTTTAATGATCTCTAGCTTCATGAAGGAAAACACCGAGAATTTGTGTGCTGGATTCAACTATGGTTTTATGTTTCTCTTTAAATTAAAGATAACCGCTTTCTTGAAGTTGTATGGTTCCATACCACCTCATTGTACCAAAACAAAGAAAGACAGGAATGGAGAAGCAACAATCCAATAGAAGTTCAAAATTAATGAGAGAAAATGGATTATCTGAGTGTAGAACACACAAATATGGTGGAGAGTTCACACCGAATCTATCATTAATGTTTCCATATTTCTCAATATGGGTTAACCTCCATCATGTTCATCCTCTCATTCAGCTATTAAGTTTGCTCAACATGAAAAAAACAGATTTAGAATGTCAGCACATAGAACAGCCATAATAAACTTGTTTTATATTGATGGTTTACATTTGCCTTTTTTTTTGCTTTAAAGTAGTTAATGCGTCTATAGAAATTGCTCAGAAGACTTAAATATATCCACTCTGTTCAATATTGCTCTTAACAGAAAGGATTTGATTTTATGCTGCCCCTCAAACTCCTTCTCCTTTTTCTGCACATGCACGCACACCTGTCATCACCAGGAAGACAGATAGATTGCTTTTCTTACATGCTATAAAATCAGAAAGCAAATTTTTAAGTTTTTTTCAGCTTCTTTCTTTTCTTCCTCTCTGAAATGATTATATTCCCATAAAGGTTCTGTGAAACGAACTTTTTAAACAGAAATTACATTTGGAAGATGAAACATGCTTTTAAGATTCTGAATTTTCCCATTAAATATCACTTACAGCAATAGCAAATCTCTGAATGTTTTCATCTTCACAATTATCAATCACTTCTTTTAATCTGTAGTTGTCATGTGATTCCCCATCAGTCACAATAACCATTACTTTTTGTACTCCTCTTCGTGCGCCACGAGACTCAGTAAAAGCCTCTTTCCTAAAGGGAGCATAAAGCGTTTGGAGAAAGGCAATGTCAGCAGTTAGCACATGCATCATATTTGCATAGTCAACCATAAACTGAAAGACTTTATATTAACTAAGAAGCAGGAAAAGGAGGTTAATATTAACCATGAAGAAATACAAACAACAACTATTGGACATTACATGACAGTTCACAGCCAAAGAATTTCATAACCATTCATTCATTATTCATTCATTTGAGAGCAACAGCAGAAAATACAATGCTGGATAGTGAAGAATTCTTCCCCTTTCTAAATAAACTTCTGGCACCTTAAAGCAGCTTTTGGCAGCTTAAAAAAACCCAACCAACACCCCCCTATCCCAAAACCCACACAAAAAACCCCAACCAATTCCCACCCTACAGCAGCACAAGTGGTCAAAGTATTCACTCATTTACCAGCACACCTCTGCACATCTACAGTGAAAGTGGGTGTTGGGGATGTGGTGGAAGTAGGTTGCAGGTGAGTGGAGGCAGGTGGAGGTGACCCGTTGAATTCTACAGCCGCAGATGGGCAAACGGGCACTGAGGTTTTTGGCAGCGGCTCACCCAGACTCTGGAGGGGACCAGAGAAGGTTAGGGTGCATTATAGCTCAGCAGGAGAGGGAAGGAAGCAGGCCTTCCTCTTTTTAGAAGAATACCGCAGAACTCTAAAATGGACCACGAGTGAAAGCTGAGATCTACTGCTGATGGTAGCCAAAAGTGGATGGATAGGAACAGAGGAAGCTTTTGCTGATAGTTTCTGTATATACAACCCTGCAATAGTTTGTGGGCTTTCTGGGGGACTTTCTGAACCACATGTGGTTTCTGAGTATTTGGCAATTCCCAACTGGCTCTGCTTGTATGAACTTGTTCAGATGCCCTCAAGCTTCTACCCGTATCTAAGGAAAACATTACTGGTGAATATGTAAGAATTTAATTAGATTTAAGACATTATATCAACAAAACCTTGGTCAGATAAGCAAATAATAAATCAGAAAGATGCTGCATATTTCACTAAATGGTTGTTTGGAAAAGGCGAATGCAGTCTTTTACAGAATAAAGTCATGTTGTCATGTCTCAAAGAAAAGTAGAGAAGAAAAAAAGATACCAGAACAACATTGTACAGTTTGAAAGTGTCTGAGAGACTTTGCCTTTACTGTCTGTTCTACAAAAGTCAGATTTCATTTTTCTCATAAAAGAAGCATTTCTAAATAATGCTATTTCTACAATAGATCTTTAATCTCTCAGTGATCCAGAAGCTTCAAAGACTTTGAATATAAAATTTCTAGACTTTCTGACAAGTGTGGGCTCAAACCCCATAATAATTTTCAGAATGAAGATGAATTAACATTAAAAAGTTCTATTTTTTCCTGTTTCCTCTAAAAAACTTAAATGTCCTTCATCCTTCTACACACACAGCTCCTACCTGCTCTGTGTAGACATCAAAGATTGTTAGTCCTTTGCTTAGGACTACAACCTTGCTCCATGTCTCTTCTCTTTCCCCATTTCCTCCTACCTTTTCAGGGTGCCATATACAACTGCTGTAGATGCTGGACAGAGTGTTTATCCACCTTCCTCCTAAATTTTGTTTGCTTAGCTAAAATAAAGTCAGATGTCAACCACATCATATTTTTAATTTATAAAATCAAAACCATCACTGTATCTGTTTGTGTTTGTTTCTACCATATGCAGGACAATATTTTGTGAACATACCTTGCCGTATCTATTCCCAGGGCTGTCATAGTTTGCGTTCCCCCCCGCTGGCGTATTCTCGTGGCTGCAGCCATCACATCTTCTGTTGTCGAGTATGTATTCAGGAAAAATTCATGAACTACAGTCTGTCCATACTGGACAATTCCAACCTGAAATACACACTTCATGTTAAAAATCAGCTACCCTTAAAGAAGACCTCTGTGCCTCCTGCAGTGGGGTAAATGCTGATCTGTACTTACAACCAGGAAAAGAAATGAACTTTGTTTCCCTCAGTACGAAACACCTATAAGCATTTGAACAAGACTGGCTAGAAGACACTCAATCCCACGAACTGTTTTGAAGATTCTAAATTGTTTTTATTAAAAATAGGAACAAAGCCAAGAGCAGGCTCAACTCCTTGCTCTTCCTGACTCGCGGTAATCTGTGCCGCAGCTCTGCTCTCCTCCAGGCCCAGGCAGACCAATGCCCTAACCACCAGTCACAACTTCTCAAAATAGTCTTACTTATAGCATACAAGGCCATGGTTCACTCACAGCCCTCTTCCTTCCGTCCAGTTGTAATATTCCTACATCTGATAGTTTATTTACCCTAAGCCTAGTCCATAAACAGCATTGCAATGGCAAATTTAGGCCCTCAGAGTGAGTGGAAGACCAAAGTACCCCTATCTTGATGAAGGCAGCAGGGCAGTCCAGGCCATGGCTGTTCTTCCAGCAGGAGGTAAGCCGAAGTAAGACACCTGGCAAGTGCCAGAGGGGACAACGTGAATAAAATGGTGGCTTCTGGGATGGGAGAGCATGATGGAAAGACTCTAGATGACCTCAGCAGGACAAGTCTTTGTGTGAAAATTCAATGCATGGGATTGGAGCCCAACCACAAATGCATGAGGGAACCTGCTGCAAAAACAAGTGTGGAATAAAAAGATGAGCAATATTCTTAAATATTAATTAATTTCTCTCATTCATCTCTGTCATTTTTAATGTTTTGGCAGGTTCCTGACAGCTTTTACTGGGAAGATTCCACACAATGTTCCATTAGCATATTTCAATTTTACGTTACACATGGCAGTTTAGAGGTGTTATTTAGGATAATGCAGTATTACATGGCATATTTATGTCTCGCTCATTTATTATTAAAAGCACTCTAGCATTTAGGTACTGCAGATCAAGAATTCCTCTGGGATGTTTATGCCATCACATTATTTTAGAAGTGGCTTAGTATGTACCTTGCGATTGCTTTATAGGTGGTTTTTGAGGTACTTTCATAGCCTCTCTGATTCTGCACGATGTTTGTTTGCTTGTAGTAGAAGACTTAGTTTGGGATAAATATTTGATACTAAACATCAATATCATGATCATTATGAAAAGCTAGTTACCTACGAATATGGGACTATAATTATAATGGCATGTGGTAGCTAAATCTATCCCACTTAATTTCTGTATCCTTTTGAAAATACAACAAAATCTGGAAGAACTGATGGAAGTTCAAAATTACAACAAGTTTCTCCCTTTTAAGACATCATAATTCTCTCTCTCAGAGGCATGCCATCCTCCACTTGCAGCCGAGAGCATCCAGAGGCTGCGTGTTCTGGGCAGCAGCCTGTTAATCCTGCAGAGTGTTTACACAACAGGCTGGGGCACAGGCTGTATTACCTATCACAGCAGTCATGTGGTCCCGGCTAAACCTCAAGCTGAAGATGAAATTTTTAACCCATTCCCTCCAAGACAACTATTTTGTGGCGTGCATCTAAAATGGCATATGGCATAATCTGAACAGGATGCTGCTAGTCATTTAAAGAGACTGCCATTAACTGGTGATAAACAAGAGGTTTTCATAATGTTTGGTCTTTTGGAGGAAGAGGAGTGCCTCAGGCATTCCAGGACCATGTGCAAGTGTAGCCAGAGACTATTGCACACCAGGGAGTCCGCTGCTGTGGATTCATGGGCTCGTTATCTACAGCTTTGAGACTTTCATTGGTACCAAGGATTAAATCAACCATTGACTGCTGTCAGGGTGAAAAGTATCTGCTAGCCTTTCATGATTCTAGAGACCCATGTTGGTGTTGTCATTTTCCTAAAAAAGATTACAGGCTGACATTGAGTTGTATCATTTCCTATTTGAAAGGAAATGTCCATGATCACAGTAAGTAAACATTTTGAGCATTTCCTTCTCAGGAAGTGAATGGGAAGAACATCTGAGTCTGGAAAAGTGCACTGTGTTGCATACCTTGTATATCAGGAAGGAAGGGGGGCATGTGGTTATCTTATGGGATACAATTGTTCTGTGGGACCCTTCCTTAGCACTAACTTTGAGAACGCTGATCTACATATTTTCTATCACTGTTCTACATATTTTGTGGCATCAAAGATGAGCCATTCCTCAAAAAAGGTAACAAAAAGCTTCCCAGAGCCAACAAAATACTACTAGGCTGCATGTTCCAGTCTCCTACAGAATCACAGAATCAATTTCACCTTGTAAAATTAGAATTATATTCTATTAGATAGCAGTGAAGGTTTGAGCTTTTCCAGCCTTTTAATCTAATGAAAAACTATAAATGACACATCTACGTGATACAAGGGTGCCTTTATGGGACAATAAACCCACTCAAACTGCATAACTTCAGCAAGCCCCTAAGAATGATACTAACAAGTGTTGCATGTTTTGATTTGCTTGTTTAATTTAAATCTGGAAAATGCAATAGTACTACACAGAAGGACGTAATTCTGCTTTATTCCAGAAAACCTAATATTTTTTCCCAGCATTACTGACCATAATCTGTTGAACATCTTTGTAATTCCTAAGTGTATGTTCCCTTCCCTAGCATTCCATGGCTTTTATATTACACAAGGGAATAATTCTTTAATTGTCCCCAGTTCCTGTGAAAAAGTGTTGTACAAGAGAACAGGCAAGTGAAGGACTGTTCTACTTTGGGACAAAACATTTCTGAGAGCAATTATTTATTGTTGTTCTGTAAGTGAACACAGACCCTTATTTGGAAAGTACATTCTGGCTTTCCCTATAAATTATTAAGCTAATCTATTTGATAAAACCAAAAAAAAAGAAAGGAAAATCATTTAGTACACGGAGATGATATGCTAGGATTTTCACCACTGGGCTGTGGAGGAAAATTGCAAATATTTTTGGTTGTACTTAAATCGTATTTAATGTAACAGAAAAGCAGCGATGCTGCTTTAGTGGGAAGCACTAATGGATGACATATTTTATCATATGGACAGGTTGCTAAAGATACCTGAAGCAAAACTGAATTAATTCTGCTACACTTTGTTTGCTCCCAGGGACTCAGACAGAAATTACTTGTAAACTATTGCAAAGGTCTTTCTTCGTCCTGAATCTTTTTAATACCTCTTTAATACACTTCAGTTATGGAGATAAAACTCCATAAGGTATGAATGACATGGCAGGACTTATCAGTCCACTGATACAGTCCCTTTGGAGATACAATAAGGTACAGGCCAAACACCTTTAACTGCCTGTGTCATATATTAATGGAGAAATAAAACCTGCCTGAAAATTTCTGAAGGCCATTCCAACGTAGCTTTAAAGCTGGATTTGAACATATCAAATTATTCTGCTTTGTCTTTTGATATTCTTCTACCATAGAATGTTGCTGATATGTAAAGGATTAAAACCCCACCCTATTAAAAAGACAGTTATCTCTACAAAAGTTTAACAAAGATTAAAAAAAACCGCTATCTTGCTTTACAGTTATGTTAAAATGTGGAATAAGGCTAGGAGAAATGTTTTATTCCTACTTATACCATTTTTTCTCATTTAATTCCTTCTTCCTTTTCTAGTGTCACTTCCCCTTTACTGCTTCTATCCCTGAACTCAGGATATGCAGCTTAACCATCAGTATGGTGGTATGGACTTTCCGGAAAGAGGAAGGGAAGGAAATACTTCTGAGAAAATCACACCAGAAACTTTGGCTTTTTGCATCTGAATCTTCTGACTTTCACTTTCAGATTTGCCAAACATGAGACACTGAGGAACTTCTCTTCTGACTTGCCATAAATCTAGTGACCATTGTTCATGGAGCGGGTAAGTGGAAAAAAAATATCTTGCAAGCCTCTAATCAAAACACGATTTTGAACAAGTCACACCCAAGCTGCTAAGGAGTTATTCTGTAATCACCTCATTCCTTTACTGTGCAAGAGGAAAACAATGTGAAGTAGTGAAAGTCCACCGATTTCCACATGCCCAACAATCCCCCAAAGATGGATATGGAAAAATCAATTTAAACAGAGACAAAGTAAACAGTTGTTCCTTTATTTCTATTCTGTGCTCCCAGAGGAGAGGGAAGAAATAAACCTGCTCTGTCGTTTTTCCTCTTTCCCATTCAACAGACATTTAAACATAGTTTCTGAGAAAGGAGACTGTGTGGGTGGAGGAGATGGTAGAAACTCGTTACTACCTTTGGCTGTGACAGGGTTTCCAAGCAGGGGACTTGGAGGAAAGGAGAGGGATGGGATGTGTTCTGGCGACAGGGGAAGGTAAGAGGAACCCAGAAAATTCTAACTAGCTGTTGCCATCTCTTTCCAGTTTTTCAGCCTTTCTCACCCTTATCCCGTTCTTATCTCCCTCTCAAATGTTTCTGCTCTTTAGCAACCAGATGCCAAAGATGACGTTCTCAAGTGAATAAGTGTACGTGTGAGAAGAGGGGTAGCTGTGCCAAATTGTGGGTAGAACGGATTTTGTAGGTGGAGGTGGCGGGCTGCTGGAGTGCAGGCCAGCAAGGGACCTTTTGTGCATGAGCCGAGCCACACAGACGAGGCAGGATTCCAAAACCAAACATAACAGAGGTGTGGCAATGTAAAAATTTAGGAATTTCAGGGTGAGGAAGAGAGGTGAGGCTGCAGTAGAGTTGATTGCCCTGTGTACTATTCCCATGAAGCCCTTTGAACAGAAGGCAGTGATGATTTCCATGCAGCCATTGCCCTGTACTAGGAAGTTCAGGTTTAACTATTTTCCCAAGATGGCACATGTTTGAGTAATCAGCAGCCTAAGGGACCAGGAAGAATTTTTTTTTTTTTTCCTTTCTGTTAAATTTGACAAAGTGTTTTTCCTTCTTCCTCACAATATCTGGAAGAACAGTGTGTTTAAAATAACAGGACATGATTGTAAAGTTGATAGTTTATAAGTAATAATTGTATCAGCCAGTGTTCAGTGTTCAACAGGGGATTTGGGTGGTTAACTCACAAACCCCAATTAACTCGGAAAATGGCAGGGATGCTCTCTGAAGCCAGATGTATCCTTTACACCTTCTCACACTCTCCTTTGTGAAGGCAGGACCTGAATGTTAGGAGCTCACCTGAAGCAGAAAAAACACTAAATACTGGCCTGCGGCATACCAAATATCCTACAGGATCCCATAAAATCCATGACTTTGGGAGGGAGAAAAGGGAGACGTGAAAGGAAGACTGTGTTTCTTCTGTTGCTGTTAATAAAGCTTGCTGCGTTAAAATGTATCCCAGTGTCCATGTTTCCCCCTTCCCCGAGTTCTGCTGGAATTGCTATTTACATACTCTGTTCAGCAGACTATGAAACATATGGCGGATCCTCAGCTGGGGTAGTTGGTTGTAGCTCCATTAATTCTGGTGGAATCGTGCTGATTTATAGCAGCTGGGAATTTGGCCCTCTCCACTTATTATATAAATGCAGCTTCTGCCATTAATAACATGCAGCTTAACAGCCACTCGTTAATTATGATTTCAAATGTTTAAAAGCTGTACCCTCAGTGCTGCACAGTACAAAACACTGAACACTGCTCCAAAAAGCTTATAATCAAAGGCTGTCTGAACCATGCATGTGCAGCTCGGAGGAGCAGAAATGACCTTTGTGCTATGAAGTACAAAAGAAGACAAGAAGTGGTTGTGGAGAGGAAGGAAGTGGGAAAGAACACTCTTCAAACGGCCTCACTTAATGCACTTAACTTTTGTCTCTAGGTTAGAAAGACGGTTTCTCCAGACCGCCTGAGCGGTAGGGGGAGGGAGAGCCTCCCTGACATCACTACTTGGCGACAGACACTGACTTAGTTGTGGTTTCAGCAATTTTATTTTAGCATCCCATTGCCATAAATTCTTGTAATTGAAGAGCTCCATAGATGACACTGTCATCCCATTTCCTGTAAATCCTTATTTCTCTCGCAAATTAAACAAACATAAAATATCTACCATGTTACCTGTGTTTGCTGAGGACCTATATCCATGTTTTTCAGAAGGCTGTTTAGAAAGGCTGTGACACTCTCCCATGGGTAAATGCTGTTGGACCCATCGAGGACTATGACGATGTCCAGCTGGCTTTTACATTCTGCAACACAAATTGCCACGTGAGAATTGATACTAACAAGGATCAAATATATCTCACAGCTTCAGTTGCTTTTGTGATTAGTAACAAACGCATATCCTTCTGGCGTGGGGCTGAACTGACACGTTTAACGCCAACAGTCATATGTCAATTTTTGCATCGTATTTTACATCATTTGTGTTCCCTTTGTCAGCAAGGCACTTTCTTGTAAGCAGAAATTTAAGAATGGGATTCGAAGATCATCTAACTGGAGTATTTACTAGTGACCCCTACCTTCTTCAATGTCAATCTGTTCCTCTTTGATTTTTTCAAAGCACCAGGTCTTTAAGATTTTTATCTATATGACTAAACTGGGTTTGTGTTAGGTCTTAACATGCCATCATTACTTAAAAGGAGTCTTTGGGCCATAAGTAAAAAACATAAGCAACTATTTTTAGCAATTGTGTTTGGATGTTACATAGCAGTCTAATGATTGTTTATACCAAGATAAATTCCAAAAGTAGCAAGAATTTAGGTTATATACGGACAATGAAAACATTTACTTAACTTGGTAATGCTGGTAGCTAAGTTAAGCAGTTTATACTTTTTGGTATGCCTATGTGTATACATTTGTCTTGTTTGGCACTTCGTATTTTCAGACACACAAAAGAATTCCTGTGGCATGCATACCTTGCACAGATGGAGCAATTGCCTCGATGGTTTCAAAAGTGGAGCTGACATTAGAGCAAACTCCAGTTGTGTAATGCAAACGCCCGCATTTATAAGCATAAAGTGGTCCACATGCCTTTAAAAGATGAAAAAGGGTGATATGCTTTTTTATGGCACCTGACAAAAAACCAGACTTGTTTTAAAATTGGCAAAAAGTCCTTTCTTACCAGAAAGCCTCCTTTTGGGTTAGTCACTAGGGTTGTTCCAAGAGTCATGTTTTCTTTTACTTCCACAACGTCAGGAACTGAAGTAGAAGCTATAAATAGATTAAAATGTTAAGTATTTGGGAACATGAAAACAAAATGTTAAAGTATATATCCCCTAGCATCCAGCTTCCAGCTTCTAAAATAAACCCCAGACTGACACTGGTTTCATCAAATATTTTACCACCCTTCCTCCTCCTTCTTCAATTGCAACAATCAAGAAAAATTTCTGAGACTGGCTTTTATCCCAGAAAATTTGTCTGGGTTGCTGTCTCAAATAGTTTCTTGAACCGCAAAAAAAAAAAAAAAAGTAAAAATAATAGCACGTCATGAAAGCAAGGGATTACTGTTCACACAGCTTTGTTAATTAGAAAACAAACATTCATTTTTTATCCTGGTCTGCTATAAATGACTTAATAGCTTTTACATTACTGGCATTTAGGTTTTCAAGAGAAAAGAGGAGATAAAAAATACCACAATAGGTGTATTTAGTGAAATTCATATTAACAGGAAGTATCTTCCTGTCCACATCACGTATCTCTTGACATGAGCAAGAAAATGATTAATATTTACCTGTATCATATTAAGATGCATCAGCCTGGTTCTGGCTAGTTACGTTCTCATCAAAAGTTTACCAATGGCATTATGAAGGGTCTTGGCTTCAGAGAGCTTTGGAAAGGGTAATCCATGAATCTATGCTGCATGGCCTTTCTGGCTCCATGGCCAGGACTGCCAACCACAGTCAATTAATGCCAGTAATAATAAAGTTTTGATAACACAGACAAATGCCCATTCTGAAAGTATAAGCATGTTTTCCATAGGACAATGAGAAGCTTTAAAATAAAATTATTTTTGATGTTACAAACACAACTTCCTTCACATTTAGCTCTGGAGTCCTAAGTAAAGTTTTTCTATAGAAACTAATGCATAATTATTAGCTAAAAATTTCCTAAGATCTGACCTCTATTATTCCTCCATGTTACACGGGTTTATTTTCTTTCATACCTGGTAAGTTCAGTTTTATGCAGGGTGATTGGCTGTCCCTTCCTACAGGGCATTTGTATACATCTCCTGTTCTTTTCTCAGGTTGGCCAACTAAAGGTGAACCAATAAGTACCCTGCAAATGAAATAAGTTACCTGAATTTTTTTCTTTTTTACAAGGTACAAAAGTCAGCAAATAAAACTTATAGAGAGAGGGCAGCTGCAGCAAACTCCATACAAAGAGTACAGGATGGAGAGCAAGAAAAGTATCTATTATGCTAGTTCAGATACAAGCAAAAGCAGCCATTCTGTCTCCTCTTTAATAAAGGACACAGAAAGGAAATGTGTCTATATACCAAATTGCACAATAGAATAACATTTAAAAAAATTCCAGTGGAAAACAAAAGCAATATTGGTGGGTGGATGACAAGTATTAAAAGTAATACAGAAGGAGATATCCAGTTTGTTTACTAGCTCCTTGACCTTAAATATATTCTAGAAGAAAATGTATTTTCCATGCTGAGAGACCAAATTTGCCAAAGGAGAGGCTCCCAAGCACCCAGAAGAATAATTTAGTCTTAAGTAATGTGAGCCAGCAGTGTAAAATACATAATTTTTCCACTCATTAATGAAAAATAATAGGATTAAAAGGGTTATTAAAAGAAATTTTAAATTTTTAAAATGTTAAGGGTTTTTATCCTGTGTATTTTTTTTCAAAATTTGGTGTGATCAAAAATAACTATTCTCATATAGTACTTTGTAAGCATCACAAATTAGCATCCACTCCTAAATCCAGTTTTCAGCAGG
>NW_009646851.1:2227943-2246219 GCF_000708025.1 Charadrius vociferus | reverse complement strand
TTTATTAGCTACACTAACTACACTAAATAGCCTAGCATTACACAGCAGATAACAACTGGCTCCATTAAATGTGTAAGGAAGAATTTGGACTAAATTAGAATTCACAGCACACACTGGAAACAGAAATCCTGCCATTAAGAGTAAAGTTCAGTAAAATTTGCTACTGGACGCTTAGATGATTGTGAAGAGTTATTGAGAGAGACATTTCAATCTTTAATCATAAATTAATGATTCCAGGCAGAAGATATTTGAACAAAATGACATAATAGCTAAAACGTAGCCTACAGATTTAAAAATTACAGAAAGGAGAATTTAAACCCGTACCCAATCCAGCTTCTAAAAACACCACACTGGAACAGCTTATTGCAATCCACTAAGATTTTTTTATTGATAATAATTTAATTAATTCTAAAGCAAAATAAATTGTTCCAAGTATACACCCGATCTGACTGCTCTTTCAAGCTATATGCTGTAATCTATGTATTTTTTACACCAAAACTTAGAAACAGGCACCACAGCCTGACATCCTTGACTTCCACTTCACTGCAGAGAAGCTGAGTGTGTCCAACATCCCATGGGAGGTAATAAATGCTCAGCAAGATCATGTCCCTGTGCTGTTCTTTTCTAGAAAGAACATGCACAGAGAGAAGTGGTCTGGAAGGATGTTTTGTCTTTTTGCATGGGGTTGTTTTTAGTGCACCACAGTTTTATTGAGAAACAACCACAGTCAGGTTTACAGAACATCTGTTGCTGAAGTGCCCTATCTGTCGTATCTAGGCAGTGTTATAACTGGTGATAAAGCACCACACCGCTGCTTTGTATATTCATTTTTAACTGTAGAGCTACAGATTTCCTGCTCTGGATGTTGCTATGCTGTAAGCAACTCAAAAGCTTGACAACCGTCAAGCACCTCTGGAGTTTAATTTCAGAGATGTTCAGACCTATCAAACTAGTTTAGATTCCTGTCTTCCTTCAGCTACTGCAAAAGTTGCCATTTCCAGCTCGTACTATTTTTTTGCTCTTGAAAGGTTTCAGGACAGTTTACAACACTATAACTTACTTTGCAAAATCCCAGCTCCTAGGAATGGATACAATTTCCCGAAGGTCTAAATTAGCTGAAAGAAGGGCATCATCAGTCTCCCACAACCCTCATGCAGTTGTATATTTAAACATCCTGCAACCTGGGCAATCGAGATCTAGCACTTTCAAAAGCAGGCTCCGCAATTTCAGTTCCGTGAACACTCTCTATGGCCGGTGGTGAACGCTGTGTTGCGGTGGCAGACAGACTCTCGGAGTCGGGCAGCCCCGGCGCTTGCGGGGACGATTGCTCGGGCAGTACCCAACGGTCTGACCTGGCTGTCACACAGCCACGTGCCCATCGTCCCAGGCTGCCCACAGGAGTCCCTGGGTTTACAAAGAATGTCTATGTACTCGCCAAGCTCTGGGAAAACCAGAGCAATCTGCAAAGAAGGATGGAGATCTCAGGATTCCCAAACCTTTTACCATGCCATAGTTATTTCAGTCCACCAACCCAGTGGTTAGCCTGTGAAGTTTGTTCTTACGAGGGAAAAGCATAAGCAGGTGTTTATCAACAGACCAAGAATCAATGATAACAGTAAGCACTCCAAAATGCGACTTCTAATTCAGGAGAACGATGAGAAGGAAAAGACAGATAAAGAAGAAGGCTCCAAGACCCAAATGTGAACATATTACCAATTGCAAGGCAGAATTAGCACTCCAGAAGGGAAGGCAGAGTACTGTATTAATTAATATTTTAAACGGGCAATCTTTCCACCAGTTAAAAAACTTAGTTCAGACAACTTCTGACAGAAAACTTTAGAAAAAAAAAAAAAAAAGATTAGTTTTAAAACAGGAGCAATTTCACTGACAGTACATTAACACAAGGAAAAGATAAATAATGATTTTATTCAATAAACAGAAAAAAGAGGGCTCAGGTATAACACAAAACTTTCTCAGCTCCACCACCAAGGGCATTTACCCAGTTTGTGAACTCATTTATGTTTTTGAGGAAATAAATGTAGATATGAATTTGAATCTTTCAGTCTCTCAATCTTTCCAGGTTTCCTTAGGACTGTGCATTAGTTTAAGAAATATGACTGACAGAATCTGACCCTTATGTATGGGGCATGCTTACAAATAATAGTATAGCGCCCAGGTCACTGAATACCTGACAATTTGGAGTTTCCATGTAAGAAAAGAAAAAAAGCTTACCATTTCCCTTCCTCATTTTCATACTGTTGGACTGTGTACCCGAACATGTCTTCCAGAGGCCCACTGAAGGTCATTGCATTTTTCACATCAACATTGGAAGAGCCCACGAGGTGAAAGAGAGCTTTAAAGAAAAATGTAATATGTAGCAATACACATAAAACCCACGTCTTTTAAGAAATCAAGGTTAACTTAACTGGGAGTACAAAATATGGATTGCAAGTGGCATTTTGGGAATATTTATCACAGCTGGTAAGAGACTTAAAACATACTTCCTCACACATACATATGCAGCTAAATTCAGAGATGTTAGCAGCTGGACTTCTGTACCCAAAACCTGTTTTGTAAAGCCCATCATTTAATTGTAAATCACACTTCAAATAACACTAAGTAAAATATTATTATCTTTAATAGTAAACAAAATTTTAGTTATTTCTACTCCTTTTAACTCCCCGCATTTCTAATGTAAGAATTTTACACAAATTTTCCTTCCTTCATTCAAAGTAGTAGTTCTCAAGTTTTCATAAATTTGAGAATTAAATACCTCTCAACTGTTTGCAGAAGACACACATGGGAAAAGAACGAGCAAACGCTTTCAGATGTAGTTAATTTTAAGTTATATTAGAGGAAAAAAAAAATCACATAGTTAATTCTATTCTAGAGTACCTGTAAACTTTTCATATTTGGGAAAAAACAGAATAAATTTTTAATGCAACCAGATGCTGTTATCTCAAAAGTACCTGTATGTGCCTATTTGCAGAAATCCAACATTTGCCCACTTAGGAAAAGTTACTCTGCAATGGAGTTGTTGGACTATGATGAGATCAGTCATGACAGCAGATATTTCTTAAGACTGACTTCCTGTACCCTAAAGCTCGGTGATTATTATCAGGGAAAATACTGTAAAAATATGACTGTATAGCAAGTTTCAGAAAAACGTGGTATATAGGGTGAAAACTCCAGCGTGAAGTGATAATCGTAACCCACTGTGAGGCTCATTAAGAAGCCAAAATTACTATTTATATATAAAAATAAGGCTTTACTCTTTTTTTTCCTATTTCTTATAGTGATCTCTTCCATCTTTGTCCTGTTGAAGTCAGTTTCAAAAGCAACCACTGACTCTGCTGCTGCAGAGCTGGGTATTTAATACACAATAGCCAATTTAGTTGAATTTGTAGAACATCAAGACTACTTAAAAACACAATTATACACAACTCTAATTTCATTTCAAAGAACCATTTCATCATCATTTGCTGACATTTAGCAGCTACATAAAAATACCCAAATTCATAATACTTGCTGCATGTCAAAGCATCTAAATAATATCTAGTTACTAAAATACATCTGTGTTATTCACCACTGAGATGACATTCTCATAGAAAGCATGTTACTATAATTAAACTCCCAAGCGGTCAATGCTAATCTCTCTCTCTCAGCATCTTATTTCCTGCTTAATGCAGTAAAATTACCACAAAAGACTATTTATCACTTAGTAGGTATTTCCAGTCTCACTGGACAGCAAAAGAGGAAAAGTTTCATTTGTGTTATTTTAGTTTTTCTTCCTCCAGTCAGAGTCAGGAAATATAAAGAAGTGAACAAATTAAAACAGAGTTTACTTTTGTTCTTCAGAAAAGATTCATTGCAAACAATAAGAAAAAAACTCATGGCTGATGGTCTGACAGGAAATAATTTGCCGGAAAAGTAATCCGTGCATCTTTTGTCTTCCTTAAATGTTTATGTTTAAAGAAATTCTGCTATGCCTATTCATGTGCAATAGATGTTTGCCTCCCCTGCTCTCTGTCATCAAGCCTAATTAAATTCAACAAAATTGATTTTTAAAAATTCAGTCATCACTGGTTCAATCTCTTTTGTTAAGAGTAAAAATAATTGCTATTATTATTTTTGTCACCATGCATGGGATTCAGACCATGTCATTTAGACTCTCAACCTACCTCCTAAACAATGAAATGGTTCTAATGAGATCACCTGCTAAAGTAAGCATCTGAGTTCATTACTCAGTTGAAGAAAGGTACGTGTAAAATCTATCCATGTTGACTTTCCTCTTAAAGATCTTCAGAAGCCTATTTACTTTAGCCCCTGAATAAGATGGACAGAAGATCATTCTAGAGGTCTTCAGAGGCATGTTTTTTTCCACCATATGATGATATTTAAAATGTATTATGATATGAAATATTAAAGGTCATGGATTCCAGCTCATCTCTTCCAATTTACTTTCTCCTAAAACTATGAAAGGTTACAGGTACACTCTGCGCTCTGTACACTCCATCAAGATACCCTCCATCATCATTCCATCATTTGCTGACAGACAAGGAATTTCTTCATGACGATGCATTATTGACAACTGCTGTGATTTTTACTGTGTATTCACTATACTAAATGGTCTTGAAGTTTCCCGAGTCTGTTATGCAATATGCTCAGATCTCATAATTTTAAAGAATACACTTCTAATCCTCATAGCTGTAACAGAAAGTTTGAAAATGTGAAATGCTAAAACAAGCAAACTGGAAGACAAAAAATGCCAGCTATTTGATACGAACCTCCCCAAATCCTTGTGCTTCTGAGTGAGGTCAAATTAAAACCAGCAATAATAATAAGTATTCTTCTAAAAAAAAAATAAAGCTAGAGGAATCAAAAGAAGCTAGATAGGTCATACTGGTCAGAATTAAAAAGGAGGTGGCTCTACACTGGTGAAATTCACCTGTAGACCTTGTCGACAAAGGATGTTTGGATGCTAAGTGTTATGTATTCAATGGGTAACAAAGTTCATGGAAGGCAAAACCACTGCAGGTTACAAACCGTACATAATGCAGATCTGGTTCAGGAAATCCCCTCAGCTGGAAATACTTGGAAACTGGAAGAGGAATATTTTGTATGCTTGCTCAGTTATTTTTTGTCTCTTGCTATTGGCTTACATGTACTCCTGCAGACATGATACCGGACAAAACACAGTCTTGATTTGATCCAGTGTGGCCATACTTGTGCTCTCTCATCTTCCTGTTCCATCTTAGCCAGAAATCAGATGCTTTGAAGTTTGACTTCGCACACAAACTGTGTGGTATATTTTAATATAAGATGTATTACATTCTGTGGCTTCCATGTGCTATGAAACATCATGACCATAATGTTTTTGACTAAAAGTAAGGGTCATGATAAGCAGAGCAAGATTGACTTATAAATAATTAATAGATTTAAAGGTATCTTATTACATTTTCCACAAATTCTGTAAAAGGAAATCTTGCTAGTCAAAGATACCTTCAAATCTGCAGATGGTAAATGTAAAAGTGGAGTTTACAGTGACCCACATTACACTGTTAACTTAACAATAATCTACTGATTTATGGCAACCCAGCTTTCACATTTTGTTTTATTTTTCAGTACAAAGAACATTGTACATGAGCTGACAATTCAGAACATTTAAAAATATCACTGATTGTGGCTGTGAAAATGATACTTTGTGTTAACAAGAATATCTAGACTCCACTCTTCCAACCTTTCAGCTTCTATCTAAGATGCACACATTCTCATCTGTTTCTAGCAAACTTGTGTATATAAATTAAAAAGACTATTGGCAGAAGCAGTGGAAAAAGAAGAGCTACAGCAAAGTTGGAGAGGATTTTCTTGAGAGTTATGGGGACTAGGGAGAAAAAAATAATCTTGGTAAGGTACGTAGTATTTGACTATATACTTAATCACAACGTGGGTAAATTAAGTTAAGATTTTGAATTATTTCATGTTGTGTTAACAGAATGAATACAAATACAGATCAAAGCACTGATCAGAAATGCAGAAGATAAATGTTTATCAAAGCATAAAACTGAGGTTCCAGCTTTTAACTTCAGGTTCTACAAGAAAGGAGGCACAGTGGAAAACCTGGGACAACGTTCCTCTGACTGATTTAAACTGAGGAGAGAACACTAGCTGATGCATTCGGCACTCTCTGCTGAGCACAGTTTGTACCTATACGTGAAACGCTAACACTCAGTCACCAAGACAACAACCCAAATATTATTTCTATTACAAACCTAGAGTAGTAGCTCGTACTTGTCCAGTAGCCACTAATAAATTTTTTTCTGTTTCATTTAATGGGATCTTTTAACCAAACGTTCGTGCTGTCTGCCTGGTTATTCTGCCTCTAAAATGTGGAAAACGACATTTCCCTGGCAGTTGTCCATGTGCATATTGCCTGGCCACTCTAACCTTTGTAAACAGAGAACTCCAGAATAGGCACCCGCGTTTTCCTAGAACACATGGATATAAACATAACTCAAACTGTAGAACAAAGCCTAATACCTGGCTCTTTACTGATGAAAATCAGATCACCACAAATCACCCACAATGAATGGCATCACAAAGACTGATTTAGCTGACAGAAGAGAGAAAATTCAGCTAGAATATTTAATCTGTGTATGGTGTGTAGCAAATACCAACTGTATCCTCTCTAAATAGTAGTTGTTCTGAGAAATACGAAAACTTTTTGCAAAAATAAGAAAGTACAAATTTGCACTTAGCATTGAAGAGGGCTTACACATTGGCCACATGCTACTTCTCCCCAATAGCATGTGGTCAAAGTGTTATTTCAGTTGCATTTCACACTTACTGCTATAGCATTTCAGGTGTCCTTATTAATTCCTCTGCATTTTGCAAAAAGAGACTGAAACAAAGCAAGTCTAAGTGCAAATAAGGAGGACAGAAACCAAGTAGAAATGTCTTGCAAAAGTATGCACAACTGGAAAATATTGGGAAACTCAAAAAAAGTTATCAGCAGAAAAAAAATCAGACAGCTTCCATCCTGGAAAAAAAAAGAGCATAGAGAAATTTAAGTTGAAGATTAAGACAAAACTAAAATGTTTTATGCAGTTCTCATATACCTGGTCCTTTTCTAAAAATAATAATAAAAAAATATAATATTGCTTTAATGATTTGTACAGCACATATTACAAGCAATGATGATGTAAGGATATTTTGAAGACCTGCAAACCACATAGGACTGCAAAACAGCAACATGGAACAGTGCATCTGATCAAAATGTACTCAAAGCTGAGTGATGTTAAGACGAATGTCCTAGTTTATAAGGCAATAACTGATTGCCTTTAAATGCGGCTTATGCTGATATTGCAAAAGACAACCTGCCTCAGTTGGGATCCTAGAAGATATACAAAGCAAAGAGCATGAAAGGAAGCAACTGGGATGCTGGTGAGTTACTCAGTGAGGGGAGCAGGACTGAGAACATTGGCTTGGCCTCCCACACAAGCTTATTTTCAAAACTGTGGCAAATAGTATCATCCTCTGCAATTAGAAAACTCTTTCACTTGAGGAAATTGACACCACTGCTTGTTGCCATGTCCAAGCCTCTGCTGCTGCTCTCAGGTAGCGGGAATCAAGCCGGCATCAAGAGAACAAGCTGTGTCCTTCAGGAAGTGCAGCACTGAGCCTCAGCAAATGAAACCTCTTGAAAGCCGGATCTTTTAGCTGCATCAACACACCACCATGGATTTAGATTCAGAGCTGGACTGCATCTGGCTGGCGGGAAGGGAAGATTAAACACGCATCTGCTTGCAAAGACATACCTATAAAAATGCTATTTGTGAAATCACGGCTCAAACATGTGAAAGTGGATTCTCTGCTGGTCCAGTAAATGAGAGAAACTTCACATTTTATTTTTCACTTCATTTGCAATAATGCCATTGCAGTCTTGTCTTATGAAAAAGAGATTTAGTCACAGACATCCCAACTGGAAGAAAATACGATGGCATGGTACAATTGCCGTCTGTGAGCTTATTGGCCTTATTGCGGAAGGCCAAAGAGGCTGCGGTAGGAGTTCCTGCTGCATTCAGTTCTGGCTGGCTAAATATCAGCGGATTTCAAATAAAGCTGTATATTAAAAAAAAGTTTCAACTTCTGAAACTTTTTTCAGTACTGCTTAAATCAAGTCTTTTACTTTTCAGAGCTACAAAAGAACTTTTGTATAATTTTGCCTCCGGCATTTTTTCTTTAATCTTTAACCTTTGAAGAGCAAAAGACTGACTTTCTGGAATAAGACCAAATAATTAAAAAAAAAAAAGACTTCTTATTAAAAGTAGATAAATATCCCTAAAAGACAAAGAAATATATATTTGAAAGTGGTTCCAGATTCAGTAGCCACATGCTTTTCAAAACCAATTAAATGCTTTATACAACCCATTAAATAAAGCTTCCTTTGCTGGTTGTGTACTGAATAACTTGTACTGGAAAATAGCTTCCTAATGCGGTGTCAAGCCTGAAAATACACTGAATCAATGCTTTGTAATGTGGTCCCAAATAAGTAACACAATGCAATAGGCAAAACTCCTGGAAATACAATAGTGGAGACCAAGAATATGTACCCCATTCGTCTGAAAGTCATCAGAATAAAACTATTTTGTTCAAAGTTTGGAAAATAGTCGTCTTATTGGCACAATTCTTTGCACTTTGCAGTTTCTCACAGAAGGGAGAAAAAGCCGTAGAAATATGCAGTCGTATACAAAAAACTTCGTGACATCAGCTACCAGACTTGTAGAGATGTACAGAGGCTTAGCAAATTTAGCACCCTGATGGAAGTGAAACAACTCCTAGAAAATGTTTTGGCTTGTCTCCAGTGATCTTCAGTCCATCTTTTGGACGTAGTTCTTCCATCAACACTTAATTCCATTCAAGTCCCTACAATCGTTGTGTTCCCCTCTAGGCCCATCTTCTTCTTCCATCAAAGACCCGTTTCCTCCTGAACATCCCACTGTAACTTTTGTTTCTTACCATCTAGCTTTATCTATAAGCCCCCAGGACCTTTTATGTCTTGGCTTTTTTTTGAGATAGAAGATATTTATAATTATCTATAATTAACTCAGATTTCACACAGAAAATACCTTTAAAATGAACATGTATGTTATTTTCTGAAATAAACCCCAGAAGCTTAAAAAGGAGCAACAGATTAATTTCATGCAAAAAGTGAATAAACAAGGACTCTTTAACCTAAAGAAAAATGTGTTCTTCACAATACTCTCCAAAACTGCACATGGACCTGTAGATTTTCCTCTGCACAAAATTCCACCAGCTTGATAGGAAGATTCAAGTATGACATTTCAGCTGGTTTTCTACAAGCTTTCTGCTTGCTCAGTTATGCTGTATCCCAGTTTTGCAGGCTGATGTCCTGCTGCTGTAAGCTTTCCGCTGTGTAGCCTTGTCAAAAACAGCATGGTAAGGCGGGTACAGCTATTGCTGTGGGAAACACACATTAAAATCCTTAGCAAGCCCCAAAGTCTCTTCTTCCATAGTGATTTTTCATTTGACTTCACACTGTTAACTGGACTGCTTTTCCCACACTAACAGCCATAGTTCTTTACATATTTCCAACTAATTTTGTTGCTCTTAGGCTAAATCAAAGGTGAAGTAGGTTCAGTAAGAATCTTGCAGTTTCTTTTAAACAAGTATGATGCTAATTGAGTATCCAAAGCCTTATTATTCTTATCATGTGAAATAATTCCTAAAGATTTCTAAGTATTCTTTTTCAGATTTCCTAAGAAATGAAATTCTGCAACACTTGATAATGGAAGGACGCAAACCCAATTTTTTTTTTATTCTTAAGCAAGTCACTTCCATACCTTTTGTAGCATACATAGTCACATAAATAACTTCAAGCAATAGTTCCTTCAACTTTATGCCTATGTTTCAACCCGAAGATATAGCTGGATTGTGCAATAGGTAGCACAACTGGTTCAGGAGGTCAACTCATTGCTACCTGGTTAAAAAACTGGTATGACTATCCTCACGTAGCACCCTCTATTATGGTTAACGATCAGTTAATTTAAATGCATCCTTGAATCAGAGCTATGTTTTACAATATCAGAGTTGAAGCTCATGATAAAACCACGTGAAAGGTTGTAGAAATATTGTTAGTGTGATATGTGTTCAACAGTAAGTGTCATGCCTATTCTCCATTCAAAGTAGGTTTATTTTGAGAAGATGGAGACTGGTGACTTGTCATTATGCAACATGGCCTACACCTTTCATAATCTCAGCACACTAATATAGAATTAAGGAAAAAGAAAGCACTGAATACTTATCACACTGGCTAGTCCTGTGAGTTGGAGTAAATTACTACCTGTCAGTGTTCAAATGTGAATTGCAAATGCCAATGTCTACATATTTTTAAGTTTCCTCTGAATCCACTTGTGTTTTCCCTTGCCAGCTAGCAAGCTATATTTAAAAAATAAAATATAAATACTCTGTCAAAAAATCCGAGAAAACTGCCAAACTGCAGAAAAATTAATGTACTCCTGAGTGTGGATATATTGCCAGTATGCTGTTATTTAGACATTAAAAAAGTCTATTTTCTTTTAAGAGAGCATAGCACACACCAAAAAAAAATCTAAAAAATCAGTCTATCAGATCAGTCTAGACTTCGTCAGTCTACCCCATCAAACTCAAATACACTCATCTATAAAATGCACCAGGAGAGAAATTCCTTTTGAACATTCTGGGAAATGTGATAACCCAAGAACTGATGCAAAATCAATGCCTAGCTGAAAACTCGTGTTACTATCTCCCCACCAGGACGAAGGACAATTGTTATTTTTTTTTGCCTTCCTGACTTGGTATCATTATTTGTTAATTTGTCCCCCCAGTTATTTTCAGGCATTGTTGGGTAATTTTTCTCAAAGTTCAGCAGTCTTAAGGCTAATATCAGGGTGGAAATCCTTTGGTGGCAATAAAGGCATTCTGAGAAGCAGCAACTTTTTCCATTTCTTTACTTCACAATGGCTACAAACTCCTGTCTTTCATCGCCTTATGCTGAGCATAATCATTGGCTCTCTCTCAACCGAATCACTCAAGGCTTCAGGAAGAGAAGAAATCCTCCAAAAGGAAGTGCAAATATCCTGATATGACTCTCTCACACCCAGCTAGGCAAAGCACCACAGAACTTAAATCCAAGCCAGTTTTTATACAGTACAGCACAGCAAAAACATATGCAGTCAACATGCATGCTAAAAGCCAATATCTCATATTTTATGTCTATAAAAAGCATCAATATCAATTCAGCTGTGATCCCAGAAACTGTAATAAATGCAGTGGAGGGAAAAGATGGAAGCTTACAAATATATATCTTTTCCTTTGGTCCCATACAACTGCAGTGATTTGGGGGGAAACAAAACACAAAAGCAAGCGGAGAGCTTGACCAAGCAAAAAATTCCAGAGCCAAGCAGGGATGGACACACTTCAGAATTAAATCTCAGGTGTGTATATTAAAAGGAAAAAAATATCAACCTGCAAACTATAGTCAAGTTGTAGAGAGAACACCTTTCCTGTTATTTCTGCTAAAATAGCATCTATGGTAATTTTCACTGGAACACAACAGAACATCAATTTTCTTTGTCTGAGCCATCTTCTAGTACAGTAAGAGGGAAACACTATGTAGCTCCAGCTTCTTCTGTCATGGCTGCATAAAAAATAATTCCATGTTTCTGTGCTCACAATATCTACTGAAATATGATTTCAACAGACATTTGAAAACTCTTAAACTGCTTCTTAGCACAAAGACCTATATTGTTTTTTCTGAAAAAAATTGTTATATATAGCTAACAGGTTCCAGAAAAATGCAAATGAAAAAGATTTTTACAAAACCGAACTCCATTTAAACGGCACAGGGAGATGCTACAACAGTCTAAGACAGAAAACAATTTTACAAATCTAAGTATCCCAGTAAAGTTTAAACCAATTCTTTTGTATTTAAATAATCATACTTGCAGTTTTCTCAGAGCAGAACCGGAGAGTAAGGGATGAAACCTACTGTGGCCAAAAGCAAATTTTTAAAGGTTTAAAAATGCTTGACATTGAGCTTAGAGTGAAAAAAAATCACCATCATCCAAGCAATTCTTCTTTTCTATTGTGTATGTTCTTTGCAATGAACCAGTTGTATTGCCAATAATATTGTTCAAGATTTTTTTTTAAACTACTTCTATCAGTAACCAGAAAAATGACTACTGTGAGAATATAGTTGATAAGAGACTGCAACAGGCAGTAATGGAAAATAAGTCACATATTTGTTGAAATGCTGGAATTCCACCATGAATGGTCCCCAGATGCTAACGCTGTCACACCACGAGGTCAGATGGAAGTGCCTCTTCGTCCCCAGCTGCAGAGCAGCGAAATGCCCGCCGGGAATGCCAGCTCTGTCCTGCAGGAGCACGGGGCAGCAGGCACTGCCTGTTTGCACAGATCAGCTCTGTCCTGCTCACTAGCAAAATCTTGAGCGTGGCTCAAGCATCTGCTGGCACAGGTACTCACGGTATCAGCTCTCTACCAAGACATACAGAGATCAGGTTTGAAACTTATGACTGCTCACTGCTAAAAGAGAAGATAATCCTTAGCCAGTCTGTTCCCTCACTCTTCTCTACCTATGAATCGTTAACGTGATAAAGAATCTTTTCTTGCGTTGGAGAATTTGAAGCATATGGCTCAGTGATAACATACATTGTACATTTTTAACTGACAAATCCAAGCAGACAAGAATGTGGGACTGCAAATAAGCACAGTGGTCATTAAACCTTCTATGAACATAAACAACCATGAAATAGCTGCCTTATCTAGAAAAGGCTACAAAAAACACCACCACATACACATCACAAACACTGCACCCTAAGAAAACCTGAAGATCAGCAATCTGAAGATTTGTTCATTTGGACAAAAAAACAACCCTGCAAGAACAACTGGTATTGCACTAGGCAATTCATAGACTGCTGCTATGCTGATTTATTTATTTACTTTACTTAAGGAGCTTTATTCATGGTCTAAGACAATTGCAAGGACTTTCCCAGGCTTGCTGTTTTATACATTAGTAACTAATCTCCAGCCTGCCTGTGAGGTGAACATAGTTTACAGGCAACAGAAAAAACAAACTTTCTGTAAATGAATTCATGTACTGGTAAGTCAGTGTTCACCTGACATCAGCAAAAAAATCGACAAAGCCAAAATGCTAGTTTCACACCGGTATCGCTCAGCTGAAATAAGGATGAAAGATACCCCTCCGGTGTATGTTAGAAACTTATTCCCTGAAATAACTGTGTGTGACATGTTTGAAGTGGAATATGATCAAGATTGGTGCCTCTAACACTGTCATTTCACAGTGCAGTTTGGGAAATAAAGGAATTTTTAAAATTGCATTAACAGTTTATGGGGACTTAATAATTATTCTTTTATGTGGTGTATTTTTATAGTCAAGATACCATTTTTTTTCAATTAAAAAGTTAATAAATTCTCCGAAAGCCAGTATCTCGCCATGAATTATGAATATTGAATAGCAACGTACTGAAACCTTCAGCATAATAATATGCACCATCAGCCATATATACTAATTTTTAAAGCCTAAGACCCTTAACCACCAGTAAGAGCACGAGCACCTCTTTTGCTGTACCATTGGTGCAGAGATTTTACTGGTAAACCAGTTGAAAGCACTACGGAACTAATCCTGTCTTTTTACTGCAAATGTTCTTTTTTACTGATCAACAAACAATTCAGGGAAATTTGGTACTAGCCATGAAGAGATTGTAAGAGGAAGGTTTGTTTCCCTCCCCAAAATTAAAGCTGGACTCTAGAGGTAGAAAAACATCCTGTTTTTTAGATGCAGTTTAAGATAGAGCTTTCTACATGAATTACTGGCGCTAATAACTGACGTTTCCCACCCACAGCATATGAAGTACACCCGAGATTTTAAGATATCTGTCTGCCCCAGTCCTGTTCAGAAAGTACCCTGGTGTTACCAGGAGGTCCATAAAGAACCTGTTACTCTTTCTTTCAAACACCTCCATCAACTTCACAAAAGAACCATGGAAGTTTAACAGTGAGGCAATTTTATCTTTTTGTGTACATGCCACTCGTTTAGGCTAAACTGCGGTTTGCAAAGCTAAGGTCAGTTTTTGTGTTAAAGAGTGACTCAGTCTTCCAAAGTCAACAGCAGCTGCAAGTGTTAAAAAAGGACCTCATAAAAAGGCACAAAAGCGCCTCATGCTATCCCCTTACGCCCCACAATACTTCTTTTGCAAATATGGGCTACCTTATCACAGATTTAACATCAGCTTTATGCAAGTAGCACCTCAACTACAGTTTCAGCACACAGAGTGGCAATGGATCGCTTCCAGCTTGTCCTTCCAGCTCAGCTACCGGGCAGCACAGCAGTGCTGGTGCTGCGCTCTGCTTTTCTTCTTTCGTCTACAGTTCTTTGGATACCACAGTCTGGTGCAGACTTTTCTAAGCTGTGCCGATAGACACAGAGCACCAACTCACAGCAGCTCACTTCAAAACTGTTGAAGAAACCATGCTTTCTAAAGGAAACACATTTAATGATCAATGGCTTGAGTCTGATGCCTGTTTACAAACAAAATGCTCAAAAATTACTTTTAAATAGAACTTTAAAGCTCCTGGAGGACATCAAACTGGCAGAGATCGAAAGGAAAGTACTCATTAAACCCGTATTAGGTACCTAATCTAAGCATTTTCACATAGCCAGCTCAGATAGCTAATCCCTGTCTGGCAGGAGGTCAGTATTGCGGTGCAACCTGGAGCGTCTGTTGAGATGTGGTGCACTAAGAATTGGACTGATATACATGGGGCAAAACACTGCTCCGCTAAAATAACAGCAGCAAGTGCTCTGCTTCTGTTTAGAGCACAGGGTACAGGATTGCTGAATCGATTCCTATCTATTGCTGGCAGCTACATCTTATTTTTCAGGGTAAACAAATTCCATATAAAAGCGACCTTTTGCTTTGATTTTTCTAACTGGAAGGCTGTTCCAACTTCTCATTTTTCCAGTAGTAGGGAGCTTCTGCTCTCCAACATACATTTGTTCCTTGCCAGTTCTTATGTCAAAATAAAAGTGCTTAAGCTAGGGAACAAAGTCGTTATAAAAGTGTTCTGGAAGTAAAAGTGAAAACTTCCATTTCAAAATACTACTGCCCAAAGCCCTAAACATTTTACAGTGAAAATGTCAATAATCTCCCCTGGAAAAAAAAGAAGACTATTATAAATTTATATAACCTATTTAAGCTAGAAAGACAAGTCTTCAGAATTAGGAAAGATTAGACTCACAGTTGTCAGCCCTAATTGTCAACGTTAATTTTGTTCTTTCTGAACACTTAATAGGACTTTTGTCTGATAACAAAAATACACTGGACCGTGCAAGTAAACTTGGATAAAACATATGCAGACGGCTTGCAATTGCTTAAGCAATCATAAACCTATTGTTTACCAAGATCACAATGCTTGACTGTGTATTAATAAGGTTTTAACTACTGATTTCTGAGGCTTTCAAGAGAGAAAGTCTGAAAAGTTGCCATTTCACGAAATAGTACTGGTTAGTACTTCCTGGTTAGTACTGGTTAGTACACTTACTAGTCTGGTTATCTTAAAACCTAATGCTTTAGTTGAAACAACCTGTAACTGTTTAAAAAAACAATAAACTTTTTAACATTTGTTTTTCTCGCTTTCTCCTACTGTTTCCTCTCTCAAAGCACCCCCTCAAAAACTCTGGAAGGTTTATTTCAATCAGCTTCTGTTGTTTTGGGTTTTTTTTCTTCAAATATCTGACTAGAATTTTTTCCTTTGCTTATCACGCCGATTACCCACACAACCCATTGAGGTGTTTGCTTCACAAAGCTCTACATGTTACTTTTGAAAAAGAAGGGGGCTTTCAGATGGTTATGAAAGGAAAACAAAGTCAGTCTTGCACAGGCCTCAGATACAGCAATGACTCCAGGTGTGACGTTTATGTAGCAGCCTTGTCAGAAATTAGTTACTCCACAGTGACAGGATTAGCAAGGTCTCAGTATCTTGGTTTCAATCTCGGCCTCAGGCTCAAGGCTCCTCTCCCTTAATCCTATCAGCTTCATCACATCAGCCAGCATCTTACCGGTGGCTGAGGGTGAGCTGTCAGAACTGAGTACGGGTATTTCGAACTTCCACTGCAGCTCTCTTTGGGGAAGAAGTCCCATGCCTGATAGAGCACCTCATGTTTTCCACTGAACCATTACTTTTCATCTTTCCTCACAGCTCTGGAACTTGGAAAAGCTCTCTCATGAGGCAGCTGCTCCTTTTCTGCCTCTCACCACTCCTGTCCCAGCAGCTCCCAGGTACAACCTTGCAGCGAGGGCAGCCGATGCCAGGCGGCACGGCCCTCCTTGCAGACAGCTGATGTTCTCCCAGCACCCTGTCTGAAGGGAGCACATTTCAGCTTCTATTCACCACCCTATCCCAGAACAGCAATTTCCACTCGGGAAAGGAATAAATTATATGCGATAAAGCAGTTCTCCAAAGGGAGTGGAAGTGGTCTTATGGCAACTATTTGAGTAAGATAAACAAACGCAATTAATTTCTCTCACACCTAAACTAAAATACCTATACTGGTGTTACACACTTTAAGTCACCAGGCCAAACACCGCAGGTCAAAGAAAAGTCAATTCTCTTCAGCAACACCTGCTGCAGCTTTCAGAGCTTCAGAAACGCTTGAAGGAGACATTCATGAGCATTCAACATCCCAAATGTAGCACTTGCAACCAGGCTCCTCCTCCCGTAAACAAATCTTGAGGCCTGAAGACAACTATCAAGCCTGTGCCCTAAGTTATTCCTTCAGCTACCAGAGCAACTACAAGCTAAGAGTCGTTAGCTTTTTTTTTCACACGAAGATACCACATTCTCTGAGTGCACTGCATCTTCATACGCACACATATATATCTTTACATACATTTTGTGTTTCGTTTCTTTGTTCTGAAGTCCTTTCAGTAAAAAGCCAGCTAAAAACATTTGTTCTAGGTAAGCAAATGTCTAAGGGTTTGCATTAAGGCTGCACAGGAAATAATCTGCTTGTCTTCAAAAGTACATTTGCTTAGATGCCACAAAGTCCAAAAACTTTTTGAAACATGGAACCTTTCTCAGGGCTTTTTCTGAAACATGAAGACTACAGCTGGAGTGTCTTAGGTAGGAACAGTCCCAACTTTCAGTCACTTTCGTGTCCCATTCAGATCAGAAATCTGAAAATTGTCTCCCACATCCCAAGCGATGTCATACCTGAGTCAGTTGTGGTGTAGCTATCTCGGCCAAAATATAAAAATATCTATTTGCTTATACAATGTGGAATTGTACTTACCAAAGACACTGACAGAAAAGGGAGCATCTTCAGCTTAGCGTTAACAATGAAACAGAAAAGGGTCTTAAGCTTCATATCTTCTGTCCCATATGACTCCTTAAACCCCTAGACTCTTTCTTTGCTATTCTAGGCTTGGCTTTGGTTAGAAATTCCATTTCAGACCAGAGAAAAAACTTCCCATCAAGTCTGGTATGTACATTCCTAAAAAGGAGGACTGGTTTCAACTAATTAACATTCTCTAATGGAACAGCTATTTTGTCAGAGGATTCATGATCAGCTCTAATGTGACTTCTAAGTAATTATTAGAGTAGCATGACAGTAATTACATTAGCTGTGAACATGGCATTTCCCAAGAAAGAGGGCAATAAATTAGATATCAATATAGCAAAATCTGGCAAGAGCTGGCAGGGCTTGAAAGCTGCTGCTTCATGTTGCATTTCCCAGAAGACACTGACTTGGAAGCAAGTGCTGCTCTGCTATCAGCCGCCTCTCTGTTTCTTGTACAGCCCTCAAGTGGGACAAGAGGAAGAATTATTTTCAGACAACAGAATAAACAAGTATGATTTCAGAGACCTTTTCCTCACACTCTGTTCTAGGCTAAGACATCTTAGGAGACAATTTTTTCACAGAGAAGCTATACTGCATTTCTAAAACAGTCAAGTTCAGAAGTTTAGACAGATTATGCTTTACAGTTTGGTTGTCAGACAGGAGACATTTCTTTCCTTTATATTGTGTACCATGCAAGCAGTTATCCTCAAATCAAAGTCAATGTCCTACTTGAGTCAAGCATAAAAAATGTGGCAGGACTAAACATTGAGCTTATTAAGCAATTCTTTGGGCAACTGTCACACAAGCAGCTCCACAGTCTACAATCACTCTTT
>NW_009646851.1:2221244-2227913 GCF_000708025.1 Charadrius vociferus | reverse complement strand
ATGTCAGAGCCTGAAATAAGAACTATAGCAATAATCACCAGACCCAAATGGTTAGGCATTTTCTTAACTCTAAATTAGCAGAATAATGAGTTTGCAAAATACTATTTGCCCACATGAAATCTGAATACAACAGTCTTTAAAAGCAAGTTGTGTCCACTATAGGAGGAACACAGCTACTGCTGTATCTGTACACAATAATCTGCTGCAATGCCATGTCTCTCTTCTGTTCCCACCATCTGCTAAATCAAACCAAAACTGAGAAATCCTAACAGCATCAAAGCTTTTATCATTCTCTTTGTAACAAGTTGTAGGTGTATATTTAACTAGAACTGAGAAGGGAATGAGTCCCAGACCTGTAGCATTCCCCACATTAATACAGCTTGAAGAAACTTATTTTTTGTTTAATAGTCATCAGCCTGAACCACCGCAGCTGCACCTAGCTCTACATTTTAACAACTTCATTCCAAAATAAACATTTTAACTTTATCTTAAAAAAAAAAAGAAAAAAAAAAACGGGACCTGATAAAAGCAGATTCAAGTCTGAAGTTTTGCCATATCTAAAAAGTAAAAAACTACGTAGTTTTCTGAAGTCATTCATTCATTTTTTGAAGTGTCTTGCAGAAATTCCCATTTTGGGTTATAAACAAGGATTCCTAATTGCAGACCTACTAATTGCAGTTTCACATTTGAAAAATTTCTTTCTTAGATCTTTTTTAAAAGAAATAGACCACAAACTGCACAAATGTGGCTTCAGATAAAAAAAAACCCACAACCCACAGCATAAACTTTATGAGAACATGTTTTTTCCTGCAAAACTAGACAACTATTCCTTTATGAAACAGGCATGTCTTCTTTAAAAACAGAGATATGAAAATCTGAGAGAAAAGTGAATGGACTGGGTGACTAAAAAAAATCACATGCACATGATTACACCTTTTATCCCCACTTTGCCTTTATGGAACTGAGCACATTTTCCAGGCGGATACTGCAGCTTCCAGGAAGAAATTAAGAGAGGCTCAAGCTATACATCAGTCAGCTGAGAAGGTAGCTATAATATACCTTCACAGGAAAAGGCAAACCAAGGTCAGCAGCTCAGAAGTTAAATAAAGACGTTTTCAAAGTCTAAGTAAGATAGTTTTAATATTCAGGGCTACTTGACCTTTGAGAAAACAGTAGCAAATGAAAATTACTTCATGGCTTTAAAAATATTATGCTGGTTGTGTTACAAATTAAGCTGAAAAGTTATGGGCTCTTGTTACACTGGTGGTCAGGGAGAGGTCAAAAGACCATTTATTACCAGCATTTTACTCATATAGTGCACAATGGTGAAGACAGAAAGGAGGGAGATGAGGAATTCCCTAGGTCAAACACTGTTACATGCTTTATAGTTTTACGAAAAGATTCATCTTTTATTTTGCTTTGTAACTAGTAGCATTATTTTGGTCTCTTGCTGGTTGTGAACTCATGTTTTGCATCGAACTTTATTTGGTAAACCACCAGAAAGAATTCATATAATAAGAACTGGATTAAAATGCCAAAGGTGACAAAACTAATAAACTGGGGCCTGTTCCAAAGTAGGAGTTTGCAAGAGAGGCTTTATGACCTAAACTAATGAATTTATTTGAATCTGTGAAGTTAAGAGCACAGCAGGGTTCAGGATCAAGCTGATTTCATTATACTTTTTAAAGCTTTCTTCCTACTAAAATTGTTAAACAATGTGCATTAATTTATTTTGAAAACTGAAAAATTGGAAGCCAAACCACGCTACTAATTCACAGAATTACATTAGAATATAATCAAAAACTAATCTGAGACACTGTTCAAAATTACTTAAATACTTTATGGTGTGAGAGAACCATTTTCATATCACGGACAGTTTTTAGTTCATGCATGTTTAGTTCCAAAGAAAAGACACAAAAAATATTTTCCCATGGCTCTAGCACTTACTCATTTGATCTACATCTTCTGTGTAAGTGTTATCTACACACAGACATTAAGGTTTGTGTTAGACAAGCATCTTTGTCAATACGGACTTTTCAACTATTCAAAATTCCTTTAAATGTAAAAGATACTAGCAACCCTGGAACTTTGCCAGGTCAAGCATCTGCAACTACTGAACAGTCTACTTTCAATACCAAGCCCTTAAGCTGTTTCCTGAAACAGGATGCATTTGTCTACACAGTGATTGTATATTTATTTTACTACAAAAATGCTTACCAAAAAAAAAGAAAAAATCCCACCCTTCCATAGTTTGGGCAACTAGATGTGTATTTCTTTCAGAGACTGAATGCACTGATAGCAGTAGCTAAAAAAAAGAAAAATACTCATAAATTGTAAAGTCACTGCAGAATTTTAACTCTAAGTGTAAATAATTCAAAGAATCACTATGAACATATTTCCTTACCAGATGTTTGCTGCTATACCTTAAAAAAAACAAATAAGCATCAAAATGGCTGCTTCTTTTCCTTGGTGATACACCACCACAAGCACAAAACTTAAGACTTGCAGAATTGCCCTTGTAATCTTCTCATAGTACACAGAAAAAACTCTTCATAATTTCTTGTTCAAAATGGAATAACTGGAATCAATTTGGTCTGATAAAATAGCATTCCACAACCGAGGAACAGTTTGATTTGTCTGTCAGTTTGCTGAGAATTAAACTAAGAATTTCCTGGTGTGTTACAATTTCAAATGTATGTTTCATTTGTGTACAATCTTAACAAATTGGCATTACTTATAAAAAGGGAAATACTAATATACCAGCTTATCTTAAATAAATTAAAAACTTTTTGACATAATGAGCCTGTTCAAAGCTATAATTTGCTGCATATACGTAATATGTATTGAAGGTCAGATTGTTCTACCTGTTTCATATAACCTTTACATTTAACTCCATAGAGAGCAGGGATCAAAGTGCTTTCTAGCAGGCAAAGTGTATAATCAGCTTAGGCAGATTTACAAAAGAAAAAAAAAAAGAAATTTTGATTTAACCACTCCTAACTGCTGAAGGAAGCCTACCTGAGCATTCTACAACTTGTGGCACTCATCACCATTGACGACGGAACTGTAAAGCTCAAATAAAATAGCTTATCTGTGCGAGCTGACTCTAAACAACTGTCTTAATGGGCTTGTTTGTCTTCAGTGAGAGAAGAATCAAAGTGTTAATATTAAGTACAGCTCTAACGTAAGTTCTGATCATGCACTCCTTAGACTGTGTGGATAATGGGAAAAGGGGAGATGGCTTTTACCCGAAAAGTACTTCTCTATCAAGTTTAGGCTGACATTTCAGCTAGCAAATTCACAGAGCTGGCATACATCAACATACGGTAATACCATTAAAAACGCTTTTTCTAAGATTATTCTACCCAGACTAAAAGTTTTGGTGTTTTTACTTTTCAATCTTCCAGTTATATCCCTTTCTGTATTTCAGCTGTCTTCCAAATTTCATAAGTGAAATTTATTTTTGGTAAGCTTCTTCTGTTCCTCCCCTCCCACCACATTTAAAAAAGGAACCCTTATTTACACACAACACGTATGCCATCAAACATTGGTTTAAACTGAACAATCCCCTTGCAGCTCTGTCAGAATCTGAAACCTTAGGCTAAGGAAGCAGAAACTGTTTTATTGTCCAGTGAAGAAACAAAAGTTTATAGTGCCTCTCAATACTTTGAGCAGATCACATAACTGGAAAAGCAATTTTGATTTTTACAGCTATCATTATCTTAAGCTGAAGTTTGATTTATAAATTTGTAATCCTTCCTTCTGTATCACAGCTTATGTATGTTTTTAAAGAGGTACACAAATGGACAAATACCAGATTATGAACTAACTTAAACTATTCGTTGTCAAAAGATTCCCCATGGAAACTAGTGTCTTGATTTTGTAAGCCTCTTCATATACCTTCTCTGAACTTGGTGTAAAATCCCCATGCCGATTTATCAGAATACAGTCAATGACAAGATAAGTAATACCTTGTTAGCCTTCAGGACAATCTTCCAAGGTAACAGTATTCAGAAAGATAACTGAAATGGGTGCATTGAGCTTCACAATTTATCTTGCATCTACTACCATATTAGGGAGGAAATGGTTAATTTAAAGGATTTGTTTTCTGAAAGATTGCTTCAAGTGTTTCACAGAAATATTTAAGTGGTTAGACTTGTAACACCAAAAAAACCCCTATCAGATGATGTTGATCCCACTCCTTTCCCACATAGTAGGAAGAATGGTGAGATCCTAAGAAGATCAAACACAGTTTTGATATGTCTTGCATGAAGAAGCTTTGATTTGTTTTGCAATACGGTACTCAAGCATTTAAACAGAATTAGACAGACTAACATAGTTTTCTCCCTCTTAGTTTATTATCTTTTCATACACATTCCAAAACACTAAGCTGCCAGTCTGCCTTAACATGCAGAATAAGCAGCTTGGGAAAGTCAAATGAGTTTCTTGTACTGCTGGAGGTCCAGGGTATAACTTGCAAAAACAGTCAGCTTCAATGCACAGTATACTAATCACCATTACCACAGAACAAATATCCATTAGTGTGCTGAGCAGAGCTATATGCCGTGAGAAATACTATCAAAACCTTAAATTACATGTCATGGCACATCTGCACACAATATTTAGGAAGGGAGGGCCTTTAATGTCATTTCAACATGACTTGGAAAAGAAACCGTGGATGAAGTCACTGTTATCAATCCTCTTCAGAGCTAGATTCATCTTCCTGGTCAGAGAGCTCAGCAACAGGAAAGCGCAGGATGGCTGCCACCCCTGTCAGCTGGCCAAGCTGCTCTCCAGACACATGAAGGCTAGAGAAAATGCGTACTGTGCCCATGTTCTCCCGTACGCTATCTACCAATTTAACATATCGAGCACGTGTAGCCACATCCTGGTGCCGGAAAAGCTCATCACTGATCAGCAAGGTATCGATGGCCATAGCTTCATTGGCCTTCTCCACATGTTTTAGACCATAAAAAGCGCGGTCAGGCTCATGCTGCAGCATTTTATAGAAGTCATCTAAGGCTTTGACCTCACCAGCTGCCTTAGTGTCAGAGAGACGGCTAGTTACAGCTGGGTCGCAGAGGGCTTCCTTCAATGCGTATTTATGTCCCGAGGAAGAGTGGACCTAGAGCAAAAAAAGTCAAACGTTTGGTTTTTTTAAAATAAAATGGACCATTTTCTTGAGTACCAATCACAAACAGCTTCCACTACACATAATATTTATCTTTTTTAACTAAGAAGTTAACTCTTTCTTGAAGTCTACATGGTTCTTTTCTTAAAGGATCTCTCCTGCAAACCAAAGCCTAGACCAAATCCCTTAAACTGTATTTTAAGAAGTCCAGGAAAGCTGTTTCTCTTATTCAAAGAGAATGGGTTAAATATGCAAGCTGTTGCAGACAGTCCCCAAGGCAGGGACACTTAAAACTACTAAGAAACTAAGACTTAAGCCTCTTCCTTTTAAAGTATTCAAGAAGAGAAAGACCTCTTAAGGCTGCAGACAAGTAGCACAAAAGCATCGTCTTGCACAACTGCATAGCTATGATGCTTACAAAGCTGTGAAGTACATTAAAACTTTTCACACTTCCTATTATCACTTTGCTATAAATGCTAAAGGAGACTTCTTGGCGCACTTTGTCTCCTACACATTGTGACCATTAAGTACTGGGACACGTTTTGCCACCCACTGCCCCCAACCAGCCCTTTTGCAAGCACAGATTGCAGGCCTACTCCAATTAAAAAATTATACAAGTACTCTTACGAAAAGGAAAACTTATTTTAGGCTTCGAGTGCGCCTACTTCAGTGAAAGGCAAAAAGCCCACCCACTCAATCAATGAGATGATTAATGAACAGGAAAAAATGCTATGGTCTGCATAACCTTTAACTATGTAGTACAAAACTAACATCATAATTAACTAACTTCTATCACATCCAGGTACTTTAAAAAAGCTTAAAAAGCTGTTGATAATCATGCATGCTATGCAATACAGTAGATTACCACAACAGTTAAAATATTTTCCAACTTCATTCTTGATTGAAGATTAAACACGCCATTATATGTAGTTTAAAATATTTAATACTTTCTCTACTCCACATTAAGGTATCCTAGGGAAGAACCATCCCTGTATCTTGCAAAATTACCGTACAGTTTGGGAGGCATGAAAATAACTTCCTTACAATGTTCAGACAGAAATTTATCTTCTCTAATAAGTGAATTATTTCCCATCATCCTTGCAATTATCTCCTTTTATCACAGACAGCTCTTAAACCTCCTTTTACCCACTCTTGAGGCTGTTTAAGCTCCTTACCTGTAGGAACTTGGACCTGTTCTCCAGCAGAAGCTTGTTGTCTGTCTTGACAGCCTGCTGGAACATGTAGTCACAAAACTGCTCCCGTACGAAGCCCGGGCTGGCCACCAGTACACACTTCACCACCTCAAAGTTGATATGCCGCTGGATGGCTTGCACCACTTGCTCGTAAAACCTCTCCAGGGCCCGGTCATGCTGACTGCAGTTCCCTTTCCGCTTGCGGGGGATGTTCACCTCCACCTTGGCACGGGTAAGTGTCATGCTTGGAGTGACCAGGCAGACGTGAGCCAGCCCTTCCTGCATGACCACGGCTGCCACATCGGCGCTCCAGGCTGGGTCGCAGGGCTGCTCGAGCCGCCCCAG
>NW_009646851.1:2214975-2219747 GCF_000708025.1 Charadrius vociferus | reverse complement strand
TGCGCCGGGGGGGGGGGGGGGGGTGGACAGCGGCTCGTCAGGCGAGCGGTACCGGGTGACGGGGAAACCGGAGCCAGGCATCACCTAAACCTGAGCTGACACTTTGACGTTGCGCTTACACTGAACTTTGGCTTAGAAGATTTTGGTTAAACTTGCAAGTTACCCGTCAGCCTGCACTGAAACTTGACCTGCTTCCTGAGTCTGCGACTTCTCAGTCAGGGTGAGGCAGTTCTGAGAAGCTTCAGAGGCAGTTACGCACGTTTCAAATGGAGTTTGACGTTGACAAATGCAAGTAATAGGCCTTGCAAAAAAACCCCTTTTAATTAACACACATACTAGTTCAGTGCAATTTGCACAGAACTAAGGACCTGAGCAATAACTAGACCGCTCAATTTGCAGACTAGACAAATTTAGCAAGCCAGAAATAAGATTAAAACCAGAAAATGTTATTATGCAAGTACTGCAGCTTATTTTGAACTGATGTACAGCAGTGAAAACACTTCAGAATGAATGTTGCAAACTTAGAATGAGAAAAAAAATGAATGGAGAACAGAAAAAAATGCTTGTGTCAAGAATGATTCAAAAGAACAAAAAATATTCGAGAAAGTAGACAAACTATCAGGACAACTGGAACAGATACAGTAAGTTTGGAATGTCTACACACTGATAACTGAAAAGCAAGAGGACATCCTCTTAGAGATGACAAAGTGGCAAATTTAGAATTGTTAAAAGGAAGTTTCTGGTTTCTTTTAGTTTGTTTTTTCTTTTTAAAACCCCAAAAAAACAAAAAACAACCTAAACCCAACACTGTGGATTATGGAATTTGCCAACTTGGAAAGGGTTTGGAGTCAAGGATTTAATGAGATACAAGGCTACTGTGAGCAAAAATCATCCCATATCTCCCATTATGTTGTACATATAAATTTCTCTCAAGTATGTAGCACTAGTCAGTTGTTGTGACAGGACACTGAACTCAGATCTGGCCCAGTAATGTGCATTCCCTGTTTCTGAGCTTGATAGTAATGTAAAAACAACTTTATCAGATGTTACATAATAGGATTTATTTATGAGACCTCAGAGTCACTTCCGGTGAGTACACATGCTTAACTTTGTTAGCATGAATAGTTTCACAGATGGAAGCTGGACCACCCAAGGGAATATAACATAGGCACACATGTAAATAACTGTTCGTTTAATTTGGGCTTGTACATACTCATAATTTTGTATTAATGTTTTGTGGCTTATGCAGAGAGTGTGCATTCAGCTTTTCTTTATGAGTTCATTTCACTTATCTATGTAAATGCTGCATGGTGAATTTATGGTGAATTTTCTTTTTTTTTATTCTTTGCGATTATAAAATTGCAAGGGTTGACCTCATGCTATTCTTTCAAGAAAAATTAGCTGTAGTGCATATTTACCTTCCACGTCAAGATTTTTTTTTTTATTCTTCTGTGGCTGTGTATTTACAAACTTTTCTCTGCTTGGTGGTTCCAGTCTAACTTTTACAAGCATGCCTGGAGATGCGATGCATTTTAGATAAAGGTTGCAATTTGGCATCCAGTACCATCGAGTAGAAAATAAAACATTCACTTGATGCAAGCAGTGGCTCGCTGCATTAGAAAAACCAAACAAAACCCAACCCAAAATGAAGAACAACAAAGTTGCCACTCAACATGTTAAAATGTCTCTTTCTACAACAACAGTCAATTTGAGATGCACTGGAGTCCTTTCTCAAACAAAAAATTATGAGACTTTGTAGTTATGAACAGTGATCCACAAGTATTTAGTGGCAACTGTAAACTTCAATGATGTATCCACAATTAGCAAGACCAATGTCAACTTATAAAGGAAAACATTTACGAGTGATGATACTTTGCCTACTCTGGTAAAAAGTATTGTTATTGATATATTGATATTCAAATTTGAGTATGTCAAAGAATGAGCAGTAGAAGACAAACATTTTAAAAAATATAAGAACCATATAACTGTAAGTTCATACTAATTTTGCTAATGTCAGTAAGAGAGATTAATTTGACCTCAGTAGAGCCAAAACAAGCGGATACTCTACGTAGTTTTAGCATGAGTTCAAAATTACATGGTCTGTTTCAGTCTTCTTAAAGATTAAGACTAAGTGTAGAACCTGACAGTTCTTACAATTTGTCATTTTTAAAAAAACAATTCTATATATACTAATAATTGCAGCAATTTGGCATCCATTTTCAGACCTTCTTAAGCACAGTCCAAGACAAGATAAAAATGATGATAGCATATATTCATAGGGATTTTGAAGCCATGATGTTTTTCTATGATTATTGTTTTGAAAACTTTTGAGACATACTGCCCTACATCTTGATCAGCTGCTTTATAAAGATAGGTTGCATACAGATTTTAGACAAGAGGTCAAGTTCATAGGAAACCGCCTCTTCCCCATATCATAGCCATTTTAGCTAGAATTCACGCAAACATACTCAAGTCCTCGACAAGAAAAACTAGTGGGAAAGAGTCTCAAATATAGGGGGAAATCTGCTGAGAAATGGTGGACATTATTGTTGCAAGAGCAAAGGAAGATAAAAGATAAAGATGGCCAGAGAAAGTGGGGAAAATGTTTTTTTTCATGCTTTCCTTTCATCCTGTGTCTGTCCTGCCTTTGCAGGCTCTGGACAGAGACCACTTCATTTTTGGCATTCAGTTCTGTCTTTATGATTACTGGTCTTTTGTATTATAAAGATGAATACTCAATACCAACAATATGATCATCACCATTGAGGAGAGATTTCAGGATTGCTTGGGCTATGTGTAAAAGTATAAGTGAAGAAGCATTAAAAAGTACTTTGGATTGATTTATTCCTTTCTCTTCTGTTGAAATGTAGAGCTGGAGAAAAAATCAGTAGATCCCTAGTCAAACCACTTACACTAAGTCCAGGTGACGTAAACCTCAGCCATCCCTCACAGGTATTTATCCAATTTCATCAAAACTTTCAGTGAAGGATATTATGCAGGCATGGGGTTTTTTGGTAGCCTGTTCTAGTAATTCATTACTTGAAGAGTAAGAAAGTTCTTCTGAATATTCCCTAAGTTTTTTGCATAGTGAATTACATTGATTTTCTGTTTTCCTTTCTTGGACATGGAGAAGCAACTATTGATCAATCTCTTTATGAACCAAAATATGCCATATAGAAAGTCATAACTGAGTGCTCTCACAAAACAGAAAACATTGACATTTGGAAGAAAAGTCTCACTAATAATACTTTGGTAAAATATATATATTTGAAATGCTCCACACTTTGCCCTTAGTTTTCTCTCTTCTAGATAAACAAGCCTAACTCATTCAGTGTTCCCTCATGGATCATTTTCCTCAGCCCTTATCAGGCTTGTCACTTCTCTGTGCACTTCTGGCTGTTTGTCTGCATCTGTCAGATTTCCTGTGCTCCAGATTCTCAGACACCTCACAGTACCAAGTTGAATTTTAAACAAAAATAAAAATCTGCATAAATACACAAACATACACCTCTGTGCACCTCCTTTATTCTAGAGGTGCTAATTTTGTCTGCTAATGCATGCCAGATTATTTGCCTTTTTTTTTCTAAGAAAGAAGAGCATGTAATTAATTTGCATTTATTTTTTATTCCACTGAAATTCTGAAACTCCTTGCCCTTATTTTAATGACATTTTGACTCGTTTACGTAGGACTACTTCTCTTATTTATCTGAGAAATTTTGAATTCAATTCCTGGTATCTGTAATGCCTCCTCTTACTTCTAAGTATATTCTGTTTCACAACAACTTTTTTAAAAAGAAAAACCACAACAAAACCTAGGAAGCCCCTGAGAGATTTGGATGGGACCCACCCTTGAGATGTTTTCTTATCTGACAATAAACTTTTTTGTCATTACTGGTGAGTTATCTGTCACCAGTACCAGTGGCAACTTTACAACTCTGAAGGGAAGTTGTGGCACACTAAATTGTTGCTACTTTACAAAGCCTCCTTCTGTGAAGGAACACAAACATATTTTGGCAAATATCACTGTGTAATAAATGTAATAAAGAGATCTATGAACAAGGGCTAAACATGGCACACCGAAGTGCTACATTCAGATTTTCACATTTTCTGTATATGTTCTTTCTTGCACAATAAGCACAGAGTGAAGAGGGAAAAACCCCAGTCTTGCCTTTTCCCCTACTTGCTGCCGCCTGCATTTTGACAATTCTTGTGAAACTGACTTCTTCCTCTGTACTGCCTCAGGTTCACTGTGTGTGCTGGTTGCCAGTGCAAGAGCTGCTGGGGAGCTCGGTGTCAAAGTTTGCAAGCACATGAGTCCCAGCATTGCCTTACCCTCTTTCCCACTTCTTGGATTCCCCTGATTTCAGATTCAAGCTGTTACTGCAGACTGGCTGGCTGGGGGGTGGTGGTGGTGGTGGGATTATTATGTGCTGTATTGGTTTTACTAAAAAATCAAGTCCCTAACAATAAATGAAACCCTAAAAGGAAATATTACATATTCCTTCTCCGGATGAACTCATCTTTCTGAAGTTAGTTGGGTGCAGTTAACCGCTTCCTCACTTCCCTTTTACCACTCAGAACATCTGAAAGCCGAAAACAGAAAAGCTACCCTAATTTAAAAAAAAAAAAAACAACAAACCAACCAAAACAACAAACCAACCAACCCCAAAACGAAAACCAAACCGTTGCCAGGTGCACCTCTTTCCTCAAACCAGATGAAATTATACTATTTATTCTCACTCATTCATCCTCACCGAGCAGCTTCCCCTGCC
>NW_009646851.1:2180097-2214701 GCF_000708025.1 Charadrius vociferus | reverse complement strand
AGCCCGGGGCGAGGGCAGGGACGGCGGGAGCGGTCCTGTCGCCGGCGCGGTGCGGTGCTGCGCTGCGAGTGGAGCTCAGCGCTCTGCGCCGCCCGTCCGCCTCGCAGCCGAGTTAGGCATTTCCTGTTTGTTATTCGGTCTTTACGTTGTTTCTTCGCATCAAGAAGAATTTAGCTTCCTCCTCCCGCACACAACTTTCCTCCCGCCCACCCCTCAAAGACCTCTGAGCCTTGGAAACCTCCCCGTAGAACTAGCCCAGCGCTAAGATGTACAAATAAAGCCAAATCTAACCCCCCTCTCCCGCCCCCCAAACCTCCGGCTGCAGCCCTGCGAGAGCACAGCAGACCTTAAAGGGACATCTGCCCGCTCACAATGAATTAATAAGTGTCTCCCGCCGGCCAGCCCCCCTCCCAGTAAGGCAGGAGAGAGCTCGGTGTGCTCCTCAGCCACCTCTCTCGCCCTTCGCAGCAGGAGAAACGGATGGTTGAGGTGTGGGGTGTGTTTGGCTGTTCAAGTTTAATTTTTCTTACATCACCCCTGAAAAACGCACTCTATGGCCAGTCAAATGCCTGCAGGAGGAAGCCAGCCACCCCCTCCCCATTCTCAGCGGCTCTGGGGATGCAGTAACTCTTCAGACAGTGGACTATTTTCTCCAGTCTTTGCGTCTCCCTGTGCTTTGCTTCGTAGAGGAAATACCAGACAACTGCCTTTGCCCTCATCCACCGAACATTTGCATGGCATCCCTCCCCCTTTATTAATAAATAACTGAATAAATCACAAAGGTAATCATCAGCCAGATTCAGGCCTATGAGTAAGGACTTTCAGGGTTCATTAAACACTCAGTAAAAGAGCAGGTTGCAAGACTTTTTGTGTTACCAGAGTGATGCTCGGACAGACTGACATCCTGTCGGCAGTGTGTAAGTTCTCGCACTGGAACCTGGTGACAAATCATTTTGACATTCATGAAACAGAAGAACCCATGGTCCTTCAAACAAGAAAAAGAGAAATTAAAATACCCTATAAGGATCTGGAGATCCTAGTAGATGCATCTGGAGATGCTAGTAGAAAAATTCCCCATTTTTTCTTTGAATTGGAGCAAAGAATTTGGTGAATAAGTGGAAGTTAGTGGAATTTTTGTAAGTTCCTCTGAGACTAATAAACTACAGCTGTTAATCATCACTATAATAGTTAAATACATCTTCCAACTTCTGTCTTAATTTTATGAGAACACTTTGGGTGCACCTTTACTTGTAGATCTGTGGAAAATTTAGAAAACTGCACAATTTCAAAGCTGTGTTAAGAGCAAAGGTCCTCATTCAGTAATAATTTATGCATATACTTGCCTCTACACAATATAAAATATATTTAAGTACCACAGTGGGACTACTCAAAGTTGATGAAATTAAGCACATGTGTAACTTTTGCTAAATGAGGATCTGAGATCTGTTGGTACCAGTTTAAAAGACTAGACACATTTTTTCCAGTTAAAGGTTTTGTGCCTAAAATTAAAGGAAATCAAAATGGCATTCAAACTAAAAGAAGACTGAGATTTTGGAAAAGGCTGTAGTTTCGGTTTTTTTTGCAAGTGAGGTGTGTTACTACTGCTGGTTTCACTCAAGTTTCAAAGGTGGCAGTAACTTGCTGTGTTTTGGTGTTTTGCTATTTTTTTTTAAACAAATCTTTGTATTCCCTTTCTGTCTCTATACTTCAACTAAACGCACATGGAGGAGTTCAGTTTGCTTTCAAATCGTAGCGAAGGATTTCTTTCTGTGATACAGTTAACTACACCAGAGGAAGAAACAGGGAAACTAAGGACTTTCACATGGATTAAAGTGATCAGTTCAAACCTGTTTCAAGTATAAGTGATATTTGGTACATATGTGGGGAATGTACATCATGTTGGAGAATAATGCTTCTTTCTTGAGAATAAAAAGAAATGTTCCTGTTGTAGGATTATTTCTAATTTCTTCCAAAATATTCTTGGATTTATTATTTATTAATTTCTTTTTGTTGTGTCCTGTGCATCTTGCACCAGGCAATGTCAAAAGGAAGACATTGGAAAAGACAAACTGCTGGAGTGAGCTAGCGTTTCTTATTAATTTGCACACATTCAAAAAAAGTAAATACATTGCAGTTTGGAATGCCAAACTAATTCAGAAAAAAGCAATCTCTTATTGCTTGTAGAATAGCTGCTTCATTTTTTCACAGTCTTTGTTGCTTTAGGGGCATTCATTCAGGCAACTGTTTGAAGTCTTATACATTAGTAGTAAGGAACACATGTATATTAAGTAGGGATCCCTAGATGACATGCGGTCAGGCTCAGAAGTAGTTAGGATATTAGGTAATTTCAGTATCTGTATAACAAATATTAGTTTCAGTGGATCGTAATAGTACAGAAAATACAGAAAACCTATAATAATGGACAAAAAGAAAAGGTCAACTTAGTTGAAAGAATATAATTGTTTTACATATTCTTTTATGCCTTTCTAAAGTGTCACAGAATGCTGAGAAAGGATTTTTTTTCTAGTGCTATAAGTTAAATGTGATTTGACATTTTGAACTCTGCCTCCCAATTCAGTTTCAGCAAAGTATTTTAGAATATGGATTATAGAATAAGTACTCTAGTAGTTCCATGGAATCTGATAGAAGTATTTATGATTAAAGACCAATTTAAGGACTTTGGAAAATTGACTTTGAAAAAACAACAAAAAATAAAAATATCAGGAAGACCCAATTCTTCTCCCTTCAAGAGGGTGTAATTCCTGAAAAAAACAGTGGAAATGCATTCTGTCCCAAAGGTGAGGGGTGAAGGAACAGGAACCAAAACTTTTCAAATAGTTTCAAAGGCAGGCAGTGTGACTGTATGTGTCACTGTAATGGACATAGAACTCATTTTCCATGGAAATTTTTCTTCCATTCTGATAGAGGATATGAGCAATTTTTATTTTGACTGTTAGGTAAAAAGGATCGCTAACCTGTAGCACAAGAGAGCAATGAGTAATGCAAGACTTTGACTTCAAATATCTAGAAGCATGCTTAACTTACTTCCATTAAAGGAATAGTGTGACAACATCAATAATTGTAAGAGATGTAACATGTTCCCGCAATGTTCATTGTTATTACATTGTATTATGCATTGCATGGAAAATAGTACAGAGCTTATTCATATAGCTTCTAAGTGAAAGCTCTTATTATCGTCTCTGATGGTTTACATTGTACTGTAGATTAGTGATAATTTACATTTACATTTTTTTCTTACACTTGCTTATTCACAGTCTCCAAGATGTCTTTCACCTTGATTACTCTGTTGTTCATTTTCATAGTCTCCATTTTTTCCTATGTGATGCTAGGACCATGCTAGAATTCACTTGGCAGAACTTGTGGGGCTGTAGTCTTATTTTTATTATGTCTGAGATACTCAAGGGCTCCTTCTTCAAGTACTAGAACTAAGACCTTGCAGGATTTGATATGGTTCCAGCAATACTCTGTGCATAAATCTTTTCATGTTTTACAGCTCAGCTTTTAGCTGATACTTGATATCCTTGGAGAATGCCCATGTTTCTGCTTCATCTGTATTAACCAGTGGTACAAATGTGCCAAAAATCCTTTTTGCTGTACAACGGGATCTTCATAAAAATTTTGTTTTGCAGCTTGTGTTAGTTTAATTAATGTTGGTAGAAAATGTTATGGAAAATGCCCTTTGTCTTCTGTGTGCTGTTTTGTTCTCTACAATATCTTTTATGTCTTCTTTGTTGGTCTTTTTTGGATTATATACCAACAGTCATAGAGTAATTGTGAACCAAATTAATATACAGTCTGTATTCCTAGCAAAATAAAATAGTTTGATTTTCCTCCTTAACAAATTTAATGTATCTGACATCCTCAGTCATGCTGCTTTTCTTTCTGCATTTTCTCTGGATGCATTTTTTTTCAGTATTCATCCTAAATTTGTAAAGATCAAAACTAGCTGTATCACAAAAATACAGGAACACCAGGAAGAGATGAGTTTGTATGGCATCATTTACTGTTATACATCTTCCACTAATTTATTTATTTTACGATTGTCGCCTAATACTCATGTAGAAAGATTTTTATATTAGAATAGAATTTAAGATTCTTGCAGATGATACCTCTAGTCTTTTCATCTTTTCTTATGCTATTTCTATTTCCTTTGAGTCAGCTTCTTATAATTTAAGTCCTGATTCACAGTTTTCCCCTGCAACATGGAGGAGGTTCTCCCCTTGCTTATTTACTTATCTATTTATCTATTTACTATGACAACAATGTATCTTTGAGTTCTGTAGTGTATTATCAGACTTTAACATGAATCTGTATTTCTTCAAAGTATAGGCTACAGATATGGCTAGAAAAACACAATCTGGTTTATCTATTCAACTTGAATGAGGTACTGATCTCTGTGGCCTGAGTATTTCAGCCTTTTGGTGCTGAAGCACTTTTTCTGCAGCACTGAAGTCATTGGAGCTATGACATTGAGTGTGAGGGGAATGGAACCGGTACCTTCAAGTGTGGGGAGATGAAAGAAACCAATTCAGATTTTATTGTACAAAATCAAGGGTCTGCACTAGAAATTGCAATATTTTTATAAGGTTCTTGACTAAAGGTGCAAATAAAATCCCAGCTAATGTTGGTCCATAAGTGCATTAGCTCCACTGCATTATACAAATGAAGTTATTTGAATGAGGCCAGAATTTAGGGGCAGAGGATTAATTGATTCTTATTATTACCTTGGGCTTTCTGCACTCCACCCACACTTTTTTTTTTATTACAGCTTCTTAACAATTAAGTGTCTTTTTTTAACATGCTGCTCATGGTATGTTGCATAACCAATATTATTTATTGTTCATGTAGATTTCAATTATGAAACTGTATAAAAGAATAACTTAATGAGACCACGTTTTGAAGGGAGAGTAATAGATGACAATACTTTCTCAAAATAATTACATAGTCTCCAGAGTTTTACACTGTATTGCATTGCACTGCATTCATTATCTTCACAGCTGGTCTGCATAATATAATTCCTTATTACTGTTTGTTTAGAGAAAAAAGGTAGCTGTCACTGCAATAACCATGGTGAAAACCTTCAGTTTATTATATTTTTTTCTTTCTACTCTACATAGGTAAAAATTGTAACTCTCCCCCTTTTCCTGGATGCAGGCACATGTTTCTCTTCCAGTTCTATTATTTTGCTTAGTTAGCACAAAAGCAACATTTAAATATAGATCACTGCCCAGGCTTTCCGTTAATCTTCATGATCAGGAATAAAAGCTTGGGTTTTTTTTTTTTCAGGAACATCAGCCTGGTCATGATGCCAGTATATGTTTTAGGGCATACATTTTAAAAAAAAACCCCAAACCAAACACAGCAACACACACACACACACACACACACAAAATATCTCTGTAGTGCAGAAACTTCAGCCTTTGCAATGATTAGCTTTTTAACTGTGTGATTTTAAAACAAATTACATTTGCAACAGTCCTATAATGAGCAACACATTGCTACTTTTTTAGTGGGTGTTGCAAACCAGACTCCTGCCAGGATTCCAGCTTCTGTACATTGCTATAACTCTTTCTTTCAGGGGTGCTACAATAATTTTTTTCCGGCTGAGATGTGTAATCTAAACCCCACTGCTCCACCTGCCTGCCCATGTGAATAATTTGGTTTTGTGGTCTGAAACACTGTTGGTTTTATCTCAGTGGTTGGGTTACTGTGGTAAGAAGACAGTCCTGGGCTTCATAGAAGCCCATATTGGGTTTTATTATCCTGTGTTGGGTTTTCCAGAAGAAACGTGATTATCAATGACCTGGGTAAGTCTGAAATCCAACCTCTTTTTCAAGTGTAGGTATTTTAGTGCAAGGCACAGATAGACAGGCATCTCTAGCCACCTCCAGGCTGGAGTGAGGAACCTTCAGGTGAGTTGTGTAGAAACATGGCCTGCTGACAGAGAAGGTAATATACATAATTTTGTTAGCAGACTAATAAAGCATTTAGCTTCAAAGTCAGAGTTATAAGTTGGTGCTCTTTTTCACATTGAAAGACTTTTAAAAAAGCATCTCCAATCTCCCAGAGTCATGTCAAAACCAGCAGGCTTTTGCTTAACTGGCTGTAACATTCTGTTGAAACAAATACTGTGTACTGGAGAACTAAGGTTTCTTCAGGCCAGAAACGGGTACAGGCTTGAACATAGGAAGTTCCATCTTAACATGAGAAGGAACTTCTTTACTTTGAGGGTAGTGGAGCACTGGCACAGGCTGCCCAGGGAGTCTGTGGAATCTCCCACTCTGGAGACATTCAAAACCCACCTGGACACAGTCCTGTGCAACCTGCTGTAGGTGACCCTGCTCTGGCAGGGGGGTTGGACTAGATGATCTCCAGAGGTCCCTTCCAACCCTGACCATTCTGTGATTCTGTGGGTAGCAGAGCAGTAAGTCTGAAAGCTACTGCAAGGACCTTTTTCACCCATGCAGGCTGAGTTATATAGGTCTTTATGTGATGAGGTGTGCTCTCCTCAAGTGACCAGTATGTTAACACGTCTGTTACATATTGTACATGTATATGCCCTGTCAGATGAGTACAATGCAGATATTCCATGACATTGTGCTTTTGTATAGCATGCCTTTTAGATATGATAGGCATATGTGTGATCATGTAACGAAAGAGGTGCTGCCAGGCCCTCATGAAAGAGGGTGACAAAAGACAAGGCTACCAGCACAATCAATTTAATATGCTGCCCACTCTGTCACCATATCCAAACAGCCTTCAGGTAGCAGGGGGGAGGGCCTTAAATGTATTTGAGTTGTTCTGGTGGTCTGGATCCACTCAGGCACATAGGAGTGTCCTGAGCATCATGTAGAATGCATATGGTCCTAGGAGAAGGAACCAGAGATCAGGACTCTCTCATCACTTCAACAACTTAGCCATCTTGTCAAAGGACTTAAAAGTTGGGACATTTTCCTTGGGATGTAAGACAATCTGTAAGAGAATGTGAATCTGTCCGGACTGGGAAGGGAAGTGAATCCAATGAATGCTGTAAACATTAAGCTGTTACAGAAAAGGCAGTGCGCTGGTTTTGGCTGGGACAGAGTTAATTTTCTTCACAGTAGCTACTGTGGGGATAGGTTTTGGATTTGTGCTGAAACAGTGTTGATAATACAGGGGTGTTTCCGGTATTGCTGAGCAGTGCATATGCAGACTCAAAGCCTTTTCTGCTTCTCACCTGCCAGCGAGTAGGATGCGGATGCACAAGAATTTGAGAGGGGACACAGTTGGAACAGCTGAACCCAACTGACCAGAGGGGTAGTCCATACCATGTGATGTCATGCTCAGCATATCAACCTGTGGAAGAGGAAGGAAAGGGGGGACATTTGGAGTGATGGCGTTTGTCTTCCCAAGTAACCGTTACACATGATGGAGCCCTGCTTTTCTGGGGATGGCTGAACACCTGCCCACTGATGGGAAGTGGTTAATGAATTCCTTGTTTTGCTTTGCTTGTGTGCATGGCTTTTGCTTTACTTGTTAAACTGTCTTTACCTCAGCCCGTGAGTTTTCTCACTTTTACCCTTCCAATTCTCTCTCCCATCCCACTCGGGGGCGGTGAGTGAGTGGCTGGGTGATGCTTAGTTGCCGGCTGGGGTTAAACCACATCAAGTGGACAGAGTCTCTTCTTTCACCCATGCCTTAAAAGAAGCAATGGCAACTGCGTTTTGTGAGGAGATTAATCCTATCAATTTGTGCTAAACATACTCTGAGTGTGTCTACAGGATCTGGCTCTTTAGGAAGATTGAGGGGAAGAAAGTCTGGTGTAGAGGTTGGATCCAGACACCAAACTCCTTTGGAAGCAGAGTTCTAGGCGTGCAAAACCAAAATGCTTAAATGTCTGAAGAACCTTATGGACTCAAACAGGTTAGTGCCCAAACAGAGTAGTTGTCTCCAAGTTCGGAGAAGAGGTGAAAGAAGAATTTTTAGATCACAATTTTGGATTTAAGTACTCAGTTTAATTTAGGAATTGCTTTACTAGTATCAGAGGATCTAGATCATGGGGCAAACATAGCTTTGGGTTAAATTTAAAGAGAGATTTAGTATAGTATTTTAATCAAATGGTGGCAATATTTGCTGATATGAAAATTACGCAGCTGTGTTCCATTTCTGTAAAATTATCCTTGGGTATAACAAATATAACTTTAGCACTTCCTAGAAATTGCTGAGAGTATATGGTCATAATGAAAGAGGAAGTTCTGCTCTGACAATAGGAGTTTGCGATTAGTAGCTTTTTCTTAGTCTGAAAATTCACCCACTGTGAAACACAGCAAAGTTGCATGTGCTGTATTCTGCTTTCTAGCTTATCAGCAGCAGACCTAGAAATTAATAGAAGTTATACTATATTGTGTCATTAATATGTCATGTGCGTGATGTCTAAATATTTTCTGTTTGTTGTACAAGTACAATCTGAAAAAAGAAAGATGCAGATATTTCCTTCAGCTCACAGGAAATTGTAACAGGTTTTAGAGACCAGAACTAACTTAGGCAGGTTTTAGAGACCAGAACTAACTCAGAACTCAAGGGGAAAGGAGAAAGTTGTCTCTTAAGTGGAAATTTTCAGAACTGATGATTATCACTGTCATAAACAGGAATCGCATGGACAGGTGTGTAGGGTTCTACTGCGGGGTAGTGTTGACTCCGATGATACAGCGTTAATGGAGGCAGCTTCAGAGTGACTGGGGTTTAGCACACAGGTGGAAGTAAAAAAAAATAATCTTACGTCATACACATTTGTAAGATCCAAAGAAACATTTTTTCTTCATCCTCAAGGTATTCTGCAGTGTAACAAGCCTGAAAAAAATCAGCCTGTTTCTCCAGAATATGTAATATGCTTTCTCTTAGAAGAAATTTTGTCACCTTCATCAAGGATGGTTTATTAGAGTGTAGCAAAGTCCAAGCATCAAATGACCACAATGGGGATGTTAAAATAACCAGCGTATCTGCCAGAAGCAGAGTTAATTTTATTAATAATAGTGTGCTTATTGGTGAGTCAGTGGAAATGAGTGTTATGCCTGGATTAATGTGTATTTACTGTCTGTGGAAATCTTGTTTCTCCAATAGGGCTAGGCTCTGAGCCAAGACCTTGGTTCAGGTCAGCACCCTTTGCAGGGGCTTTAAAGCTAGCTCAGCAATCCAAATAACTCCCTGTGGAGCAATTCAGGAGAACATTCCCCCCAAACTCTGCAGCCAAACTAGCCTTTTTGACCTTGTCCAGAACTCATAGGTTGCAGCTTCTTGATTAACTCAGTCTGGCACCGTTATCAAATACCTGTGCACCTAACATGCATTCATCTGCCTGGGATCTTCAACTCTTTTAGAAGTCTTCCAGGCTCTAATGTAAGGTCTTGTATCACCAGGACATAGTTTTGACTGCTAGAAGAACATTGTTTGTTTGCTTTTGTTAGTGCTCGCTGAGTGCTCTTATTAAAGGAACATGAATGGTTATGGTTGACTGTTTGTTCTCATTCCCATTTCATCTCCTGTTTAGAGTCTCATGGCCTTTTCTGAAATTATTTTACTCAGCCAGAGTGGAATACGTATCTCAGAGATGTCAAAACTTTATTTCTTCTGGGAATCTATTGCCTCAGTTCCCAGCTAAGTCATTATGGCTGCTGTAAAGCTGACTGAAAAAGCTAGAGGAAAAATATTTTTGGTAGGTCTTTGGTGAGATATTGAAGTATTCTGCAGATGGGATATTTTTTTCCAGGAATGGTCTAAAGTTGATATGTCAACAGCTTGTTCACCTGACATTTGCACCCCATTTTGTAGCTGATTTGGGGCCAACCACCACAAAGCTCCAGGAGCTGTATTTTGTGTATTCACAGCACCTTATCAGATGTGATTCCTAGGTTCCCAGATTATTGGCTTGACAAGGGCCTAAAAACGTTAATCCCAGCTTCCATGTTTATAATTTCTTGAATGAGATGGATACTGGTGTATATAGATACAAGTGGGCTGCTAGACGGACTGTACCAATTAGGAAAGTAAGGCCTGTGGCAGTATGGAGGTATGGGCTGGTCTGCCTGAAGCATTTCACTTGCTTCGTGGAGGAGGACAAGAACTGGATGGTGAATTTGAACAAAAACAAATTTTACAGCATAAAAATCCCCTTTTTGCATACATCTGAGCAGATCACACTGTAATCTGCTGTAGCCATTCCTGTAACTCATTGTGTTGGTTTGAGCGACATGGGATTAATTTATCTTTCAGTTATTTTACTTTTCAGTAAAGTCTTTTCTAGTGCTTGGGAAAACTGCATTTTTAGAAGACTCCAGTGTCTGAATTTGTGAAAATATTTACTTTATAGTCAGCTATGGTATGTGGGTTTCAAGTTCTCAGTGTTTTTGAGCTAGCCAGGTTTGGGGATGAGGAGGAGCGAGACCTGGGCACTTGACCCAAGCTGGCCAACAGGATTATTTCATACTATGAATATCACATTCAGTATAAACTAGAAAGTTTGCTGAGGAGTTCTCTCTCTCTTCTATGATGGCTGCCATCCTGAGAACTTCTTGCCCCAGTGCCATATCCCTGAGCCCTTCCCTTCCTCCCAAAGCAATAGTGCTCACAGCGTCCAACATCTGCTGTCCACTGCAGGGAGTGCACAGCTTCCAACTGATAGAATTGGCTGAGTATATTCCTTGTATATTTTATATTGGTATTGGGATCAATATTGGTTCCTTAGTATTATTATTGTTAATTATTTAGTCTTATTCTATTAAATCTATTTGTATTTCAACCCTTGGGTTTCCTTGCTTTTCACCGGTTCCTCTTCCTGGGTCGGGGGGTAGTGTGTGTCATTGGGTGAGAGAATAGTTGTCTAAATGGCAATAAATTGTTGTGGGTTCTTCAAACCGTAACACTCATGTGGACACACTTGGAATTTTTTATAGCTGGTTTTATAGTTGCATTTAAACTAGCTATATTGGTGTGTTTGAGCCATGTAGCCAGCTAGGACATCAAGCAGCAAGGAGGCCCTCCTAAGTAGCAAGATAAAGAAAGACAGGGAAAAGAGGGGAATTTAGACCACAGTGAGCACCACACTGTTGTGCCTTGTAGTCACAATATCTAACTTAAGAGAAGAGCCATCTTAGCTATCGCAGCAAGATTCATAGTAGTGATTACGATGCTGAGTAAACATTGTGTTTCATGTGGTAAACAGCAAAGCTGTGAAGAAAAGAACCTTGAAATGTCACTGGGTTTCTAGTTGTCAAAAAAAATTCACTCGAAGAAGAAAGAAACTTTGAGACCCAGTTGTTTTACTGTTATTAGTCATATGTACCACAGCAAGGGAATTTATGCAGCTAGGTACGTAATAGCAGTGTAGGTACATAGTAAGAATTTCTAAAAATACTGACCTTTCCACTTAATGAAACCCATTTTGCTATTTGAAATTTTGCATATGGTATCAGTATGTATTTTTTTGTGAACCAATAAAGCTATGACTTAATGTTAAGAATATTCTGAACTTGATGATTTTTGTTAGTTACCAGCTCTTCAAAAATTTGTCTGCATACGAAGCTTGACTGGCAAATTGGCAAGGGATTTTTTTGTGAATCATATTGATAGTAAATTCATGCATTTATTAAAATTAAATTTATAATAAGTAGTGTAATTATGTAAGATCTATAATGGTACAGGCAACTGGTTTCTTATAATTTGTTTTAACTCTTCTTGGGATGCTAGATTAATTGTTTACATGTTTTTAGTACTGTTTGGACTTCAGAGACTCTTTTGGTGGGAAAAAAAGATTTTAAATCCAGATAAATGCTTAGTTTTGTAATTTCTTTAAGCATTTGAAACCCAATATATAATATAATTTTAAAATAAACCAAGCTATTCAGTCAGTTTGATTTGATATTTTGCATACCATGTTGTCTGCAGTCCTGAGATGCTGTTATTTTACATTACAAAAGCAATTTACTGTGTGTCTTTCAAAACGTATTTTATTGACATTCTCCAAATCTCTATGCCTGCAAAATACATAAGAAGATCTGTCACAGAGGAGGAATTGTATTTCCAGTGGGATGGTCAAAAATTTATGTCAGAGTGAGCAGACTTTAAATCCAAGGGCATTCTTTTGGTTGTTTAGTCTGACCTACTGTAAACCACAGAGTTCTGGTTTAATACTCTCTTTAGGTCACATAAAAGTATGGAATACATTTATTTAATATTAGACAAAATACAATTCCACCAGTTTAATAAAAAAAATAAATAATAATTTCATCTTAGATCTATCTAACCCATTAATTGTTGCCTTTTCCAAAAGAGCTGAGAATTTTCACATGGGGCTTCAACTCAAGCCAGTAGGGTTGAAGGAGAAGTTAGAGAACCTAAAAAGGAACAAAATTAGGACTGATATCCATTTATATCCATTCGTTAAAATTCTTGCTATGAAGATTGTCAACTACTTTTGTGTAAGGAGGCAATGGGTAAAATTGACTTATGTCTATTTTTCAACTTTTTTATAGACTTCAGAAGGCAAACATTAGCCAGTTTATGACTGCAAATAGATGCTTAGAAGTATAACAAAGCGGGGTAAGTTCTTGTTGAAATGCAACTTTCTACATGAAAATATTACAACCAATCCATAAGCTAGCTCAACATGTTTCCTGCTATTAACAGTTGAGTTCTGTCATGACTGTATTTTTACTGGTTTAGGAGGTATGATGCAAAATCAGAATTTACAGATATAATGGATGGACATTATATTTTGGAGTACAAGCATAAATTGATTGGATTGGAGTAGGTCTTGGGAATTTCAAGAATGAAAGTGAGAGGAAATTAAAGGATAAGTTTTGGAATATCTTTAAAATATAAGGAATATTGTGAAGAAGAGGACAAAGCAGTATAATCTTACATAGCAGGAGGTAAAGAGTTAAGCTATAAATAGTAACATCATTAGTCCTGTATTTATTATGAACTCAACCTAGTTTTCTGTTAACAAACTGTTTTGTATCCTCTCCCCAGTATATATTAAAAAAAAAAGCCACAGCTGTAAACATTAACTTAACCCGTGTTAATGTTTGTCAGTTTCACATGTAAAAGAATCGTATTGAAGCAGCTGAGGGAATAGGTTAGCCGACATGCATGTAACAGTGAATAATTCTGACATTTTCTCCTGTCATGGTCTCACAAAATGGGTTCCTAAAAAATGGAGTCTGAATATTTGCATAGTCATAGCACCTAACAGAAAGGATCCTTCTTAGTCCCTGTGAACTAGAATTCTATTTATTTTTTCTTTTATTGGTTTGTTTGAATGATAAAGCTTACTTAGGAATGACAGTTAAAATGATGTTGCAAGAGGAAAACTGTGATAATTTTGTCTGAAGAAGGGAAATACAGACACAAAGAAGTATACACTTTACATTGATAGATGCTACTTGCAGTTCACGAAGAACTTACTAGTATTGGCTGTCTTTACCTGCAGCTGAACTAAGTCCTGTGATTAAAATTTATCTCAGTAAATAGACGTATCTTTACCTGAACTAGTCATTTCAGGCTTTTCTTATAATCAGTGAAGAGAAACAGGCTTTCCCAGTATGTGAAAGATGTCGTATTGTAAAAGGTCCAAAAAAGGTTAGATAACTCATGACCTGAAACACCCTTTTTCTATTTGTTGTGGTAGGATGGGATGTAGAAGTCTACACTGCAGACATATAAACCAAAGACAGAAATCCATCCTGGGAATGAAATCCTTAATTTAGAAAAATCCATGACAAAACTTTTGATGGCTTCACTGGGGACAGAATGACAACATGTGTTCTGAAAAGGGACATACACACTATATGGAAGGTAGCTAGGGTTACAAAGCCTGGTTTTCTATGTCTAATTTTCCACCTACATAATTGATGTAGCTGCCAAATGTTCATTATGTGTATATTGGTAGGGAAAAAATCTTTCTATTACGTTGTGGCCCACATAAAAAATACATGGAGATTTCCTTGTTCAAAGAATTGTAAAAAGAGAGAAACCACTTCTGACACGCTTTACTCAAAGAATGCCAGTGGGTGTTTTCAGAAAAATAAGTCAGAATTAAAATGTGCTCGATGTGTATTTATAGTAGTTACCAATCTTTTCTGCATATGTTGATGACAAAGGAAGATTTGTTACTGCAATTAGGAAGAAAGAAAAAAATCCACTTGCTTTAAGATAGACTGCAAAAAATACTGTTTTCTCATATCTTTGTGATGGCTGCTAGTATCAGTACTTGTTTGGAATACATGGGTATTGGTCAAATGTTGTTTTGCAGTAAGCTCTCCTGTCACAGAAAGAGAATAAGAAAAAAAAAAAAAGGAACAATAAGAGGAATAAAGGATGTCATTATATGGGAAAGGCATTGGAAATCCACCAGACAAATTTTCCTTTCAACTTCTCTTACATGTTTATTTGGTCTATATTGCTAGGCTGGAATACACGGCATACATAGTATTCACAGTCATAGTGCCTAGTCTTTTTTGTATCCCTTAAAGGAGATTTTTTCCATTTTCATGGCTTTGTCTTTACAAGAGCCCTCCTAAAATGCCAAAGAATAATGTAAAGAGAAAAAAGAAGAGAGTAACGGTGCTGACCCCATTTGGTCAAGAAAGGGGTGTTTTCAAATGATGAGAAACATGCTTCTTTTTCAGCTTTTAATTCTCTGATTTTAATCACCCTTCTAGAGTTGAAGATTGTGCAATTATGCTGTCAGTTTATCAGTTCTATTGCATATGTGCCATTTTCCCAAGTAATCTTTGAACCTAGCAGTCACTTTCTGTTGATTCCATTTGAGGGAGAAGCAGAGGACTGAGTATGGTCTCAAAAGTCTGGGGAAGTGTGGGCATTAGTCAGACAAGTAGGAGTAAATTAGAGCCTCCTCTTTTCCACCAGTTAACCTGTAAGATGATGTTAGAGCTTCACTCAAGCAGCACATATTATAACAGATAGCTAATTATCACGTTTAAATGTCCAGTGTAGCTACAGCACTGTTGGTCTCATGTATGGGAAGGGTGTTTCACAGGAGATGTGGGCAAAGGGAAGAAAGGAGAAGTTGAGATTGTCACAGTAGGGGAAGAGGTTTGCAAAAATAGACGTTTTTCATTGTTTTTGTTATTCAGAGAGCATTTTTTTTTTTTTTTGGATTAACAGTAATTGACCTCATTCATATTTAAAAAAAAAAAATTAAAAAAAAACCCCTTTTTGGTCTTAACTCAACTTTCAGGTGGATATTGAAAGTGAAAGAATTTTATTCCCTTTACAAGTAACCCAATTAAAAAAACTGAAACTTGTGGTAAATTTACTGGTACTCTATGGCAACATCTGAAAACTTCCTGAGCACAGCTATCTGTTAAAAAATAACAAACAGTTTGGTACACTAATGAAAAAAGGGTGCTGAAAGTTTCCAGCCGCTATTGTGGAAAGCAAGACTATGTTGTAAAATTTTGAAAAGATATTGACCTCCTGTTATTTATACACTTAATATTGAAGAAAAATTGGATATTTTGAGTGCTCAATTCCATCTACTAGGGTTTTAAAGATGCTATTTTGAAATAACAGTCATTAATTGATATAGGATACATGATTTTTTCTGGTTTTGTTTGTGTTGATTTTTTTTTTTCACCGTGAATTAGGGAGCGAAATACTATAAAGTCAAAAAATGCAAGAGAAAATCTAGAATTAAAAGAATAGGATAAATTCAACAGTATCATTATAGTATTTTTTTTTTAATAGTTACACAATTTGAATTTGGAGTAGTTTTATTATTTAAGTACAACATCTATAATTAGAGTTATAACTGTAATATGTATTTTTTCTTATAAGTCAAATACATAATTATGTATAGCATGAAGAGTTGCATCATATTTCTAAACAATATTGCTGTTCTATTTGCTTATCAAAATAAGATGATGAAGTAGTTTTAGAAAGTTAATTTTCAGGTCCATCTTAACAGCTTCTTTCTCCAACAACTTGCAGATAAACACACTGATTTCCTCCAGTGTCTTTCTGCAGAGGGACTGTGTGAGTTATATTGTGACCATCCAGAACTGCAGAAAAGCAAACACAATAGCAAGAAAGCAAGATGTTATTTATATTTTTATCACTGGCTTTATTGGGTTACTTGTGCTCTATTTCCTGTTACAGAGGTCAGTATAAAAGCAGATGCTAGAATAATTAATAGATGAAGTTTTCCCACCTATGAAAGGCAATGCAAATTTTCATACCAGCTTAACTTCTATCTAGAACAGAAATATTTGAGGGAAAACCGTTTTCTATATTTTGCTGTAGGAAGCAAAAACACTGGGGGATGTATATTCCCTAAAGAGCAGTGTTAAATAAGAAGTGGAATGGATTTAAAAGCTTTATAACAAAGCAAATTCCTTGTAAACATAGTTTTCAGGAAATTTCGTATACAAGCTATCCACGCCTTTTCCTGACAATGCATTGTATGATATCTCTGAAACTACAGTTCTTTATCCCAGGTCTAACACTTACAAGGATTTTAGTTATCTTAGAGAAATGCAGGGTCAAGGTTTAGGGGTTTTTTTGTTTAAATAAAAATTGCTGAGGAGTTTTACATGAAAGATAGGTGGATTTAAAAGAATGTGTAGAGGTCAGTGCAGAGAGTGCCTTGAAGTTTGGTGGAATTTGTTTTCTCAAACAAACCACTGAATTTTTGCATCTCATGCTTCTCATATACTGGATAGTTCAAGCTTTTCATACTGGCTGGAATATAAAAACTGGTTTCCTGAATTAAGTTTGTACAATATCTACCATAAGAGATAAAATCAGTTTAATGAAATTTCTCTGTCTTTGTTGTTTTGTTTTTGGTTTTTTTTTTTTACTGAGTCGGGTAATATTTGTGATCTTATTTCCCAAAAATGGTAGTTTAACTTTTAAAAGTCCTCTTTCTATTGAACAGTTAAGTAATTCTTTACCTTCTAAGAATCAATTATCTCTAAAATGTGTGCTATTTGATTGTTATAAAGTCTCATCTCATTTCTGTCTCACAAGATAGAATTATTTGACAAAGCCCAGAATTCTCGTATGCAACCGAGTGAAATAAAAATATGATCCTTTGAAGGCTGGAGAAGGGGCATAAAATCTGAAAGCCAGGCACAAATAAATTAGATTCAGCCTTGGATAAAATCTGGTGCCAATACAATACTTATCAGATACAGGGTTTCTGGTCTTCATTTCTGTTACATTTCTAAACAGGCTTGACCCTGAAATTCAATATTGGAGAGGATCCCTTAGTAAGTCATGCCACTGCATTTTGCAGTAAGATACATCTTCTGTATTTAAATGTGTCTGTCCAATCTAAGCTATTTGTCAAGTCTCGTTTTACAGTCACCACAATGAAGTACCCCCCTAGCCATATCTAGTCTACTTCTCTCAGAACAGCTACAGTAGCTCTCCTGTACCCTCTTTTATCCATCAACTCTAGAGGGAGCGTACCTGCCATCTTAGGTAAAGAGTGTAACATTTAAATGGTTAAAGGTAGGGGAAGTGAAGTCTACCTTTTGTTAACTCTGTCTGTATATAGTATGGAAGTATCACCATTGTCATTATTAGGAAGATATCCATTAGTATCAGCTAGATCATGATTTGATATATATGGGCATTTTCTTCCTCCTCTAGTTCTCTAGCTTTGGAGTACTTTTTCTTCCTCTTCAAATCCTTTTTTCAGTATCAAAATTTAATTAATGTTTTCTTGGAAATTGTTCATAAGTTTGGGTGTGTTTCTTTTTGTTCAAGTTAATTAAATTGGAAGTGAAAGTAGCTAAACAATGCATGACCTTGAATAAACTAACAAGATTTTAACACAATGTGAGTGAACCTCCCATCCAAAATAAACAATGTGGCATATTCTTGAAATGATACAACACATGCTGTTAACCATTAGAAAAGCACTGTGTGAATAACCCAAAATTGAGCATTCAGTATAAAAACACTTGACACCTTTTCCCAGGTGCGTCAACATTCAGGGATGCAAAAAGATGTTTCATTGCTTGTCTTCCAAGAGGAGAGCTTTTATTTACTGTCAAGTTTCTAGCCGGACAAATAGGCTGAAGCTAAGGTGAGATAAAAAGTGTATCTGCTGAGGTTTTGCCTACAAGTATAATTTAATCCATGGGTGGTTAGAAGCTGGATTGCCCTAGAATGCAGTATTGTAGGGGAGTCTGAGAGGTTCTCAAGCAGATAAGCAGGAGATCCAAACTGGAATTAAAGGAATTTCCTCATTTAACATCAAGGATTTGCAATATTGTCTTTTCTGTTTCAGTTCTTGGATAGAGCAGAAGCGATTTTTTCTGACACTGATATGGTAAAATACTACATTCCTTAATCTTCAGGTTTGTTCAGCCTCAAACTAACTCAAGGGTTCTATGTATATTTTGTGAAAAATTGCATTGATTGTATCTAATTTTTGACATCCGAGAATGTGGTGAAAGCCATTTTTTTAGACTTCCTCTACAGTTAAAGAAGAGGGAGAGTTTCTCCAGGAACTGATTCTTCCCATCTTACAACAGGTGTTATGAGAACCTGTGCTCTGGAGAAGCTCTGTCTTGGAAGTGTATGCAGAAGGAGCCCAAATAGTGAATTGGACTAGCCATCTAATTTATAGATGTCTACACTTAGTAAAATTAGTTACACCCCAAAGCTTTAGCCCCTATTATACCTTGACAGTAAGAATCTCCTCCTTGCCTTCAGGAAACGAAGCTGCTTCATGTGTAAATATTGTCCCCAGACTAACCCAGTCCCTTAGAGGGGTTCTGCTCAGAGATAAAGGAATCTTATCAGAGACAGCCATGTCCTTTGCCTTCCTTGAAAACTGACAACAGCTCTACTACAATACTATTTTTAGATTGGTAAATTCTTTCTTAGTCCCTCTGTGAATAATTCCGTGGAGAACTATAGAGTAGGAAACCCTTATTCATAGAATTAAAGGAATCATAGAATGGTTCAATGAAAACACAATCAAAGAAACAAAAAAGAATTGGTCTTGTTATTTCTGCAAATATATCTCCAGGTCTGAACAGTAAGCAATGGGACCACCAGCCTGTTAAGTCACAGCCTTAGTGGCATGGGTAAGCTAATGAGCAGAGATTTTGTTTCAGCCCTAAATGGTCTTTTATTGTAGAGGACTGCAATAATAATTAAATAAACTCTTCCTAAATAGTTTAAAATACTGAGATTCTTCAAAAATAATAATTTGAAATAGCATATGAACTTTAAAAGCAACAAGAACATTTTAGTTGACTGCTGGCTGCAGCATGGGAATTCTCTTTGCTGAGTCAAGTAATGACCTCTAGTTTCCTTTTAACAAGAAAGTTCATAATAGATCGAGGTAATTTTTGCAATCCTAGTGTGGAAAAGATCATTTGGCCTTCAAGCTTGCAACAACAATATACTTCCTTGTCATTTCTGTTGTGTAATTGACAAATATTTGTTCTCAGAGCATTTACACTTGGAAGAATTACTTCTTGCTTATGCAAGTAGTCCTATCAGACTAGTTGGATTTATTCACTGGAGTAAATATTGTTTTAGTAATCAAAGACTACAGGACTTAACTCCAAATATATTTTTTTTTCTTATTTTGGCTCTATACAGAATGTAAATCAATGATTAATTTAAGATTACTGAAGCAACATAGCATTTTAAAATTTCTGGATTTTAAATGAAATTTTCTCACATTTCCATATTGATTTGTATGTTTTCTACAAAGGCTTTCATACATTGTTGTTTTCATCCAAAAGAAACAAAACAATTTACAGTGGGATTTGATTCCTATTAACTTCATTCCACAAAATCTTAAGTCTTTTCTTCAGATGGCTATAAAGACTACTGTCAAATTCTCTCATACTGAGTGAAATTTAAATTTATATGATGCTTAGGTGTTAGCACAAAGATTAATTTCATTGTCTGTAAATTGCATCTTGGAGCTTATTAAGGATGAAGGAGCAAAGCTGTAGCCAAATATTTTAATAAATCTCTTTTTTTTAGGATCTTACACTTTTATATATTGGCTTGGATTCATGTCCTGTTCCATGGTTTGAGTATATATGAAACCGGGACTTTTCCTTGCCCCATGACAATTGCTTTGATATGTTACCCAAAAGCACCACTTCTGTTAAGACTGCTTTTCTGTTAAGACTGCTTTTATCTCATATCTTCACTAGGACATGCATGTGGAAGGGCATTCCATTTCTTTTATCCTGGCTATTTCCCATCTCAATCCCATTAACAAATGGCTGGAAAAGCTAGATTCAACAATGCTGACAATAAACATTGCCGTTCAGCTGAAGTCTGAACCCTGTGACAGTGGAGAATAGTAAGTTGCATTTCCCAAGTGTTTTTTATGATCCCAGCTGGGGACTAGAGATATAATTCAGTATGGGCAGGAATATCTGGATGGAAAGTAAGTTTTAGGAACACATGTAATTTTGTGGTCTAACTGAAATAGTGTATTTTGGAGTTATGAAGTATCTGAATCAATTCAGGCCCTGTGTTGAGAAGAAAGCAATAATGAACACCCTGGAGCCAAAAGAGAGCCCTTCTACTGTAAGGGGCAGCTACATCTAGGAGATGTAGCTGCCATCTCCTAGATCACATTGGAGTACACCAGAGCTTCTGTGAGGAAGGATGTGGAATGATTCCTGAGACCAGTTTTCATGTGCAGTTTTCATGTCTACTGGGGATTGATGGAGTCTGTCTGTCAGAGAAAGAAAAGAGCATCTTCAGTCATAGGCTTGCCAAGCTGGGGAAGAAGGCTTTAAACTAAAGTTGCCAGGGAAAGGGAACCTCAATCTCTCCCACCCCTATCAGTCTTATGCCAGTGCCAGCAATAGATACCCAGAGCCTGGAGAAGCATCAAGGATCAGCAAAAGAGCACCCAGAGTGCAGCACAAAGGAATTCCAGCCACTCCAGCCAGTAAGTCAGCTTCATTGGGCACCCAGCTTAAATGCCTCTATACAAGTGCACGTAACATTGGGAATAAACAAGAGGAGTTAGAGATGAGTTAATGCCTGCAGGGCTATTTATTGGTGTCACAGAGACATGGTGGGATGACTGCTATGATTGGAGTGTTGTAACAGAAGGATACAGTCTCTTTAGGAAGGACAGGCAAGGGAGATGAGGAGAGGATGTTGCCCTCTGTTGGGGCATTCATGCAACTGGAGTGCATGGAGCTCTGCCTGTGAATGGATGAGGAGCCAACTGATAGTTTATGTGTCTGGATTAAAGGGAGGGCAGGGACAGGTGACATTACAGTGGGGGTCTGCTACAGGCCACCTGATCAGGAAGACCAAGCAGATGGGGAGAGACTGACAGATAGGAGCAGTCTCACATTCACAAGCCCTGGTCCTCATGGGGAACTTCAACCACCCTGGTATCTGTTGGAGGGACAATACAGTAGGGCATAAGCAATACGGGAGGTTCCTGGAATGCGTTGATAACTTCCTTCTCCAAGTGATAGAGGAACCAATGAGGAGGGGTGCTATGCTGGATTTGTTCTCACCACCAAGGAAGGACTGGTGGGGAATGTGAAGCTCAAGGGCAGCCTTGGCTTCAGTGACCATGAAATGGCAGAGCTCAAGATCCTTAGGACAGCGAGGAGGGCGCACAGAAAGCTCACTGCCTTGGACTTCAGGCAAGCAGACTTTGGCCTCTTCAGGGATCTGCTTGGTAGAGTGCCATGTGATAAAGCACTGGAGGGAAGAGGGGCCTAAGAGAGCTGGTTAATATTCAAGGATCACCTCCTCCAAGCTCAGGAGCAATGCATCCCAGTGAAGAGGAAGTCAGGCCTACAGAGGGTGGAAGGAAGGACAGGTAGCCTGGGGGGAATACAGAGAAATTGTCCGAGCAGCCAGGGATTGGGTTAGGAAAGTTAAAACCCTGATAGAATGAAATCTGACCAGGAACATCAAGGGCAACAAGAAAAGCCTCTATAGGTACATCAGTGATAAAAGGAAGACTAGGGAAAATGTGGGCCCTCTCTGGAAGGAAGCAGGAGACATGGTTATCCGGGACATGAAGAAGGCTGAGGTACTCAACAACTTTTTTGCCTCAGTATTCAGCATGAAGGGTTCTAGCCACACTGTCCAAGTCGCAGAAGGCAAAGGTAGAGACTGAGAGAATGAAGAACTGCCCACTGTAGGAGAAGATCAGGTTTGAGACTATCTCAGGGACCTGAAGGTGCATAACTCCATGGGACATGATGAGATGCATTTGTGGGTCCTGAGGGAACTGGCAGATGAAGTTGCTAAGCCACTATCCATCAGATTTGAGAAGTTGTGGCAGTTCAGTGATGTTCCCACTGACTGGAAAAGGGGAAACATAACCCCAATTTTTAAAAAGGGGAAAAAAGAAGACCCAGGGAACTACAGGCTGGTGAGTCTCACCTCTATCCCCAGCTAGATCATGCAGCAGATCCTCCTGTAAACTCTGCTAAGGCACATGGAAAATAAGGAAGTGATTGGTGACAGCAACATGGCTTCACAAAAGCCAAAAGGCAAATTGTGCCTGACAAATTTGGTTGCCTTCTATGATGGGGTTACAGTGTTGGTGGATAAGGGGATAGCAACAGATGTCATCTACTTAGATTTGTGCAAGGGATTTCACTGTACCACATGACATCCTGGTCTCTAAATTGGAGAGACATAGATTGATGGATGGACCACTCAGTGGATAAGGAATTGGCTGTATGGTTGCACTCAAACAGATGCAGTCAATGGCTCCGTGTCCAAGAGGAGATCAGTGATGAGTGGTGTTCCTCAGGGGTTGGTATTAGGACTGGTGCCATTTAACATCTTTGTTGGGGACATGGAGAGTGGGATTGAGCACATCCTCAGCAGCTTTGCTGTGTGGTGCGATTGACACGCTGGAGGGAAGGGGCGCCATCCAGGGCGACCTTGACAGGCTTGAGAGGTGGGCCTGTGAGAACCTCATGGAGTTCAACAAGGCCAAGTGCAAGGTCCTGTGTGTGGGTTGGGGCAATCCCATGCACAAATACAGGCTGGGTGGAGAATGGATTGAGAGCAGCCCTGAGGAGAAGGACTTGGGGGTGTTGATTGATGAGAAGCTCACCATGACTCAGCAATGTGCGCTCGCAGCCCAGAAAGCCAACTGAATCCTGGGCAGCATCAGAAGCAGCTTGGCCAGAAGGTTGAGGGAGGTGATTCTGCCCCTCTACTCCACTCTCATGAAACACCGCTCAGAGTAGTGCATCCAGCTCTGGGGCCCTCAACAGAAGAAGGACAGGGACCTATTGGAGCAAGTCCAGAGGAGGGCCACGCAGATGATCAGACGGTTGGAGCACCTCTGCTATGAAGAGGGGCTGAGAGAGTTGGGGTTGATCAGCCTGGAGAAGAGAAGTCTCTGGGGAGACCTTATAGCAGCTTTCCAGCATCTGAAGGGGGCCTACAGGAAAGATGAGGAGGGACTCTTTATCAGGGAATGTAGTGATAGGACAAGGGGTAATGGTTTTAAACTGAAAGAGGGTAGACTTAGATTAGATATTAGGAAGAAATTCTTTAGTGTGAGGGCGGTGAGGCACTGGAACGAATTGCCCAGAGAAGCTGTGGCTGCCCCATCCCTGGAAACATTCAAGGTCAGGTTGGATGGGGCTTTGAGCACCCTGGTCTAGCAGGAGGTATCCCTGCCTGTGGCAGGGGGGTTGGAACTAGATGATCTTTAAGGTCGCTTCCAGCTCTAACCATTCTATGATTCTATGAAGTCAAATTGATAGCCTTAAGTCTCAATGACACAAAGTTATCTTTTCAAGCTGTAGAAACGTGATTTTGCCCTACCCCTCAATTAGCAAAGTGTTATGAGTGGAGGAATAAATGAAGGACTAATTTCACCCAACACAGAAAGGCAGCAAACTCTCCGCTTTTAGCAGCTTTTTAACAACATAGAAGAACACTGTACTATATTGCCTCTTTCCATTTTTTTATCCATTCACCTTGTATAAATTGAAAGGTTTGCTTTATCCATTGTCAGTATGTAAACGCATCTATGATTAATATCCAAGTAAGGTCTACTTTTTCTGTAGTTCATTTGCTCTACTTTTTAAGTTGGGGAGACATTTAGAAGAAATAAAGAGACGCTGCTGGAGTTTTTTCATATATCTTAAATTATTTGCCTCAATACTCTAGATTTGTTTAATTTTTGCAATGTTTCATATAGTTTTGTAGTTTTAAAACACCTATTTTGCCTATGCTTCATCATCCTACTTTCTATTTTTTTGTCCTGTTCCCATGCTAGTTTGAATGAAGCCTTTACTATTCCTCCTCTTATCTATCAATCTGTTTTAATACTTTAATATTTTAATTACTTTACCCACTATAAATCAAAAATGGTTAATTTTATTACTGCTATATCTCTTGAAGACAGAGATTTTGGATCTCCAAAAAATATTCCTCTATTAAGAACAGTATTTAGGTGACAGCTGCTTAAAAGACTTTATTGTCCAGCTGATTAATAGTTTCTGATCATCCTTATGTTTCTTCCTCTTTTCCATTCTCTCCAGGATGCAAATGTTTGTCTTCTATGGAGGGTCCATTAGTGTTCCTAATGGTGTATCAGTAACACAGTAAGCCAACTGAATGTAAGATCTTATCTCCCAATCTTACATTCAGTTTGACACAGCATGTAGCAGAGCAGACCACATATAAAACAAGCCTGAAGGGCTTTTCGATAACCAGTATTCTTCCACATCAGGAGGACTTCACAACTTCTACATTAAAGAAGATCTGCAGATGTTTTACGCAGTCATGTCAGGGACTAGAGATCGGATGCAAAAGGGATTGCTTCTCAAGCAAGGTATTTTGAAGAATAGCTGGGTTTTGCCTTCTGTTCCTTAGAGTCATTCTGGCTGTGAACCTTTCAGTAAGGAGTCTTTACTGATACAGAGAAAAATAGTGTTCCATTGAACACTAAAACAGATTCTGTTTTTTAGATTTGGGGTATGGCAATAGCTGTTGTAACTCCTGACAGAACTCCCTTGTCTTATGCTTTCCAGTTAATGGAAGCCAGGAAGCACTTGTAAAAAATTTACCATTTTCTGCCGTCTGTGAATGGTTACTGAATCCAAGTTTTACATTCCAGTATATTGCTGTTTAAACCTTGGGAATGGTCTACCTGAACAGGCCAGTCTCCTGCTCAGCAGTGTAGTGTTTTCATATGAGTAGCTGTGAGGGGTCCAGGAAGTTCTGGAGGTGGGAGGGAGCCTGGGAAACATCAGCAAGAGTTTTAGCAGGTTGGGATAGTTAGTGGCAATCAGGGTAAAGAAAAGGGCTGGGAAAGCTTGAGGGAGCCTTTGGGTGCTCAAGATACCAATGATTTCAGAATGTCTCCCTAGAAGGACAGGAAGGACCAAAATGAGTGAACTGGAGCTTCAGAGAACAAAGTGGACTTTGTTAGGGGTTTCAGAGAATACTGAAGGCATCATTCACTGTTCAGCATTACTCAGCTGTGCCTCAGCCTGTCTCTCAAGGGGAAAAAAGGTGTGAATTAGGTAATACATTACTATGAACAGTAACACACTAAAGCTAAAGTTGGTGTTTAAGACATTTCCTGATTGTTTTCCTAACAAATTTGTTCATGCTGGAATTGAACTTCATCTAGTAAGTGAGCATAGAAAATCCTAGATTTTATAACTGAGGCTAAAGGAAAAGAAGCTCTATGTGAAATTGAAGACAACTAAGTAATGAAAAATATCTTTGTTTATAAAAGCCAACTCTCCTGCTAGCAACCCAAACGAGAGTTAGTACAACTCAGCAGGTACTCACAGTTACACTATATTCCTCCCCCAAGTTACAGGTTTAATTCAAAAGCCAGGTCTGGGCAGAGGGGAGAGGGAGGGGACAGATTCCCTAAATGTCAGCAATCTTGGTATCAGGCCTACTATATTGTTTTACTTTTCTGGGAATCCTACTGACAACAGGAAGTGAAGAAGAAATACTGAAAGAAAATTTTGGCTACTGTGTTGGTTTACCTAGAGACATACTCAGGTTTTCATAACAAAACTGGGAAGTGACAAACCCACAGAGGCCATCAATCCATATAACCCCCATTAATGTCACTGATTATGAAAATTGTCTAAGAACCTGGCTTGAGACCACCTAGAAATGTCAAAAATATTTGCAATGCTATAGACACTATTGTCACTCTAACAGTTGTGATAATAGAGTTATTTTCCTCAAATTATTTGAAGGATTTTTGTCCCTTTACTCTGCTTCATTGGTGTCTACATTTTAAATGGCATTATGTATTACTATACTCAAGTAGTATATACGTGTTTTAAAACAGTTAAAAATAAATAGATGCATCTATTAAAAGAAAAAAAAAAGACATCATTCAGTACTAAATCTCATCGCTCCAGGAATGGTCCCACTCAGGTTAAAAGATCTTGTCCTTCTGACAGATTAAAGCCCTTGTTATATTTCTCCCGCTGCACAATCCAAATACTAGTGATTTTTTTTGCCTTTTTTTTTTTTTCTGCTTTATATGGCCTCTGGGCTCTGAAGCTTCCCAGGGCCCAGAAAGGAAGCACTACTGTTTCTCCTAGCAGCCTGGCACGTGTTTCCTTCACAAAGCAGGGACTCCACAGCCCTCAGTTGGTGCTTGCCTCTCTACTCAAACAGAAATCTATTTATACATAATTTGCATTTAATAAATTTCACAAGAACACATTTCTCTGATTTCCTTCCATGCCATGCTAAAAAGAAATTGGGGAAAAAAAAAACCGAAACAAAAAATTAGAGTGATATGAGGCGGGCAAGATGTCACCATGTATGTGGCATCTCTCCAGAATTCTGGGTTCCTCCTCTCTCTCTCCCTCTCTCTCTCTCTCCCTCTTCACCCCATCACGTCTTATTCCTCAGCTCTCCATCTGTCAAACAGGAACTTCTGCACATTTACATCATATAACATCTCCACCTCTTCCCCTTCCTGACCCAAGCATGTACTATAGATCACAGAGTGACTGCTGACCCAGCCAGTCTCTGGTTCAGAAAGCCTTACATCAGCCCTTTTTGCCTGACTTGAGGATTTTCCATTCTGCAAAACTATCTTTGCAGAGAAACGTGGTTGGCATAGTTCACCAAATCTTTGGCCATCTATTGTCCTGAGGCATTTCCTCTAGATTAGGCAATTATAAGGCTTAATGATTGATTTTTGTAGGCATATAAAACAGCCCCGTCAGTTCATAGTAGATTTAGACACTGAGGTACTTCTTAATATCTCTGTGTCATAAAATCAAACAGAAACTCCTGACAGAGTTCTGGGACTGGAACAGGTTACTTCAGGCTAAAGGGTGAAGGATGGGACCACTACTCATCTCTGAACTGATGGAGAGAAAAGGAGAGGGCACAAACAGCCGTTCTAACATTCCTACCCAGGAGCACAGCCAAAATTTTGCAACACCAACTCCACCCAAAGGAATGGTCCTGGGCTGCCACCACTGTTGGCACAATGGCTGTCCTCAGGCTTGGTACCTGCACTGTTCCTCATGGGAGACAAAACACTCTCTCCTCTATTCAGAGTGGCATTTTTTTGACAGACATTTGGCAAAGGACAGAGGTAGGAGAGCTTTAAATTTTTATTTTATGTTAGAGCTAGCTAAACTAGAAACAGCTTGGCTGTCCTTTAGCTCCTGATCTGTTTCCTCGGGAGCTAAATCGTAGATTTATGATGTCTTCTCATTAAAATGGCCCTCTGTTTTTTATCAGCAATATCTAGAGCTGTGTATCCAGGTCTGAAAAGTTTTACGAAAGAAGGGAGCTGGGAAGGCAGGGATTACTGCTGTGTTTCAAGTTACTGAACAGCATTGGGTAGCAAATACAAATGGTACATTACATATTTCTTGATTTAATACATGTGTTCTTCACTAAGATGCTGCTGCTTGCCCTTGCAGTGAATTTCAGAAACACTTTTAATTACAGCTTCCATCATTCCAACTGCCGCTGTGTTATTTCTGCCAGTGTCCTGACAGAAATAAAACTGAGTATTAAAACAGCAAACAGCATTACGAATGAAGCATACCACTCACAAAAGAACCCTAGCAAGTATATCACTCTCAGAATAAACAAAAAGGAACCAGCAACCTGCATTACAAGGTTGCCACATAGAGAGAACTCCAGTGAGCTTACTTTCTCTGTTCTTCTTCCAACAACCAATTTTTAAGCACAAATTAGAGTTTCATGCAGTTTTGTGGTACATAATCCCTCATTTAGCTCATGGTGAACATGGCTTAGGTAACACTCGGATAATTGTTGTATCAGTTCTGTCCATTACTAGATGACTTGTCAATACAAATTTGGCCAGAATTGCACAGCTAGCAAAATCAACCAGTCATCTCTTGGAGGAGTCACCATTTCTCCTGGTACTCAGACTGCTCCTTGTTGACAGTGCCTACAGCAAGTTGTAGAGCTGTGGGTTCAGAATTGAACACACCCTAAAGGAAATATACACTTCCATTACCTCACTCCTTACTCTCTAGCTTCTCTTATCTGCATCAGAAGTAGTATACCCTTGCCTAGGTCTTGTATCTCCAGAAGGCATGGTCTTGGTGGAATTGGAGCAGTCTCTTATTGTGGAAGAGACTTACTCTTACTCCACGTCCACAAGCTACTCCAGGTCTCTCTGTGACATAGGATTCTTCACATGATGCACTCTCATATTCCTTGGTTCCTTTAGGTTCTAGGATGGTGGGATAAAAAATCATATTTTGGAAGTGCCTGTGCATAAAGACTTTGGAAAGAAGATATCCAGTCTCACGGTCCTCAAGATCCTGCATACCTTTAGTTGTATTTTTGCCCACAGCTATCAACTCAAGTCTTAAAAGCAAAGATGAGCAAAATAATCAGAAGAGCAAAGGCTAAAAAATCTGGAAGACCACCAGACTAGGAAAAACTTAAGGTGATGAGAATCTGAATATTGCCTCTAAGCACTCTCCTTACTTGGAAGGACATGAAATCAACATGCCAATGGGCATAAAAAGGTGATTTGATCACTCTGAATCTGGTAATCCATATTCATCCCACTTCATTACAAGCTCCTTCGGGGTCAAAAAATTGACAGTAAGCATCACAATTAAAGACCAAGCTCTGCTGTTTGGATACCTCTTAATTCAGGTTAACTGTGGCTGATGGTGCTTCACTCGTACAGAAATTATGCTTTGGGTCAACCAAGAACATCTGTGGTTCCACATGCTCCCTTCAACTTGCTCTTCTGTGACCCTGACGTTATAGCAGAGGTAACTAAGGAGCTCCAGGAAGCATAATGCAAGCAATGACTGTCAAAGTTCAGCTTCCAAGGAACTTAGACTAGAAGCACACTCCCATCAAAAAAAAAGTTTCATACAAAAAATCTAAGATAAAGCCACAAAAAAGAGGCAACTAAAAGAATGTGTGGGTAGAATGTGTCCACAGAAGTTATTTTTTCCACCTGTTGTGGCAGCCAGGTTACTACATAGATTCTGGAAACCTTTAAGGTTCCTGGCTCCCAGAAGCTCTCCTCCTACCTCTTTTCTAGACTTCATTTCTTTGGAATATTCTACTACAGATATTTCTCATTCTACTTTTACTCAGCATTCATAGAACCAAAGAATCATAGATTGGTTAGAGTAAGAAGGGACCTTAAAGATCATCTAGTTCAAACTCCCCTGACATCAGCAGGGACACCTCCCACTAGACCACATTGCTCAAAGCCCCATGGCTTTGGCTCAAAGCCCTTTGGGCTCAAAGCCCAACCTGGCCTTGAACACTTCCAGGCATGGAGCACCCACAACTGGTCTGGGCCTGTCCCAGTGTCTCACTGTTCCAGTGGTTTCAGTATCTCATCACCCTCACATTAAAGAATTTCTTCCTAATATCTAATCTAAATCTACCCTCTTTCAGTTTAAGACCATTACCCTTTGGCCTATCACTACATTCCCTGATAAAGAGTCCCTCCTCATCTTTCCTGTAGGCCCCCTTCAGATGCTGGAAGGCTGCTATAAGGTCTCCCCAGAGACTTCTCTTCTCCAGGCTGCTCAACCCCAACTCTCTCAGCGCCTCTTCATAGCAGAGGGGCTCCAACCGTCTGATCTTCTGCGTGGCCTTCCTCTGGACTTGCTCCAATAGGCCCCTGTCCTTCTTCTGTTGAGGGCCCCAGAGCTGGATGCACTACTCTGAGCGGTGTTTCATGAGAGTGGAGTAGAGGGGCAGAATCACCTCCCTCAACCTTCTGGCCAAGCTGCTTCTGATGCTGCCCAGGATTCAGTTGGCTTTCTGGGCTGCGAGCGCACATTGCTGAGTCATGGTGAGCTTCTCATCAATCAACACCCCCAAGTCCTCCTCCTCAGAGCTGCTCTCAATCCATTCTCCACCCAGCCTGTATTTGTGCATGGAATTGCCCCGACCCAGGTGCAGGACCTTGCTTTCCATTTGCCTTGTTTATGAGTATTTACATAGTCAAGTCATGCGTCACTTGTAACATTACACCAAAAAATTTAGGTCACATGTTCAGATGTCAAGAGACAAAACTGATCAAATGTAATTCCTCTATAACAAAATGCTTAGAAGCCAGAATACTATTAACACTGGCATAAAATCCCTGCATATCATGCTATTCCTACATTGTCATTTTCAACTATGATGAACTGACAATAGTGTTGCACACATCAAAAGTACTTTGACATGAACATCAAAATGCAAAATCTCATGTCTGAGCTGCTGGTGTTATTTTTAAATAATGTATTGAGATTTTTTATTTTAACATGGAAAGGTTAGACTTTATGCTAAAATTTATTCGTGGTCTGCTCACCGCTCCAAAATGAATACGATAGTTTTGCCACACATGATCAGCTTTGCACACCAGCCAGAATAAGAAAGCAAAGATATTTAATGTCCTCCGTTACCTCTTGAAATGCATTATGTATAAAATTTTTCAAGCGTATATGGACACAGTCTTTCAGGATTATCTGGGCTTTGAAGAGACCAACAGATGAATGCAAAGCGTGAATTTTTCACCATGGTGGATCCAAAGACCATGTGCTTACATTTTAAAAATGGCAAGGAAAGGAAGGACAGAGAGAAGTAATGCTATAGGGGAGGCAATGTGTGCTGTGGAAGTTTAGGATTATTGTTGTCACTTGTAATGAGTTGTGAGTGAAGTTCAGTGTTAAGAGGAAGAGGAATGGAGCTAACAAATAAACATCATCCTGTTGGGCATTTCCATTCAAAGAGCATGAAAAGAATCAACAGGCTGTTCGAGTTACTTGAATTAATGTTTTACCCATAATTCAGGTAAATACATTGGTTTTTAGTTCTTAGTCTACCTAAATATCTTGCTTCTGAGACAGACTCAGCTATGATTCTAATCCAGAGAAACTGAGTCATTTATCTGCCTTTGATATTATTGAATAACACTATTTCCCAGAATCTTGACTGATAGTACGATAGTAGTGAGATTCTCAGAAGTCTTTGTTGGCAAGATATAATCTAAATACCAAATTTTTCTGCTTGTGAAAAGGCCAGTCAATTGCAGTGTGCTAAGAGGCATCACAACGCTAAGTCAATGTCATCATGTCTAGTTTGCCTGGGATGATGTGCATTTGTTTTATGCAATGGCCTGTCCTCAGTGCCATGTTCTAAGTACTTGTTCTAAATCTTATTAAAAAGACTGGAAATTGATGGGGTTTTTTTGACATTTTCTTCACTACAGCCATGTCAAAATATGTCTGCTTGAGAAACGAGTTCAAGTGTAATAAAAAGCTGGAGACCTATATTGTAAATAGCCACACCCAGTTAGTTCTTTTCATGTCAGTTCCTCTACAGTCTATAGCTGAAAAGAGTGTTCAGAAGTAGGCTTATTCCTAACTGGTTTTCTTCCACACTTTACATCAGGGAAACTGACTGCAGTTACAATAGTTTGTGCTTCCTCTTCTTTACTTGTTGCAAGAAACTTTCTGCGTTGTAGGTTTAATAACCAAACCGAGCAGCAAAATGGCACTTCAGTGGCATTGCATTACCCTGGAATGGTGGTGGCAGAACTGAGATCCACCCTGAAACCTCAGTTGTGTGTATATTAGCATGTGTGTCTGCCAGCCTTGTTAACTCCGTATTCTGCACTTATTTTTAAACAACCTCAGTACTTCATTTACAACCAAATCATGTGGCTTGTGTACAGGAAAGTACTTAGATGTGAATTCGAGTTTCATTTCCTGGGAATGCAAAGAAAATACAGATGCAATACTACCTAGAAGAATAGTATCATGGATTCTCCTTTTGCCTTTAAATGCCGTTATATCAATGTATCCTCATTAGTATAAGGGAAACCTCAGTGGCTGTGAGGGGACAGTGTTGTTTTTTGTAGAAAATGTGACTTAAATATTTACCTCTCCTGCCTCCCATACCTACTGTTATACACTGAGCTGTTGATGCAAGCCATGGGAAGGAGCGTCAGGCTTTTCAGATGGGAAAGTGCAGGAACCAACTTGATATAGGATTTTCGGGTACTCTTGTGTAATGGTTGGTATGATTTTATTTGCTTTTAATTTGTATTTTGTTCAAAGAGATAATATAGTCAGCAATCATGCTCATCATTCCATACTGAAAATGTCAACCCAGGAGGTGACAGATATGACACAATTACTTATTGGGCTTTCAACTTTACATGACTGTGTAGTTACTTGCGACTTAGAACAGGAAATAGAATAAAGAACGTCCTGAATAGAGTACTCTAGGCAACTGTTGAATATATCTAGGCTTCATATTGATGCACAGTGTATATCTAAAAGACTTAATATAGTGGAACTATTACTAATGACCCTGTAGAAGTCCTTATTCATATTGACATAAATTTCAACAGGGATTTTTTTTGGATGAAAGTTTCAACATTTAACAAAAAATGTCTCAATGCTGTACTATTGCTGTATGGTTTATTTTTTTCAAATGTTTTTAATTTCTCTAAAAATACCCCTATATTTCTTAGATTCTGGCTGATCTCTTGTATTCTACAGAGAAATCCTATTCTGCAAGAAAAATGACACTAATGCAATTATTTTTGAAATGTTAGAAGGGGCCCTGATTTGTCATGTCATACATGTGTTTGCTTGTATACAGATCCCTGGGAGCTATTACAATTTCTGTTCTCAGCTTTTCAGTAAACCAGGAAAATGGATGTGGGAACCATTGTGCTAAATCAAACCAGTTCTCCACTGAATCCATGTCACTGTACAATCTGTAACGGACATCAACTGGTTCTGACTAGGATATGTAAAATGTACAGAAGATTGGTAATTAAGTCTGTCCTCATCTTCTTGGCTATTAAGACTTTACTAGTCCACACCTTAACAACTTATCACACCTTCAACCTCATTGTAATCTTTAGTAGTCTCTGCTTTACATCTGACAGCTTTATTTCAAACACTTACTCTCTGTAAAGCACTACTTTCTTACTTTAGCTTTTCCAAAATGGTAGCCATTAAAAATAAAATAAGAATTGAAGTGGTGAAGAAATCAAGATAGTATTCAGTTTATTGTGTTTTGCCTAGACTTCAGAAGTCATTACTTACCAGGTACAGGTGCTCTCAGGAACAGTAAAACGCTCTAGACTGTGCTGTCAGAGCAGCACACAATAGAAAGCTGTACTGAGTTTCTGATTAGACATGTTTTTCCCTAATTATGGTTAAGTGCCATCTAGCTAAAGTACTTTAGGTGACTCATACAGAATTAGATATGTAATTGTTTTTGTTAAGGTCTTAGTAAGTTGGTATAGGATACAAAACTTCTAAGAACACACGCAAGATTTTGAGTGGAACTTCTAGAATTAGTGCCTATCCAAATGGTAACTGAACAGCTCTGGCATCTGTGTATATGGTATGCCTTGTTATATGTATATCACTGCAGTACAAAATAGCTTGTCCAGCAGAACTGCAATTGACATTTCTGGCCACCCTGAATTAGCATGTTAGCTCTTGCTAGATCAGGAGGTAATTCATATATCTCCAAGGAATTAAGTTGAAAATCAAATGAAGATTGTTTATTTCTTCCGATACAAGGCTCCATGTAATATCTCCAAAGAGAAAGATACAGATAATACAGATGCTTATTTTGCCATCTACTGGTTCTCTTTTTACTTATAAATAACAACGAAATAGCTATTTTTCTTCTGTACATTTTCTATGTAATAGTTTTCAGAAGTTGTAAGTAGAAGACAGCTGTTGCTTTTACTTTATCTATAATATATATTTAATCTGGGCTATAAGATTCTGCAACATTTTCTTTTTAGTCACTCCATTATTGATAACTATAATGGTTCCCTGCTAGTCAATTAAATATTAATTTCCCTCTTTTGTATGTATACATTGCCTGTTCTTCCTAGATATCTTTATAAAGATATGCCTTTGGAAAGTTTGCCATGCCCTTTCGTTAACAGAAAAGGGATCAGCAATTCCATAACATCAAATAACGTAGTAGGAAACCTGCTTTCTGACCTGGCTGAAATGATAATTTATGCAGTGTTCTGACTGTACCAATAGGCGTAAATAGAAAGAGAAAGAAGGGGAGAGGGAGGGAAAGCGAGA
>NW_009646851.1:2160880-2180072 GCF_000708025.1 Charadrius vociferus | reverse complement strand
AAAGAGAGAAACCAAAGCCTATTCTCAACATCAAATGCTAATTGCAGCTGAAGACAAGCACCTGAATTTCTGCCACAAAGGGAGAATAGTGTTGCCAGGAGCATTGCAATGGCCATTTGGCATTTCAGCTGTCGTCCCTGCAGCATATAATCACAGGGTGTATTTAAGTTCTCCAGCAATTGCAAGTCTACTAAAAATGTAGTATTCTGACATCCATCAAGATGAAGGAATGACAGGTAAAAAATACATATGAATATAAATTGCGTTCTTCCTGAGGGTGCTTTTTGTGTAAAGAGTGATTGAGCTTGCATTTGAGTAAGGTTTTTTTCATTCTTCTTCTTTGCAATCCTCAAAGTCACTTGGTAACAATAACACAGTGTAATTGTTTTATGAAGCTATTATGAGTATTTAGCTTCATAATGACTACCTGTGCACTATGCAGGGAGAAATTTTCCACTGCTGCAGTATGAGAGTCTCTGTGCCTTTGAAAAGTGCATGCCATTTCCCTCAACGTATCAAACAGTTTTAGGGTTGGTTGTGAGGGATTTGGAAACCGCAGATGTTTGTCTTTCTTCCTCCTTTGGAAGATATCTGTACTAACAGCAATAACCTCTGTTTCCTTCATGCAATGACGTTCCCAGAAGAAATATCTTTTATGCAATAGCTTCCAGGTCGTAGAAAATAAAAGTCACTGCGTGACCTATGTGGCAAAACCTAAAGAAATGGAACAAAATACCAGCTTGGTCGTGACATAGGGTAGAAATCCTGTGTCATAGGTGAGTAGCGCTTAAGCCCTTGCTTATGTCTATCATTGTGGCCTTCTGTTTGAAAGCTTGTCTTCAAGAGCTAAGATATTAAGGTTCCTGCCCAACTCAGCATTGATATATAGGCTTAATGTTAAGTATATTGGTAATTCTACTGAGTCAACAATAGTCTTCATGTCATACAAGAACTTTCCTGTTAAAAGTCTCAAGTAGAAAGTGCTATACAGGCAGAATGTTGAAGAACTGAATGAAAAACATAGTTTTAAGCCACTAAGCCAGCAACATCTTTTCCACTGTAGAGTGAAACATGGATTTTCTTTCTCTTCTGGAAATCCCTTCCTTGAAACATGTATTCTTCAGCTCCATCTCAGTAGTGGCAAAGGGACAAGTTTGAAAGTCATACCTCAAGAAGATCCTTTATTTCAACACATGCAAAGGTATTGAACAAAACAAAGCTGGGCTGGAAGTCAGTCTCCACTTTGGAGCATTGTGGACGTAGCTAAACAGGATTATTGGCAGCAGGCTAAACTCATTTATGTATTCATTCTCTCAGACTGAATATACCTTGCTTACCTGGATACAATAGCTTCTTTTTTTTCTGCATGGCACTTTATTGGATCTTGGAAGTGTAGTGTACACAGCAAAATCATAATACCTTATTCATTTTGTTGGGAGTTGTGTCTACATGATGACACAAAGATGAATCTTCTCTATCTGGATTGTTCACCCAATTGAAAAAGCACAAAAACTCTCTACCCTACCTGAAAACCTGTTCAACATTACGCAGATTTACCCAAGTTTACCAGTAAAAGTACAGCTAAAATAATGTCCCTGTAGTAAACTACTGCTGCAAGTCTTGCAAGAATATCTGCATCAAGCCATGCCACAATGGTGACTCAAGACCATCTACTGTAACGTTTTTCTTGAATAGCAAGAGGATCATGAGAGTGCCCAGACTCCACTATACCCTTCATGATTTCTCCGATAACAGGAGCACTTGAAGGCTCAACAAATTTTAGGGTTAAGTACAGTATGAATGTTAAAAGGCACATCTTGTGTTCTGATGTCTCAAGTAGATCTTGAGAGCAGTCACAGCTACCACAGACCCAGACTGAGGCCAGTCTCTAGGCTTGATGGGGTAGGAGATGTGTTAATTCAGTGTAATAGCTAGAAAGCCTCTACAAGCAAGGCTGGGATGGAGACATAAAAGGAATTTAAAGCTACTTCTCTGATAAAAAAATTAAGAAAAAAAGATGATATTAAGTGCAGGGCAAGAGGCCACATACAATCCCATAGCTGAATATTCCTGAGGGGAAAAAGAGAAAGGAAAACAGGCCCATATGAAGAGGTGCCCTTAAATTAGTCTTGAAGCAAAAATCTGTGGTGACCACTGATCTGAGATCATTTATTCCCCATCTCTAGCTGTTAAGTTTACAGATCTCAGCTGGGCCTGTTTGGTATTTATCCTTTCTCTAGGGAGAGAAGGGAAAAAACAGTGTACAGACTTCCCAGTCTTTGAAAGCCCAAAATAATAGCTGTTACCCTTCACATTGGCTGACCTTTGCAAGTGAGGACATGCCTCCAACTGGCTCAGCTATTTTCTCAGTAGAGATATTAGTGTGCTGCACATACTCCACTTTACCAAAGGAAACTTCAGGCACATCTTAGTAATCAGGACTCCAATGAAAGCAGCTTTCATTTTCCTGAGAATATTCCTTCCAAACTGCACCTGGCAAATTAAGAACTGTTGTGAGTTCACTGTGTTTAGATTCTGTGACACTGCTAAACATAACAAATGATATTACTTCATAAACTAAACATACGTTTTATTGTAGTAGTGCATCAAAAGATGATGCGCTAAGATAGTTCTTCAGATAACTCTGCAGGCACTATAAAATGATTACTTCAAAATATGGGAGCACAAGAAAGACTGTTCTTCACAGCCTGTGCTATAGACCTTATGACCAAGATTTTAGCTGCATCTGGTCTAGCTGTTTTCTTTGAACTTCAGAACTGTGACAATGACATTCCTTGGCTTAAAAACTAAGATTGATTTTTGTCATGATACTATAGCTGCCTAAGAACTCTTTTCTCCTTGATAGTGCATCAGCCACTATAGTAAGACTGGGATGAAGTTTAATATGACTATCTCATAAAAAAAAAAAAGCATGATAAAATTGAGATCTGCTTCAAAAGAAAAATACTTCTTACTCCAAAATGCTCCACTGGCTAGGCCATAAGAAGATCTCAAGGGAAAAGGAGGGAAAATGAAAGTAATGTTCTTTCTCTTCTTGTCTGTGCATACCAAAGACCTTAGTATTTAGGAAGCAACTTTATAAGAAAATAAAGCTCAGAGAATATGTGAAGCACCTAAACTTGTGGATGGATTTCAAAGCTTGGAGAGTAGTGGAAAAGAGGTTCCCAGTATTGTCTTAGTGGTAGGTTATATTTTAGGTCCCAATTCACAGGAAATTAAGAGAGGCTTGAAAGCTCCATTTACACTTGCATATGATATGGCTGGAGTCTAGGTAAAAGTGCTGGGAGCAGAATGAATGAAGTGAAGCCACTTGAGTTTGGGGTGTCAGGTATTGGTCTTTTACAGTTACTGGTCAGAAGAATAAGTTCTAGTTTGCAGCTGACACATGGCCACCTCATATACATCTCCAAGTCCTGACAGCAGCTGGTGTGAGGTTCAAAATTATTTTTGTTCAAGGGTTTCTCTATTGCAGTTGAGATTTTAGAGGTCAGAATTAGCGGGTGCTGAATTCTTTCTGCTCCAACAAAGCACAGCAGAAGTTGAAAACACGCAGATTGGACCTTTTGAAAATACCAGTTGAACATCTTGTGGGAAAACGGTTTGTGCTTACATGATCACGCTGCTCTGTGTATTACGCATTTTGGGAACATAAGATTAATGTTGTGCAGGAAATACTGTAACAGGCCAGCAAAGTAAACAAATGGTGGTCATTCCCCACTCTCAATTATTTCATCAACTTTCTGCTATTGTTACAGATGGTTTGACTAAAAACAAAGAGAAGTGAGTCTGAGCACCCATCCTACAGGAAAACCTGCAGTGCAGCATAATGGATAAGGAAATCTCTGCATGCTCTATCAGAGGGTTCTTCTCAGTCATACCAAATGGGGAGGGCAGGAGGCAAGGTCTGCTTTCCTTCAGAGGGACACAGAAAATTCCTGTGGGTATCAGCTACAGTCTAACGTCAGAGGGATCCTAGGCAATCAACTGCAGAGCAAATCATTCAGCCATGGAGGTATCTAACAAACTTGCACAAAGGCTTTTCCCAGGGAGAAGCCGCTGGAGTAATCACACACATAATCCTATTACGAAAGAAGTCCCTTGTACACTTTAAAGGTTAAATGACATCAAGGCCCTCCCAAAATAAAAACAAAGCATATCAGGGAAATTGTTTCTGATTGTTAGAATATCAGAACAACGTTGCCAGTTCAAACACTCTAAAGGACATTTGTCTGAGAAACCGTATGATACAATTCCTTGGACAATGACCTGCACACACAACAAACTGCTCTCTAGCTGCTAATACTGGGGTCATCACGAGGGGAAGAAAAAAATTGCTATGAAAAGAATGACTGTAGGATTGCAGGCAGAAATTTCAGCAAATGAACTAAGGTCTCGTGGAACTGTGATTCACAAAAAGATGAGGTGTATGGGTTCCTAAGACCTGTTAGAGTTTCAGGTACATATGATACCTTTGCAGTGAGAATATTTCAGTTTACTGAGCATGAAGAGTACTCACGATATTCTGAACCAGTCTGAAGCAGGGAAAAATTGGATGTCTTTGTTTAGAATGAAACAAAAAATGCCTCAGTGTGACAGGCTGTTCAAAATGAAAGAGGAAACACAGAAATGTTTACTTGAAAAGGGCGGACACGAGAAACATGCAAACACTGTTTGAATCAAGTGAAAGAGAATATATTCTGAAAGAAAAGGCTGGCTGCAATGTGAAGACTTGTCCTTTCATAACACTTAGCACTGGGATGTGATAAACCCAGTGTTATTTGCCAGTGTTGTTTCTGCCTCTCTGATGTATAAATTAAATTTACATACAGCAGAGTTCTTCAGCGTGTGGCATAAGCCTTGAGACTGTTAATTTTGAAAGTATGGATCTGGAGCATGTGAACTGTCAATAGCATATCTAATTATTACCTTGCTTATTTAACTAGCACTTACATTCTCCAGAAGAATAACAGAGTGATATAAATTGGTCACCAAGCATTTGAGTTTCTGCTGGTAGAATGGCAGACTGACCCACCTGCAACACCTCACAGGTGTTTAACTGTTATTTTATCTGTTTTGTGTTTGGGTTTCTTCCTACCTTTGGTTGCCCCAGGATTTCAGCTGCCATTATCCCATTCTTGACTTTTCAAACAAGCACTGTTAGACCTTTTGCAATCCTGCCATTTGTGTTTGGAAGGAGATTCCCAAGGTAAGAATGCCTCTATCTCCAGCCAAACCCATCTTATTTTTCTTCCCTGTGATGCTCACAAAAGCTTCTGCAATTGTTATGTTACTGACATGCAAGCCATTGCTTAAGATGTTAAGACAGTGTCTTTTTTCCTGTACTGCTTCATCAGCCTCTTTCCATCCATTGATTCCTCTAGACTGTAAGACATTGTCAGCCAGGATCATAATTTTCTTTTGTGTTTGTAAACAGTGTATAGGTGGGAGTCCAGCACGGCTCTTAAGAGCCTGGGTAAACAGCAACACCAATCAACAACAAAATAATGCATGTGGTAGAAATCTTTTGTGGATGACTACGTGTTTAATGGGGAAGACAATACATATTTTTCATAACATTTTTTGCATGTTTTTTCATTAAGTGAATTGCATTACCAATGTGAGTAAATTAAAAGAGCTGCACTGGAAGGATTTATACCCAACTTGATTTTGCAGACATGAAGTTTAGGAGTTGCTTGAATTACTTTGAGGGAAATAGCTAAATAGAAATTGTGTTTTTTGTGGTGAATTAAATGATAGCTGGAATCCATGCAGGTAGTCTTTAATGAATGGGAAAGGAAGTCCAGACACAAGGGGGTAATATATACAATGAGTGAACACACGAAGGAAGAATTTTCTAAAGTAAGCAAATAGTTGACAGAAAGAAAACTGTATTAGGTAGTGAAACAGACAGATCTAGGAAGAACAAAAAAAAAAAGGAGTTTTAAGGGAAGAACAATCAGAAAGTAGAGACAGGTATTGGGCAGTTAAAAGCATCAGTATTTGAAAATGTTTAAGATGCTTGTCTTTCAAAAGAAAATATGGGAAATAAAATTAAATCAATTGAGCATGGAGTACTTTAGCAATCAATTAAAAAGCAGAATAACTATAGTAGTAATAACAGAGAATTTTTTTTTTGAAAAAAAACCAAAACTGTAAAAGGAGCTTGCAAAGAAAAAAGTGGAAAACCAAAAATTTAAGCCATTATTTCAGTAGGTTGCTATTAAAAACAAAAGAAGCAAACTAATTGTCTTTTACAGCATGGTATTCTGGAAAACCATCTTCGGCAGCAAAATTCAAAAGATATAAAGGTAAGAGCTGAAGTACACTAAACAAGTATGAACTGTGTTATATGTTGGACTATTTTTCAAGCTATAAAACTATCCAATTTTGTAGCACACATATGTTAAGACGCAGTTAGTCAAACCCCTCCTTTGGAAACATTTATTCGAGATGTGATTGAGCATTTCTGTGGGGGATTTTAACTTAGTATATAAGAGGATGGTAACAACAGAGTTGATATTCTGCATCAGGCCCATGATCCATGTAACCCAGATCTTTCTGACTGGCCATCAAAGACACTTCAATTGTTTGCATTTTTTTGCACTTTGCATTTCTTTGGTAATTTTGTTTTTATCTGGTCTGTTTGTCGTTCTTTTTTTTTTTTTTTTTCCATTTTATTTTGTGCCTCAGCCAATCATCGAAGAGACATTTTTCAGAGAATTTAAATTGGTGGTTCTTTCCTGACTAGTAAGAGCTAATTCAAAGTCCAGCTGTTTTTTTCTGGGTACCGTTAGGAAGAATTGGGTAATGAACAGTCCCACAGCAATGCCTATTATTTCACCCACTGGCTTTGTGAAGATTCTCATAGAATACTCCTAGCTGTGTTTTTTTTGATGAAACTCTGCTAAAAGTGAGTTTGTGATATAAGGCTGCCAAAAAGTAGGAATGAATCCAGCAGTCTTATTGCATGGAAAGTGCGCTGTATGTGACACAATGCTGACAGTATGACAAGAAACATAGGGTTTGTGAAATGGCACTGTGGTCTACCATGCAGTGCCTATTTTCACTTTCTTGATGAAAGAGCTGGGGAGGACATGTTTCAGAGTTTTGCTCCCTTATGCTGAATTTTGCAGCTGAAAAGGTCAACGGAACCCTTAGCACAGGCAATCACAGGCACCAAAATGTGTTTACAAGTACAAAGGAAATAGGGATATAAGCTGAGAGTAATTTGTACATTTGCACAGGGACAAATTCTGGTCTTAGTTATCGCTGAGACACAACCTTCTCAACCCAATTAACACTACCCAAGGACCAAATTGGCCTGAGGCTGAGTTGGGCCCTTCTTTTTTCAATAACATGATGATTTGGAGAGGTACCTGTAGAGTAGTCTTAAAGCAGAGATTAATAATCTAATTGTGTTACATTTTGGACTAATAAAACTGTAACATCTGAGTGTGATGAATTATTGAAGAAGACAGAAAATCCTGGGTGAATTAATAGAGGAGAGATGATAAAGACAAACTTTTTACAATTAGTAAATATCACTGAGGTGACACATGGTGGTAGCTTATGATTAGTTTACTGCAAGGGAAATTGGAACAGCTACAGTCAGGAAAAGAGAAAAGCCGTGAAGTGAAAAAGAAGCATGCTGGATATAAATTTGAAACATGAAGCAACAAATACAGAAGGTTATAAGATTGAATATAAACAATTATAATGCAATCAGAAATGAACAATATTTTAAAAATAAGTGCCCAGCTAAAACAAACCTCTGTTCATTACATAAGGAATAAAGATAAATTAAAAGAGATAGCAGAGCTTAGGATGTGATTTAGTGACAGGAAGAGGTATACATAGCTAGACTTATAAAAAGACTTATTTAAGTGAGAACTGCCAAAAGAATATAGGAACAGACAGTAAAAACTCTCATTTCCCAAGGGAAGAAGAAGAAATACTGAAGAAAAAAAACAAACTTGCCAACAAAGATGATCAGGAAATTAGAATGTCTGAAGCCTGTGAAAATGTCAGGACAGACAGATCCATTCCAGATCTCCCAAGGAAGCAGCAGGAGAGATAGGGAAGGTTTTAGCAGATACATAATAGGCAAAGCCATTCTGAATGAGACAGGGAATGAAGCACTGGCTTTACTTAATATTTTAGAAGATATACGGGGAAGATTAAGATGACAACTGACCTCTGAAATTAAATCAGCACACTGTACATCTGGAAGGAGCACTGACCAAGATAAATAGCGCAGTGGGTGTTCGTGCATCCCATGGTTATAACAGGAAGTTGTTGTTGGATATTGGCAAATACTCAATTTATGCCTCAGTTTCTCCATCTGGAAGGGTATTGATATTTATTACAAAGAATTCTAATTGTAGCTAGTAAGTTATTTACACTTTTTTTTTTTTTAAAAAAAAAAAACACTTAGGAAGAAAGGAAATCTTCCATTAATGAGAACTTGTTTGCCATGATTTCACACACCTTGGAGAATCCCAGCCTAACTTTCTGTAGTTTCCACTTTGTGGTCTGCTTAAAGTATTTTTGGCAGAACTCCAGTAGCTACAATGGACATCTTTTTCATATGAAATCAGCAAGGTTTAAATGCTCTGGATTTTAGCTCTCTTTGGTGTTATGGTCTTATCCAATCCAGTTGTTTTCTGATTTACTACAGAGGAAAGACTCCTTACTTTCTCTCACTTTCTTGTCTCTAGATGGTTGTTTCTTTATGTTACAGCATTCAGCCAAACAGGAGACGCAAAACACTGACTTCTTTTTCTAAAATTCAGTCAGGTCTGTTTTTTGGAGTCAAGCAGTGAAGATATAATAGATTTTGTTTTCTCTGCCTTGATTTCTATTCCCAAGATCACAGAAGATTATAATAAGGTCATGTATTGAAAATTTGTTTGGTTGATTTAAAGATCAGTGGTGCCACAGTGAACACTTAGAATTTATATTGGAGTTGAGGGTTTCTGGAGAGACTTTATAATTTCTGCTAAAAAATTAAGACTTTACTTCCATTAATAAAAACAATAGGTGTATTGTGAGAATATGTATCACTGTTGCAGTGGCTTTACATTAATTATTTTCACAAGAACATATTTCAAAATTCCACAGCAATAAAAAAAAAATGTAGTAAGCAAACTGAAGTGCTTCCACAAGACAAGAGAGTACTGTATATAAGCCTGAATAATTCAGAATACAGTAATATTTTATGATGCAAAAGTTGCTAAAAAGTGAAATGGGAATTTTGGGGAGAACTCGGGTGTGTGTTTCATTAGCTTTAATGGGTTTGGGATAGACCAAGACAAAAATCTCATTGGAGAATAACTACTTAATGAAAAAATAGGAGAATTAATAGAAATACAAAAGCTTTTGAATGACAATAATTCTGTCTTAGAAATTAGGTCTTTTAAATCCTGTTGAGAGTTGTCTGCTTCTGTCTGTGGGGAGAATTTGGTCAGATTTCAGCTTCAGAGACATTCTTCTCATCACGAAGTCCATATTTAGGCACAGATTCCCAAGATGATGATTTGCTTGAGAGAAAAAATTATCTATTTCCAGCTGAAGTGATTTGAAAGATTCCCATTGGCTCCAGATGGAAGTTGGAGCAGGCTGTGTGTAAGAAGGTAGCCCCTAATCTCTGTAGCAGACTAAATCATCTTTGCTGCTTTTTAAATTAAATTTTCTAGCACGGCCAGATCAACCAGTTTCAGTTGCTAAACATGATATCAACCCAAGAGATTTCTAAGCTAGATGTGCTAGAACAAGGCAACTGGGTTTAAATAGCCAACACTGAGCAAAATACAGTAAAGCAGAGACAAAACTGTACAAAGTAAAATAGGATCAACCCAAAATAAAAATTAGCCTCAAATCCTATCTCACTGTTGTTCAAAGTAGTACTTTGGCAGATGTTAATGAAAGTTGATTTCTGTTGGTATATGTGGGGAATTTTAATACAGGCAAACAGGGAGGAGCATTTCCGTCTTGTGGGGTGACAAAGTATTTGCTTTTTGTGCCTCCCCCTCAGTCCTTGTGTATAATGCTATCATTTCCCCACTTACACTGTTAATACTGTTTTTAGGGAATAGAAAACTTGTTGGCCTTCAAAATGATGGAGAGTATTTCCAGACATTAGGAAAATTAGATGTTAAACACATTTTGTAGTTGAAATGGCCTCAGTACATTTATTTCTTGCGCAACAATACTGTAAAAATCTTAATGCAAATAGCAACACAAAGTAATGGGGAAGCAAACCAAATGGTCATTGATCCTTGGCTGGTACTCTTTGGCTGAGTCTCCTACTGTTTGCAGGATCCAACCTCTGCAGTGGCTATCAAGGTCTGTTATTTTGGGTTTGGAGATTCGCCACATTAATTAATGTCCCTTAAGCTTCTGTTTCATACTGTGCTGTTCCTAGGAATGATTGAGGTGGAGGAGTAAGATGATCATTCACTGAATTTCTATGCTTTTACAGAATGAATTTGCGGATAGTATTGTCATCTACATCTCTGTTGAAATAAGTGAAAAAGAGTTGGAAGGTTTTCTGACAAAGGGGATGTGTCGTTTTTCATTATAAATTTTACAAATTGGTATATATTCATACATTAAGAAGCAGTCAATTTTAGGGGTAGTTACAATGTAATATTACAGTTACAGTAATATTTACATGGGCATAAAGTTTAGCTATCTTGTTTTCTACCTCTGAAAGATGAGAGCAATCAGTCCTTAACAGCTAATGTGTAATAAGATACTGTGCTGCAGCTATGTTATGTATTATTAATTCAGTTTTGATAATGCTGTAGACTGTAGATAATGCTGTATATAATGCTGTAGGGTACAGGGGGAATGATGGAAAGAGGGACAGAAGATCAAGTGAAAACCAATTGGAAGCAGTTTCAAAACAAGTAAAAGAGGTAGTTCTTTGTGCAATAGATGGCTGATTAGTGCCAGTCCCTGCCAAAGGATGCTGTGGATAGTAAAAATCTACATAGATTCAGGAGAAAAATGGAAAATTTAATGGAGTAGGAATTCATTGAAGATTACTAAGTGTATAGAAACCATTGCTAGCTCACAAAGAGCTGAAAATGCCTGAAGGCTGGAACGTTTTAGGGAGAGACAATATATATATTTGCCCTGTTCTTACTCATACTTAGGCATCTGCCTGTGATCCCTGCTGGAGATCGGGCTCTGGGCTTGACAGACTTTTGCTGTCATCCAGGATGGCTTTCTAATGTTCTTATGTTTTAGAAATCAAAGTTTAATATTTACTGAATAAATTAAATAATTTTCATTTACCATACATTGTATATAAAATATAAATATAAAAAATATTCCTTACCTGAAAAAAAAAAATATACCACAAATATGTGTAGTCCCTCATTTTCTTCTGATGTAATATTCCATGAAAGAATAGTGATCTCATTGTATCACTGTCTGTCTCCCTATGAACCATAATTTAATTAGCAGGAAAGCTTAAACTGACAGGGCTTAGAAGTAAGATTTTCATGTGGGAATTTGAATGCTTTGCTTTGTAGTGGCTTCATTTGCCCAGAATGGGTAATCAGAGTTCTCTGAACACCAGGTGTCTTCACTGGGGCATTTAAAATAGAAGCATTAGAGAATTTTGTTGACATGACATATGCTTTTTCTAAAAGAAAATATTTCTGCAGCCTGAAATGAAATACATATGGACAAACCCCAAGTGCCTTTCAGTGAAAATCAGTGCAGGCAGAAGGGTCCACCCATATAGACTGAATTGTGGGATTGGATTCCAAATATGTAAGCCCCCCAGCTCCATGTATAGCAGCACTCTGAAGGTTGTCCAAACACAAAACATGTGGTCAGTCATATATCATTTTGGATGCCTTTCTGATAGCATCCCATGACCCACTTGGCAATTTTTCTGCCTTGATATGATAAACAGTGCCATGCGTTTTGGGGTGAGAACTCTTTGATTTATGAGCATTTCAAAGGAGCAATGTGTACTTGTTCATTTGGTATATGCAAGAACAAATTCTAGAAAAGCTTATGTGTCTTTTGCTTTGGTTTGTTTTGCTGAAACATTACAAAACTGAGTTTTAATATTTAAAACGTACCAGAAAAAAAATGCAGAAATTTATTCTTTTCGGAAGTCTGGTCCAAACTCCTTGAAATTACTGGGAACCTTGATTTCATTTTGGTGGGTCTTGGATCAGCATTTAGTCATCACAAAATAAAGATTGATTCTTTTACAATCAGGCCATATTAGCACAAAACTTTATATTTAACTCTGTACTTTAGTATTATGTCGATCTCTTTAATAGATTTTATTTTAATGCTGATTATTCATTCTGTATGTTTAAATTGATTCATTTTATTCTCTTTTCAATTATTCATCTCTAATGTCTACTAGGTTTCTGCTGCTTCATGACCCTAATTCCTCTATTTGTGATTTATTCTCTTCTTACAAATAGTCATTCTATTGTGTCCGTGTAATACCCTGCTTATGTATAGAAACATTTGTAGAAGACTGAAGTTATTTCACTGTAGTATTTATGCATGAGGAATTATGTGGCAGTAAAGTAAATGGTGAGTGGAAGGAGGTCATGTCTTTACTCTTTCCTTCTTTAAAGCGGGACTCAATGGTTGCGATTAGCCACAACTTTTAGTTCAGCATCTGCATTTAATCAGAAGTTATTTCCCCATTTCCTAGACTGCTTAGTGTAACACTTCACCACTTCATCTCTCTTCCATGCCAACCAGGCAATAAAAGAAGGGTTTCCAACTTTCTCCTCTTTTTTTTGGCCAACCTTGATAAAACTTAAATATCTGATTGTCTGTAAAGAAGCGATAAGTAAAGTAAATGACTAGACAAATCTTTTCAGCTCTTTCTGAAGTTTGTTTACATCATGGTGCAGGAATGACTCAGCCACACAGAATAGGATGAAAAAGGTTAAAAAATTACCTACATTTGATTTTAAGTATTAATTTCAGCTTACTGTAATTAGAGGTGCAAAAGAGCAGTGTTTTCCTGGTTTCTGGCACATCAATGGCATTTACTGTTTATCAAGACTCATGAGTTTGAAGTAAGGAATCCTCAGCCTTGAATCTCTCCCTCCCTGCGCCCACTAAAGTGCTTAATCTGCTCTTCCATATAAACAGTAGATCAAAAGCAATTCATACATCATATGAAGAAACAAACAATTTAACTATATAAAGCTGAAAGAAATTTTTGCCTTTTTTTTTTTTTTTAAGAAAAGAAGCGTCCCTTTTCCTCTATAAGGTTTATAACCACAAAAACATTGACATTCACATTCAAATGTAGGTATTTCTTTATAAGGTAGAAATGTAATTTTTTTTTTGCTTGTTTTTTGTAATCAGACACCAAACATGAATTTTGTTATAGTGAAAACAAAGGTGTATAAAATATCTCTTAAAATGATCTCTTGAGTGAAAATCTGCTGTCAGGTTTAATTAGTGTTAGGCAGGTAATAAATTAAAAATTAATTCCCTATTACTTTTTTTTGAGCTAATCTCGCATGAAATTTGTAATTACATTCTGTTTCCCTTCTGGTTCCTATGTCTTTAATTACTCTCATATCCAAATACTATGCAAAGATTTTTATGCTGTATAAAATTCATATAAAATATCATCACCACAAGGATCAGATTGGATGGGCCCATATGGCAATGCCCATAAGTTGAAGATAAGAAATACTCAGTAAAAAAATCTCAGCAATTCTTACTTCCTGTAGGTGAGGGTTTTGTGTGATCCCGTGCAGACTGATGCCAGACTGAAGCTAATTGCTTGTTCACTTCCAGATCATGGGAACTGGGGAAGACTCCAAGAAGTTAGTAAAATATGGAAAAAAACGTTTAACAAGTTTACAAGTTAAAAGTTCAGAATCCTGTATTGAATGTTAAGATTTTAATAGACCTGTTGCAAAACTGTCATCTGTCCATGAAAGTGAGGAATTTTAAAGTGTTCTGTATAGGGGCTAAAATCTCTCTAAACAATTATAGAAGGTGGTTCCTGTCATCTAAGATCTGAATTGCCTCAGAGCTTAGATGCTTGACGAAGCCTACCCTTGAAGTGCAGTAGTAACATGAGGTAAAGTACAACTAAAACAGATAAAAAATAAAATATCAGCCTAAATAGAAATATTTTTCACTCTGCGGTATATTGCACAAACACAGACATTATGGCATCTAGTATTCCTTACTGACTGATAATGATATTCAGCTCCAATATGTTTGTTTCCCTCTTAAGAGTTTAAAGAGAAAAAGAACTGTAGTTCATGGGTTATGAAATATAAATTTTAAGACTTTGTCTTCAATGAGATTGTTTCACACATTATCCAGATTTTCCCATCACTGAGCTTCCAGGCACAGCTGAATGTTACCATTTATGTCATTAAGGGCTGTTTTTTAAGGGCAGGAGGAGAGAGCTATGTGTGGTGGTTTCTTTTTTTTTAATATGTGTTTTTCTTATCTGTTCAGACATCCATTACATCATGGCTCAAATTAAAGTTCTTCTGCTACCTTGTGGCTCTAACTTGAAATACCATATCCTCAGTGGTTTAATTTATAAAATTCTCCATTAAACTGATACTCATTCCACTTTGCATTTGTTAAACTGCATCCAGAATATTGTATTCAGTTTTAGACCCCCTCCCCACTAGAAGAGATCACTCTTGCACTAGAGGTTGAGTGTCAGAGATGATAAATTCTTCTTTTTTCCTCACTCTTCTTCCGTCTCACCTTTGAAGCATGGAAACAGAACATGAAGGGAAAATCTTCACTGCTGTTCTTGTGCCTGCACATATTTCAAACTTTGATGAGAGCAGTCCAGGGACAATGGAGAATGTCGTACATAATCCTGTAGAACTAAAAAATGCAACAACTTTCATGTTTAGATGACAAAGAAACTGGATGTCTTCAAGAACAGAATTTTATGTGTTGCATAGATCCAACCTTAGATACCCTTTTTTAGCTCTTCTTACATATTCTTCTTCTGAATATTTTTTTTTCTTGAAATGAAAAAGGCGTTTAGTGGCATTTAGTTCAGAGGAATCATCTATTGGGCACTTGCAGTGACCATGTGTGTGAAATATTTTCGTCAGTGGTGGGCAATGCAGAGTGTAAAGTGTTTATCCAGTCTTTGTGAATAATTGACCCATAGATCTTTTTGAGACACTTCTAGAAAGGTCTTCTTGTGGACTTTAGACATGAGAAAGATGTGATTTTGGAAAGCTGAACTCTTCCATCAGCCTCTTCTCTCTTTTCCTGAGGGCTTTGTAGCGTGATGTCCATCATGTGCGCAGACGTACATTTGTCTAGTAGTAAAAAGAGACTCTATAACCCATTTTAACTGAAACTTTTCCTATCCTGACTTAATTGAAATAAATATAAATGGATTATCATAAGAATTACTATGCTGAGACTTTGACCATCTGGGCCTTTCTAATGGAAAAGATTATGCAAATGTTATTTAAATTCCTAAGTGTTCAGAATTCCTAATTTGTGGTGTCTGATTGTGGATACGCTGACATTAAAACATCACTGACTTAAATAGCAGAGAAATAGTAAGATAGTCTCTAGCTGCAGTCTAACCATAATAATAACAGTAAGATAATTCAAATATCCAGGATCCAATTCTGTTGCTGGTATTTTGAGAAATACTTTATACAGCTCTATTTGCTAGTCCATCTTCAGACGACCTCAAAAAACCTATTATTGAAACCAGCTTTAGCTCTGTCCTGGTATTTTAGGTATTCTTAGCAGCAACAGTTTGAATAACTCAATTAGCTTTCAAAATAGTGCAAAATGTGTCTTGATAGCAGTAACTTTCAAGCCATATTCCAGAGCAATAATTTATTCATATTAATATGAGTAATAATTATAAGTTACTGCAATTAATCATTATTGTTTATTATATGCCAAATACGCAGAGAATCCATTCCTTTATAATCTCCAAATTGTGTTGTACTGAATAAGATTTGCTGGATAAACTGTCTTCATGTTGTATTTTGTATAAAAACACATTAACTAAACTTCTCAATAGCATTTTCCTGCCTGTGTTTTTTATTATATTAGGAGATATCAAGGGTCATGCTGGATAAAGAAGGAGCTTTAGAAGATCTCTGTTTAGCATAAGAGAAGAGAAAAGCCTTAATTTTTGAGTTGCCAATTCAAAATTCCATTAGGGGCTCAAAATACTTGTTTCAATACTATTTTGTTCTTTAAATATTGAACGTATTTTTGCTTTTGAAACTGAAGGCCAAAGTCACACTCTATTGACAGCAGCACATCTAATTCGGAAGTAAGTATAGATCAATGTCAGATAGTGAGAAATTAAGGAAACATTATGCAACATAAGTTGTTTCAGGAAGTGGCTGTGTCCGGGGAAGCTGCTGATAGAAAACAAAAAAAATTTCCATTCATGTTACAGCTAAGGCATTTAGGAATGGAATGACACTATCATGTAAGACAGAAGCCAAATAATTGTAGATTTGTATGGGCAGACACTGAACACAATATTTGTATAAGAATATGCATTTGTAAACATTTTCTTATATTTTTATACGGAGATGTTCAGCTGGTGTACAAACTATTGTTTCATCTTACTGTAGGAGACAAACACACAGTATAGGCTTTACCTTCCTGTGGAACCTTATTCACGGTTTACCTCTGCTTACTTTCATTGGCAAAATACTTTTGCAATATAGAAAACAAATCTTCTTAGAAGGGAGTGACATGCGCATTATTTAGTACAAAATCCACATATGCTCTTTACTGCCATTGGTGAAATTGCATACCAAGTTTTTCTTAATAGCTACCTCATATTGACAAAGAAATTTATTTATTAGCAGTACTGTTGAAAGTGGCCAAAACTCTACAATTAAAAAGCCTTATTTTTTTTTTCTTATAGGAAATGTGTATCTGTAACTTTATTCATAATGGGAGGGTACCAGAAATAGTCAGACTGGGATAATAACACAGCAAATCCATGAATCTGAAACCGTTTTTTCAAAACTTTCAAAATAAATAACCTCCTTAAAACATAGCTGCCGGGTGCCTTAGATTAAAAACTACTTAGTATATATATTAATCTCATTTACGTTGATGGAATATGTTAGTATAGAAGCTTATATGCCTCATTAATTTTTGACATAGCATTGTAACTTTTCTCTCTTCAGTCTATGGCAAGAGTTCCTTAAAGAGGAGACAGAAAATTATTTTTTTATGGGTGGCACTGGATGATAATAGGACAAAGCCTGAGTGTGAACTAGATATGGAAGTTATGTATTCCAAAAGAGAAGACCAAATGGTTTTTATTTGGATGCAAATCTCAAATCATGGGTTAAAGTTTTGCCACCACAAAAGAGAGCCCTAGAAAATGCTCTCAACCAGACTTTCCCTGGTCCTGTTTTAAGTAGCTGAACAGCAGTTGCATTCAGCTGTTCCTTCATACGTAGAATAATCTTACATGGTTGAGTGAAAACTCTCTTATTTTTAGCTCTCATTATTTTAATTACGTATGTAGTCTATCATGAAAACTGGGCTTATTTATTACAACATCTTTGGGACTGTCTGGTGCTTGGAGCATTCTCTTTGATTTTTTTTATTTTCATAGTAGACGAACTAAAGCCGCTAAAAACAATTAAGATTCAAATTTTTCCAAATGAAGGGGATTTGATTGCAATTATATTTTGATGTAATGGGTGCATTCATTTCAGATTTGTGACTCTCTTTCTATAGGTTACAGGCTTCTCCTCAAGTTAGTTTTTGTTCTTCAGCAAGAGAAAAAATACGACTGCTACTAAAAATTCCTCTCCTCATCAGAAGGACTTGCTCCCATGAAAGATGGTGTAAACTGTTGCTGAGTTGAGTTCCTTGGCTGTGTAGGATAAGAAACAGAACAATAGAATGTCTGGAAAGATTTTCCAGAAGTCTACAGTACTGCAGCATTATGTGACTATTGTAGATGCAAAGTCCTCTGTGTTTATGTTTGTTACAGCTATGAGTGTTTACTTCCTGAGAGCAGAATGTATACAATTTCCAGTCAGGATGTTTTTTATTTTGCCAATTAAAAAGGTGTCTCTTTTTTAGCTGATGGTAGGTAAGAAGGGCCACTTTCCTCCTTTTCCCTGGTACCATCAATGGCCAAGAACTGGCCAGCCGATTCTTGACCAGATTGCGGCTTTTTTTGTGGCTGCAAATATTTGAGTTTTGATACTTTTGTAATGCACTCTGAAATTAAAGACCGAATCTGTCCAAGTGGCTGCTGGAATTGGTACAACTGTACTGTTGAGTTTGGGAGAAAAAAGCTGGAATGGGGACTGGATGGTTCCATCCCACTGCTCTGGAATATCCCAGACTCAGATACAGTCTTCTCTGGGCAGTCTTTGACATCATTGTGAAATCAAGACCCAGGCAATACTCTCAGTCTGGTGGATAAGATGTTGGAAAGAAACAGCAGGGAAGAGCCAAACAGAAAATTAAGCTGGCAAAGCAACATAGGTTAAACAGAGCAGAAATAGATCCTAATAGTGTTTCCTAGGGTTCTGACTAGTTGCTTTTTTCTCTGAGCAGATCAGTTAGGTAATTCAGTCCCTTCACACCTTTCTTCTCATCTGTTTATCACAGACTCATAGTTTAGGTTGGAATGGACCTTGAAGATCATTGAGTTCCAACCTCCCTGCCATAGGCAGGGACACCTCCCACTAGACCAGGTTGCCCAAGGCCATGTCCAACGTGGCCTTGAACACCTCCAGGGATGCACCTTCCACAGCTTCTCTGGGCAACCTGTTCCAGTGCCTTACCACCCTCATAGTGAAAAATTTCTTTCTCATATCCAGTCTAAATCTGCCCTCTTCCAGTTTGAAGCTATTCCCCCTCATCCTATCACTACATGCCCTAGTAAAAAGTCCTTCCCCAGCTCTCCTGTAGGCCCCTTTAGGTACATGAAGGCCTCTCTAAGATCTCCCCGGAGCCTTCTCTTCTCCAGGCTGAACAACTCCAATTCTCTCAGCCTCTTCTCATAGGAGAGGTGCTCCAGCCCTCTGACCATCTTCGTGGCCTTCCTCTGGACCCGCTCCAACAGGTCCATGGGTTTCCTATGTTGGGGACTCCAGAGCTGGGTGCAGTATTCCAGGTGGGGTCTCACCAGCGGAGAGTAGAGGGG
>NW_009646851.1:2130659-2160857 GCF_000708025.1 Charadrius vociferus | reverse complement strand
TTGTCTAGATTCTCCCTTCTGTACCTAACCACTGAACTGTGAAGTGTACATGCAGTCTGCAATGTTACAGTGTATATTCCTTGTATTTATTTAGTTGTTTTTCTCCAACTTTTCACTTCTCTTGCTTGTGTAGAGGTGGTGTTTATAGAGTGTCGTTTTCACTATGGATGGTCCTGGTTTTGTTCCTATATAGACAGTGCCATAAATGCAATTAATAATGATGCAGAAATTACGCAGTGTGATTGCCCACACACGGCATAAGGGTAGGATAGTGCAAGCTGTCATTTTTTTCAGTTCAAAGGCTCAGTTGGGCAGTAATAAAAACATTTACTGTATGATAATAATAGCCCCATTTTACATTGAATAATGTAAAATTACTCATCCCAAGAATATATGTTCACATGGATAATGGAAATTATTAGCCAAAGTTTCCTTAGTGTGCAGGGTTCATCTGGGTAGAGGTAGATATATTTGCATCTAAGCTACCCTAAGCTCTGTGAAATGACCACAGAAGAATGCAGTGGTTAATGTCATTCTAAAATAGGCGTCTACAACTGGTCAGATGAATCATGTCTTAAAAGTGTCTGTTTCTCTTCACTGACTGTATAGAGAGCCTACAAGGATAAGCTCAGATGTAAAATCTATGTTAAAGAAATCTGAAGTGAGGTAAAATGAGTCACACCTGAAAGGTTTTGTTTACATTTTCATTACTTATAACAAACACAAAGCGATGAAGATGCAGATGAAGAACCGCCCACTGTAGGTGAGGATCAAGAGCGAGACCACCTGAGGAACCTGAAAGTGCACAAGTCCATGGGACCTGATGAAATACATCCACGGGTCCTGAGGGAACTGGCAGACAAAATAGCTAAACCACTGGCCATCATATTTAAAAAGTCATGGCGGTATGGTGAGGTTCCTGCCGACTGGAAAAGGGCAAACATAACCCCTATTTTCAAAAAGGGAAAGAAGGAAGACCCGGGGAACTACAGGTGGGTCAGTCTCACCTCTGTGCCTGACAAGGTCATGGAGCAGATCTTCCTGGAAACTCTGCTGAGGCACATAGATAACAAAGAGGTGATTGGTGACAGCCAGCGTGGCTTCACCAAGGGCAAGTCTTGCCTGACAAATTTGGTGGCCTTCTACGAAGGGGTTACAGCGGCAGTGGACAAGGGAAGATGAACAGATGTCATCTACCTGGACTTGTCCAAAGTGTTTGACACCGTCCCACATGATATCCTGGTCTCTAAATTGAAGAGAGTGGATTCGACAAATGGACCACTCGGTGGATAAAGAACTGGCTTGACAGTCGTACTCAAAGAGTTGCGGTCAACAGCTCAATGTCCAAGTGGAGAGTGACGAGTGGCGTTCCTCAGGGGTCGGTACTGGGACCTGTACTGTTCAACATCTTTGTCGTGGACATGGACAGTGCACCCTCAGCAAGTTTGCTGATGATACCAAGCTGTTTGGCGAGGTAGACACGCTGGAGGAGAGTGATGCCATCCAGAGAGACCTGGACAGGCTGGAGAGGTGGGGCTGGAGAGCACTCCAGAACTTTGGAACTCAATGATCTTTAAGGTCCTTTCCAACCTAAACCATTCTAAGATTCTATGATTCTATGATCTGAATTTGTATATCTGTCAAAAAAAACGAAAGGTGAAAGAGAAGCTACAGGTGTGACTTTGTAAGAAAACAAAGCTAAAATACCAAACAGTCAATTGTTGGTATGCTACCCACTTAGGGTACTCATTTCAGTTATATCCATTGCCTGAAGGCTTCTCATTTTCCAAGAAATATCTTCATTAGTAGACTATAAGCTTTATATAGTGAAAAACTGCTTCTGGTTTTGCGGTTGATGCTCTACCATTGTGAGTAGCATATTTAAAAATTAATTGTTGGATAATTAACTTATGATGGACTGAAACTTCTTGGCCATGTGAACATTGGCCTAGGGTTGTTATGAAAGAGACAGGTATGGTGTACCGCTCCACACTCTCAACACTCAAAATATCCTGTCTCAGATAAGCAAATGGGCATAGAATTTTTCGTTTCATTTTTTTCTGAAATGTAAGCCTTATGCAGACACCTAACAAATCAAGAAGAAAAATCCTTTGGAGGACCCAGGAAAAGCGGCACTTGCCTCTACTTCTGAGGCTTGAAAACTTGCAGAAGTCAGTTTTAACAATTGCAACCAGGTGCTGTGAATGAACTGCTTCTTTCTGCTCCATCATGTATCCTTAACTGCTAGTAGTACCTACTGCTCCACTGGCCTGTGGGCTTCCATCACGTCCCTGTGTTCACTCAGGAGACATTGAATTCAAAGTATAGCAAAAGTGAATTTCATCCTCTCAACTTCCTGCAATTAGGAATTTGCTACAGAAACTCCATGTCTTGTGGCTAAGTGTGGATGAAAAAATTTTCACATCCTTCCTTCTCCTAATGGAACATGGACAGTTCTAAGATCCAAATCTAATTACGACAAGGAAGAAAAATTCTAGTCAAGTAAGTTCTTATTTATAAACTATCTGCGTGGAACTCATTCTTTCATTTTTAGATATGTGCTTTTTCTTCATCAGCCACAAGATGGGAGTATTGACCTTTAAGGCTGTGTTTTGGTTTTTAGTTTTTTCTTTTTTTTTTTTCCCTTGTACCGTGCCAGGCAAAGACTTTGAGAAAATGTTTTGTTCCCTCCTGAATAAGTACTCTGCAATGAATTAAACTGGAGAGAGTTTCTGGAATGTTTAGAAAATGTTAGTCAGCCTCATTCCCTATATGAATCCAAGGGGCAAATATCGTGTACATTAAAGAATTTCTTGTGACTAAGCATCATGTTTCTCTGATACAAGTTTCAGAATGGCTCTTTTTCAGTTCTGCACTGACCTGACACCTTTTCAGATAATGGTTTCCCTTTAGCACTCTCTCTAGGCTGTAAGGATAAGTGGAGTAACAGATCAAAACACTTCATGCTGCATTTACAGGTCACCATCCGCAAGTCTGATAGAGCACAACTTATTTGATAAAATGACCAGCTCTGAGTAATTTTGGGAATAAAAACTCATGTTAAGAAAACATTAAGAAATAGAATATCTCACAGTTAAATTTTCCTACATGGCAAATTGGAGGACCACTTGTTCTGCCTTTAGGCTTATTTCTGAAAGTTGTGAGCGTGCAGTGATATTTTTTTCATGCGACACATAGTGCCTATGAAGTTACTAAAAGAAAATGGACAAATCCCAAACTATTACTTCTAAAATTTCTAAGCATTGAGGAAGTTCAGATATGAACATCCTTGGCCTGTGCTCAAAGCATTCATAACTTTTGGGATATTTTCATCTGCACATGAGCTATGTGACCCATACCCCTCTTAGATCTGAACACACAGTATCACCCAAACTGCCTTTTTTTGTTTGTTCAGGTTTTTCTTTTCATAGCAATCCTTCTCTTCTGCTTCAGTTAAAGAGGGAAGCATTTTACTAAGGAGTTTGTAGAAGGCATTGCATACATTGTTACCTCTATATGGAGTTTGTATATGTATGCAGATGTCTGTGAACAGCTTTCAAAAATTGTGAAGTGTAAACAGGCATGTGCTTATTTTGAACCAGCTGGTGCAAAGAAGAGAGGGAATGACTTAACCATTACATGCTGTGTGCAGGTATTAAAGCAAGAGTATTCAGACAAAATATAATTTCCAATTTGGCTCATTAGATGAATGTTATAAACAAGAGTTGATTGATGCTTTTAAAAGGTAATATCCTAATACATTTTCCAAAGAATTTGGCTCCTGTTCACATACTGAAAAGAAAAACTAGATTTTTTTTTTCAGATGCCCAGTACTTGCCATTGAGAAATTTTAGTTCAGATTATATTGTGCATTGTTCGGGGTTTTTTTTTGTTTGTTTTTTTTTTTAAGTAGCATGGTAAAGTTTCATTCTGTTTTTTTTTTTTCTTTACCTTTAAAAACTCTTAAAACTGATGATGTATTTAAATTAGTTATTGATAGTAGGAAAGATGAACCCTTCATTTGGTATAGATGATACTAATGAAAAATGGATTAGCCATCACATTTTGTATTTGTAAACTCCATCTTTTCAGGGTTTGTCAACTGTACCTACCTGTAAATTATTAGCCAACTTTTGGCTGCATTTTAACAGGCTGAAAAATTGAATCTTCTTGCTCCTGTATTGCAGGCACACTGAAAAATTTTGGGCTTCTGTTCCTTCCATGCCTACAATAAGGAACAGAAAGGCTGAGCTGACTTATGGCAAGCAGTAACAAAACTGCAGCAGACGTACTCATTCTCTCGCCGTATGCCTGGGCCTCCTGTTAAACCTGAAACCTTGTCTTCCCTCACTGTGATCCTGTTAGGAACTTGATATTATGGCCTCTCCAAGGATAAAAGAGACTAGTCATAGATGTGTACAAATAGCTGAGGAAATATGCGTTAGACATAGTGCTACATTAAAAGAAATAGAAAAGGAGTCTCACTAATAGAGGAGGAAAGCAAGTGCAGCATTTCCATGGCAAATAGTATGCTGTTCCTTTGGCAGAAGTGAGCTTGGAAGAATATTCTTTCTCCCTCTGTTCCCTAGTTGTCTGTTTTCTCCCTGAGTGTGGCTGTACTATGAAAAGCAGCTGATGACTTTTTGTACCACGTCTTTACTCCTTCTATGCATTCAGAATCGGTTCAGTTTGTCTTCAGGTCAGTGAAACATTTATTTTTGTTTCCCATTTCTGTTAACAGTGTAACTGTATAGCTACGTGAGAAACTTTCCCTTAATGTCTATTCACAAGACAGTTTACTGACTTGCAGTCAATTTAATCCTTTCCAGTCTCCCGCACAGCGCTAAGGCAGTTTCTGGAAGAAGAACCCAGAGACAGTGGGTTTCATAAAGGAGTACTCGGTGCCTCCTGAATATGACACGACAGCTCTTCTGTCATGTGCTCTTTCAGGCCTTCCTAAGGCCCCCCTAAGCCACTGGTGCATGTTTATGGAGGAGAACAAGGATTAATTCCCAGGTGGGAGGCAGATTGAGCTCAAGGAGTACAGAAAATTTAAAACTAATTGTTTGCTGGGTTACTCCCTTAGCCGGGTACTCCTGAAGAAAAACAGAGCTGGTTTTCTTTCCCTTCCTGGTATATTTTAATGAGGATTTGGAGTTTCTGGATGTTAAACTGCCTGGTAGGAAGGCAGCCAAAGACCTTTGCCAGTTATGCATTGTTTTGATTAAATGAGAACACCTTTGATGTAGATGTAGAAAGAATGAATCAGACAATATCGTATTGGAGATGCCACTTTATTGAAAAATGTTATCTGAGTGAAAGAACCACCTTACAGTACCAGACTGTGTCAGTTCTGTAACAGTTTCAAGTAGGATCAATAGTTTCTACATACAGTAAAATTGAAGGTAATAATGAAAATCATGGTCCTATGTGCCCAGAGACCTGAAAGGCTGAGTCTGTTTCCATACTCTGATAAGATGGAAGCAAAAGGAAAATCACATGCTGGGTAACACAGGAGTCGCAAGTCTCTAGGCAATGCCATGTCTGGATCAATAAACAGCCACGAGAGGCTTCAATGTGCATCTCATTAATTTGGGGATTTATTAAGATGTTTCTCATTGCCTCATGTAGGACACTTTCCACTGGATAAGCTGACTTTTGTGGATAAGGCAAACCATTCCACACAAGCATTTTATAGAGGTCCTTCAGCACCTGCCTCAGAGCTCATGAGACAATTCCGTCAGGTGTTAGATGACTTCCATCCATCCCTGTCTCATTTACAAGCCCATTAAATTTCAAATGCACTGGCAGTCCCAAGGAAACCAATAGTCCTTGTCACATGTGCTTATAGACTTAGTGTCTAAAAGGGCTTTCTTTCTGTATTCCTGAGATGTTACCTAAATGTGAGATATCATGTTATTGCAAGAACATTGATGAAATATAAGACTCCTTATTGCAGTTGAATTCACCTCTTTTTGTTTAGTTATCTTAACGCAGCAAACTTTTTTTGAGTAGTATTTGTCCATGGAATTTTTTTTCAGTATGGTGACATCAGAGGTGTGAAAGAGAGAGGCATAACAGCAAGAGCTCTAGAGGCATTTAGTTTTTCATCTGCAATGATGATTAAAAAGTGGCAAGAAAAGAATTTTCTTTAAAGGTCTAACAGGAACTACAGTAAAATGTTGGTAACATTTTTAATTCACTGAAAGCTGTTGACAAACAAAAATATTTCCCATACCTTGTGCAAGTTCAGAAAGTATTGTGGAACAAATCTATAATGCAAACCTTGTAGAGGTGGAACAGCAGCATAAGGCGTTTCTGGTCTTAGTATCTGTTTTACGATGCTGTTTTGTTTTTGTTCTGCTCTCAGGTTGCAATCTGGCTGTAGTTGCACTGCCCAAGAAACCTGTCTGTATGCACACAGATAAAATGCATCATGTGCAGCATAGCCTGTTGTCTCTGCACACTCCCGGGAACAGTCAAGGCAGAGCAGGGAAGGGATGGGGAGAATTGGGGCTGGAGTGGAATTGGAATTCAATTACATGTCTGCTGTAGGCCCATTCTCATCATAAAACCTGGCCTGACAATTTTAGCTTTAATCATCCCTATCTGAACTCTCTTTGATGTTAAAGATGGTTTACTCTCATCCCCCTTTCTTGTCATATTGTGGGCGAGCATTCCTAAATCAAGAAGCAAGATGCAGACCTTTCAGGAAACCCAGACATGGAGCGAACAGTTTTCTTCAGCCCTTGAAAGTACATGGGATTGATCTGTTTGCTGTACAATCCCCAAGCCCCAGGCTAGGGATAACATTTCTTAGAAGAGAGGCAAACTAAATCAATTCTCTTCTGTTGCTGGGGTAAAGTTGGTCAATAGCTGATATTTTAAAGCACCTCCATCAACAATTTATGAGATTTATTCAGTTTATGCGAAAGAGCACTCCATAATCATCACTACACAGTGATGGCCCAACAGGGTGTTGCTAACTGGATATCATTTAATAAAAGTTTTTCAAGTGCTCAGCATGCTTTCATCAGAGGGTGATTTTTGTTTTTATCCTTGTTTTGTATGAACATTAGGAGGTAATCAAGAAGTTATAAAAGTTGATGATTTATGAAGCTTTTGAAGTGGTGGGTGAAATTGTAGGCTAGATATAATGCTCATATTGATCACACTGTTGGTAAAAGCATGATAAGACTGTTGACTAAAAGTACTATTAAAATAAATTTTATGACAGGCTGTTAAATAGAGATTTAGTATTATTTTCATAACTTGATTTTGGTTAATAGTGGTCTTGGTCAACATTGGGCTGTACAGTGTTGATAGGGGCATAAACCTCACAAATATTACCAAAACTGGTGGATAGTCCTGGTGTGTTTTCAGAATTGGGAGTGTAGTTAGGTAGTTACTAAATCTCTCCTACACCAGCTCTTCAATTTCTTAGGATGCCAACAGTATTGTTGTCTCTTACAATAACCTTTTGAAATTTTTGTTCCACAGTCATGGGTTCATCCCAGTCTGCTCCTTTGATACCTCTGTCTCCTCTTGCTTTGTTGATAATTTTTTATACAATTCTTCGACTTTTTCTTCCTTTTCCATTTCTCAAATCCTGAGATGACTTTGATTATTACCTGTCTTGTTCCAGTTTTGAAAGCACAAGAGAAAACAATGTCATGATTTATCTTTTTGCATATGTAGTCCTATACCCATTAGTTCCTATCACACATTATCTACCACTTACAAATAATTCTGATAACTTATTTTTAAATCTCCGTAAGTATCTCTAAATCAGTCCTTCTTTTTAGCTCTTTTCTCTCCCACTACTATGTTTTTTAATTTCTAGCTACTTTCATTCTGAAGAGAGTCTCAGAATTTATATTTTTCTGATACATCTACATCACCACCAAAAAACAGAAGCAAATTTTGGTCAAATTTTGGGTTCTCATTGTGATACACTTTTTCTTTAAATCTCCTTCCTGTACTTTACATTCTGTTTCACCACATCCAGTTGAAGAGCTGGTTATCTTTATATCAATGCCTTTTCAATGTGCTGGGTGTTAATTAGGTGGATAGATGTGTACAAGCCTTAAGTTTGGAAAACAATCTGGTGCTAGCCTTTAAGACTGTACAGCTTCCCTCCCTTTGTCTTTTGTGTGCAGATTTTTCTTTCTTTGGTTGTCTCATACTGGTGCCGACTGTCATTTTTCAAACAAAAATACTGATTCATATGCTTTTGGAATGAGATTTGGTTTCTTCAGCTCATTTAGTTTATCACACATCTGATGTGTAATCTAGCCATGATATGAGAATGTCCAATGCTTTTATGAGAAAACTGAAAAATCTATTTTATACTAATACAGAACCATGTTTTCAAAGTAAACAAAAGTATGTAATGAAAAACACTTGTGAAGGACCTCATCTGAGAACACAGCTGCCCTCGTCTGTATTTGTGGATGATATCTGAGTACAGGTCCATGCAAGATGTGCTGTTTTCCTCACTCGCCTTCAATCTAATCCACCCACACTACTTACGTTCATAGATGTTGCCACCTTTCCTCTTTCACATATAACTAAATGAAGTAAAAATCACCAGAATAAGAATATCAGTATCACAAAACCGATGTGAAAAAGACTCAGTTATTCATTTAAAGTTAGACTGGATATTTTGTTATTCTTCTACAATCTTCTTTTGACAAAAAATAAAGCTTAATTTTAGTTTTGTTTCTCTTCAGGAGCATTTCAGAAGCAGAGAGTCAGCGATGTTAGTTATTGTGTTCCTGTTCATTACAGTAGCTAAACAAACGTTTTAAGAATAAAATCACTGAAGAGATACAGTGCAGTTGCTGGAAGTATTTTTCAAATTAATTTAGAAAACATTGCCAACAGTATAGGGTTTTTTATTGTTCATACAGCCAAAGATACCAAGATACCTATGACAAAATATTATCAAACCAAGAAACGCTGTCAAATCTGGATGTAGTTTTCATTCCTCTTGAAAATATGGTGAGTTACGTCTGGAGTATTTCTTAAGGTGGGAAATTCTAAGACATATTGTTGGTATGTCTCTATTCAAAGGTTTGGTTCCAAAACCCACAGAAAACCAGATTGGAAGGACTCTCTGTGAGCCTGTTAGATATACAGAAATTAAAGCTAGACTAAATTTGTGACTAAAGAGTAAGAATAACAGTTGTGTCTGTTGCTGTTACACTTTAAACGTATTATATATTCTTTCCTGAAGCAAGTAAAGTAGTACAGAAGATAAAAAAGTAAATTTTATCAACAATGTGGGACTAGATTTTCCACAAAATAAAAACTAATAAACATTATTCCTATGATAAAAAATGTTACTTCTTCAATAATAAATGCTCTTTTAAAATTCTTTATTTACCTATCTTTGCTGAAATTTGAGATAGTAATAAACTTGGATTTGTTTGTATTTAACATGAACTCATTCCTCTTTGATAATGAAGAAATAATAGTGAAGAGGAATTTAACTTGTAAAGACAGTAGATGTTCTGGGGTTTGTTAGGGCCATGCATGTGATGTCTGTTTGAGAGCAACACAGTTGTGAGTTTTAAAAAAAAGTTTCAATCCTTGGGTTTGCTGTGAGACATACAGTAAAAGGCTGGCAACACAGAGAAAAAAAATTGTTGTAGACATTAGACATTAGAAAAAATTGTGGAAAAGAACACAAAGGATTGAGGAAAGGTTGGCTTAAGAACAACTTTATGTAATACTCACATATGTGAACTTTAAATGGCTGGCTGTATTTATGGACATCAGACAAGTACACAGCTCTTATCTAACTCTTATCATAACTTAGCAATATGGGAGTTCTCATGTTTTCATTCATGATGACATAAATGATAACAACAGTGATAAGCCTAAATATTGAAAAGAAAACTAGGAGAGAGGATTATATCATTGTTAGATATTTTCTTTTGGTTATAAAAATTAACAACCATCCCGTATAAATCAGCTTAGCCTTGCCTGCTGAGTCATTGGTTTGTCTTGAATCTTTACAGGTACAATACCATGTCAGAGAATTGCACCATGTTCTCCTCCTAAAGGTCCTTATTTTCACCTGAACAGATGTGAGAAAAATCTGTTGTGGTGTGTTAGAAAATTGGCAAAAACTTTTCTATGTTTATGCACTGGACACTGATCTTTTTTAGCATGGATTCCCACATGATACAAATCAGAACAGCTTTGTTGAAGTCAGTGGAGCAAATCAATCAATACTGGCTAAGGGTTTTGTCCCCAGTCAGTGTTTTGATGGGAAGACAGAAAAGGGACACTTTTCAGTGTCATGTACTGAAAAACATCATGTGTGATTCTTACTGGGTCAGGCTAAAGACTGCCCTTTGGAAAAAAAAAAATCACTGCCTCTTGGCTAAGCAAAAGGATTGTGCAGTTTTGAGTACAAACAATAGAGCCTTTGAACTAAAGATGTGCAGGCATGAAACTGTTTATTTACAGGGGAAAATGACCCACTTGTCTAGGAATATGACCCAATTTAATCTGCTAGGAAAAAAAAAAAGAAAAGCTATTTGACGTAAATTTTCTGAAGCAAAAGGTGTGTCTCAAACAGAGAACTGTCCATAGAGTTCACAAGGCAGCGTCATTTACAGGTCACTTGCTCCATGAGTCAGACAGGATTTTGTTTCTTTTAATAGGGTGTGATTAGGAACATTACCTGAAGAACTTCCACAGAGCTTTGATCTGTCCTGTCACTCTTTTGCATCTGTCTTAGGGATGCAACTACACTGTAAACATCAGTATCACTTAAGTATACTCAGCGTCTCAGGACAGGCTAAGATAACATTTGGTGATAATAAAATACCTCCTCAGACAGATGTGCAGAGATAGGAAGACGTGATAATTGAATTGTTAGTTCTGAGGTAATTTGGTTAAAGGGTTAATCTCAGTATGATTGTCCCAAGAGTTCAGCCTACAATACTGCTGCTTTTAGCAATGGGCACAAAAATTATAATTTGATTAGTTCAGGTAGGCATTATGGTGGAAATCTCATCTGCCTATTTGGTCTGAAGAAATTCATGCTTCCTTTTCCATGCAGGAGTCTTTCCTGGGAACAGACCTGCTCTGACTTTGACCTGTTTCTTGTTCTCTACATATCCGTCAATGTACTGAATCATCAGAGGCAGTCAAAGCTGAGTCACTCCAGAAATATTTATTCACAATATTTCAATGGCAAGTCTTTCTATGCACTCTCCTCAATGTGAATACCAATGCTGCAATTTTAGAGAATTGTATAAGTGGCATGTGGTATTCAAATCATGTTGGTGTTTTTATTAAAAGCCCAGATATGTTCATTCCTCTTCTCAAGTAAATTAAAAGCTGGATAGAGAATGGTCTATGGACTTCTTTGTATCTACAAAACTGCAAATCTGAAATGACTTACAGCTGCTTCCTACTCTTTTGCTTGCAGAATTATGAAGGGACCACTAATTTGGAACAAAGAAGAATATGAGCACACTATCATTCAAATTTTTGGTAAAACTGACTGTGTGAGGTAGCAGTAGCAAAAAAGGTAGTTTGAGACTGTTACCTTCAGTCACACTGAGATCAGTAAAATTAATTGAGGTATGAGATACTCTTCATCATAGGGATTTCAGCAATTACTCCATAGTAATTTCTTCTTGTATGTGTATAAACATGTGACAAATAGGAGAATGGCTTTTTTATTAATGTTTTTATTAATTGTATTAATTTTATTCATTTGTTATTTGTACTTTGTATTACCTCTGTTTTATACTTTGTACTGCCTCTGGATGGGCAGCAAAAAGTCCCATGTGCACTTAGGAAGCAACTGAAAGCTGCTGGAAAGTAAATAAGATTGGAGAATACCCTCAAAGGATATGGTGGATAGGGATAGGTTGACATTAAAGAATTTTATTAAGTCCCAGTAATTCTGCCTTTCTCAGTGATTTACCTTACTACAGATAATTCTTGTGGTGTCATAAAATTTCAGCTTTAACAGCTTGATTCAATGGGTATTACTGCTAGGATTTTCACTGCTGTCACGATATACAAAATCATAACATCTTTTGTGGAAGGCACGTGATAAAATATAGCAGCATGCTGGAGAAAACAGATTTTCATTCTGCACAAATCTCAGTTTTCTCGGCTTTCTTTAACAGAGGATGTACTGCGTGGTCCATTCAGCCGCTGAACATGACTTCACATAAATGTATAAATGTGGTTATATGGCATGTACCGAGCCTGAACTGGCCTTTCCAGTTACCCCTACTCAGATCTACCTATATTGCAGAAACTCTAATGAAAGTGAAATCAGTCTGGGAATAAGTATTCATATATTTAAAAACTAGTGGGATTGGCAGAAGAAGACAGCAGTTATCTCAAGCACAAAAATGGAGCAACTGGCAAAATTCTCCCAGTCCAGGTGTGCATGTGTCATAAATAAAAAGGACTCATGAATATCATCATATCAAATTCACTTCTTCCATTTGCAAAGATTTTCAGATACAAAATACCTTTCAGTATCTGTCCAATCTGTCCAACTGAGATGCTTGCTCATTCTGATGAGATAATTATCTAGAAGTGTCAATTTTGACAGTGATTCTCAACAGAAAAATGGTTTATCACAGAATTTTTCAGTATCTATGGTGAATCCAAGTTGGTAATTTTCAGATGCAGGGTTTAACTCCCCTAAACTAACCAGAGCTCTCCAACCAGTGTTTGGAATTATTTGCTTGTTTTCTTCACAATACTCATCTTCAAGACTTCCACTTTGATATTTGCCCTTGTGGTGCTAAGCACTACTTGTACGTCACAATGACAGATTTACAGCCTTGATTACCCATAGCTTTCCTAGTCATCAACAGTGTGCATTTGAATATGAACCTTTCACAACAGACTCCTCTTATTTACAGACAGCATGTGGCTTACCAGGGCCTTCTTAATCTAATGCAGGAATTCAACATTAGAAATCGAAGCTAATTAGGTAAAGATAAGAGCACTGCCGGTTGTTATACAATTGGAAATAAATAACTGAAATTGGTGACTGAAATTAGTGGAGTATTGGATTGTTTGGACTAAGCAACTTTTTAATTTTTAAAGGAATACTTTAAAAGTATTAATTTAGCCAATGTAACTGCTAAAAACATGTGTTCAGAATTTCCTCTGACAAATGCTGTAGGAAAAGAGAGCCTTGTGCTTTTAGAGAAATTTCATATCAAAGAAGGATTGTCAGAAGCACTTGGCTGACAAAAGCCTCCATCTCCAAGGTCACCTGCAGGTCCATCCTGCTTTCCTCTTCTGTCTCCCTGCCAGCAGTTCTGCTCTGAGTGCTGCTGCCACTGTCATGCAACTACTAGAAATTATGAACAAAGAAAATTTCTTATGAGCATTTTTAATATCAGGTAAAGTCATACAGACATTCATTTCCACTAATACTAAGGTTTTTTTAAACCACAGTTTTTTCTTTACAGTTAATAGATTTTTTTCCTACTCACACACTTCCAGTATACGCATTTCAAAAATCAGAATTCTGGCAGTTATTTTAGGTATGGTTATGTTAAAAGTATTATTTAAAGATTGTCTGCTATTTTCTTCAGACTATCTCTGGCCTATACAGTATTAGTCCATAAAATGTACTTTTCATTATTTTTTATTTTAAGATATTTATTTGTTTATTAGCAGCTGAATTCTCCAAATCCTGCTCTGCACAATTTATTTAAATGTAACTTCTGCAAGTGAAGCATAGAAGGCTGTTTTTGTTTAAGAAAAAAAAAAAAAGATTTATGCATGTACTAAGAGCTTCTGGAATAGAGTTTGCAGATTCAATCTTACAGTGCTGCACAATTTGTTACAGAGCTGTGATTCAGCCCAGCCTTTGGCTTGGGAGTAAGGAATGAAATAAAAAATATGAAAAAAGGAGATCCTTCTCCACCCATATGTACAAAAGATATAAAATAAATTAACATTTACCTTGTTTTCTAAATCACCTCCTAGAATCTAATAACCTCTTTAATAGACAGAACAGCATGACTGCTTAATAGCACTTACTTTCCATTGTTGCTTTACTGTCTTATTTGTGGCCAAATCCTGGTTCCAGGAGAGCCCAAATAACACCACTTAGTGTCAAAGTGCAATACCTTCCCAGTTTGCCATTTGGGAAGAGAATTGCTGTAGAAGTTGTGGTAGTCTTATGGCCTGCATCTTGCCCAGTTTGTTTCAGGCACTTTGCCCTTCCTCCTGCTGGATGAAGCCATTGCCTCCATTCCCCTACGTGAAATAATCACCTGTCTTACGGTGGTTAATTCAGTTATGCAGATTTTGTTCTGCCTGTTGCTGAAGTTACAGCCTCCCTGAGCATTTAGTCATCCACACCCATTCCTCGCGGCTCCTTCTTTTCCATGCAGAGGTTTACCACCTCTAACATGGGGTGTGTATTCAGAGCAGCGCACACACCCCATCCGATTCTTCACCATCAGTTATGAAGCAGCTGTTCACCCCAAATTCAGCTTGTTCCAGTTCATTTTCCTGAAGTACTCCTTCCAACACCTAGCTATCTTTATTCCAGAACCTTATCCCAAGCTTTTCCTCTCCAAGATTATTTTTTGCCAAATCCTGGTTCCAGGACAGAGCCCAGAAAATCAACAATTCTGGCCATTCTTTACTGGGGAGGAAATGGGATCCTTTCACCAGTTTCCATCTGGGAGGAGGGGTGCTATTGGCCCCAAAAATTTCCTTCATCATTTGATGACCCTACCAGCAGGTTATGTGCTCTGCAGATTTCCCTCTCAGGGAGAAAACCCATTTTATTTTAACTGTCTTCCTCCCTTCCAGTCAGCCTTACTGTCATCCCACAGTTCTTTTTGCTTTTGGCAGCTCTCCCAGAGCGCTGGGCTGAAAGCAGAAAGAAACCACACTGATTCTGTGGTTTGCAGAAGAGACCAAGGCTCCTTATTACATATTTCATGCAGCTGTGCTTTCTTGGCCATCTCTCGCACTTCCCCAGTTAAATCCCGGTCTTTTTTCTCCATTAGCACATATGGATTTCTAAGATGATCAGGTCAATGACTCATTGTACGCACTTGTTAGAGGGGATCATTTCAGAGGCGCTTTGCAGTGAAGTGGTTTAGTTCAGTGTGGGTGCATTGGAATGCAGAATTACTTCTCTTGACATTGGAAAGAACAGGTGATTCTATTTTATGTCTTCTTGAATATTGGTCAGCAGCTTTTCATGCTAAAATACACTAATTTATCAATAACCAAACTCTACACATCGGTATTAAATCACCTGTAAATATGTTCACTTTTAGTAAACCTTGTACATTCTTCTGGGCTCTGTCAAGGAGAATATGGAAATATGGATTTCACCTGTGTGACTGTGTGTATGTGTGTCAGTATATATGTACATTTTCATACATACGTGTATACAGAGAAAATCCTGATACTTTCATGTGCCATTTTTTCAAAATATAAAAGTAACTATGATGAATCACAACCAATCTTTGCAATACAAATTCTCAAAAGACCTTAAATCACTATTAGAATATGTATCAGATAGAGAAATAATATATGCACAAAGACATAGAAAATACATTATTTTTTCAGATGGGTAATCTAAGTTTTATCTGTATTGTACAGTCCAAGGGGAAAAAAAGGTCAGGCTGTCAAATCAGTCCATTTAAATTGTAGTAATTTCACTCTTCTTTATAGATTTTGGGAGAAAATGAGACATTTTACTATCATTAACATCTGAAGATAAATATTTACCTTCAGAACTGTTTTGAAAAAAAAAAAAAGTAATCGGATGATATAAGCTCACATTTGGGATAAAAAAGTGTATATATTATTAAAGGTTAATGAGATGTAGTTTTAGGTTTGTAAATATATTTTCCTATGATATTCTCTTTCTTTCATCATACTCACCCTGTTTGCACAAAGGAGAGGTGTGGTTAGAACCCCTTACCCTGCATTTGGAGATGCACAGAGAGCAACACGAATGTGTTAATGGAGCCTGTAGCCCTGTGAATTCTCAGAGTTGGCTCCTGGTGCAGCTCTTGCAGATTCTATAGAAGTGAAATGTTTTCTTTGTGGTAATTATAACACATTCTTTAGAAATTAGAAGTCAGATCTCACCAAACTGTATGAATTTAGGAACTGTTAGTGTGACTTAGCATCACAGGCTTTAATACAAAGAATGATATGTCTCTCCCTATCCAGATGGCTGCCCTCATCTCATCCCTACCTTCCAATCTCTTTTGTGTGCAGGTGTCAGTCCAATTACATTTTCTGACACCTGATAGCAGTGTTTAGTTGTGGTTTCTAGATCACAGATTTTTCAGTGGATCCAGCAAAAGTGGTAAGGAAGTGAAAGTAGCAATTTCGATTATAACCAAAGTTTGCATTCTACATGTAAGGAGAACACTTTTGCTGTGAATGATACTGCATTATGAGAAATGGAAAAACGAAGAATAATAAAGATAGAGTTTCTAACAGAGAACATGCGGCACAGGTTCCTTCTGTACCATAGAGAACGGACTCTCCCTTGCACAGCAGCAGTGGTTTGAGCAGATCAGGGTACTTCAAGAACACTCTATGCAAGAAAAAAATAGCAACTTTTGCACTGTAATTCTGATGTTTGGGGTTGTGTGATTCGAACAAGCTTGCAAGGTTCATATCTTTTTTAATCCCTGTGGTTAAGACATGCTGAGAGAATTAACTAAGGGCCTTGCACAGCTAATTGCCTGTGCTGAATTTCTCTTGAAAGAATGGTAGAAGGATGCGGCTAGGTTGAAGATGTGTTTAATTTGGCTGACCACTTCTCCCTGTTTCATTGACTAGTCTGGCAGTTCATCTCAAACCTTTTCCTAGCCTTTTTTATGGGTATGGATCTCACTGTATCACTGCCATTGTTGTATTTTTGTAAGCGCTACAATTCACTTCAGCAAGTGGCTCTTTTATACTTCATCTTGAGGGTGTGATATGGCAGCATTCCAACACTGGATAAAAAAATAGAGTGAAAATGGAAAAAATCCTTGAACACACAAATATTTGCAGCAAAGCTGTGTTTTCTTAATTGGTATAGGCTTTCCTGACACTGATACATAAGGCAAGATACTCTTCATCAGATTCAGGCTGCCGTTTCTGTGCAGCTGTGCTCTAATATGAATTTCTGGAAGGGTTATATGAACTGTGGATGAACTTTCCTTGGCTATCTCATAGCTAAAAATTTTCCTCCATCACAAAACTCCCAATTAAGGTTTGGTTCAAAAGTGCCCCACTAGTATCAGCTAAATGGTTACTGGATGCAGCTGCATGTGTTAACTTACGAATTACAATACTTCAATGATATGGTTTTAGTAGGTTAAAACAATATTACAAAAGAAAGAAAGCAAGTATCTTAGTTCCATTTATAGTATGATAGCCTACAAGAGTTGGGAAGAAATTTTTCTTCCCTCATGTAATTATCCAGTTACATTAGAAGGGTGAAAGGGGATTTCGTTTCCACTGAAATCTCAGGTGGTAGCCTCTACTGGAAATATGAAGATGGCTCAATGAAGTAGCAGTATACGCTAGGATGGAGGCACCAATTGTTCATAGATTTTAAGACCCAGAAGGGACCATTATGATAATTTAGTCTGACCTCCTGTATAACATAAGCCTTATAATTTCACACAGTACTTCTTGCGCTGAGCTCCTAACACATTCCTGTGCATTAGTAGAACAGTTTTAATAAACCAAATCCTGAAGTCCCACTTTGGCACAGAACAGAGAGTGGAAGTTAACAAAGGACAGTCAGTAAAGGATTTCAGATCTCGGGCCCATACTAATGTCCTGAAATGTGAGTAATGTAGGAGGTATATGCCAAGTTTAAACATTGTAATTTATTTTAAATTGATGAAGAGCATTATAGAATATTATAGCTTAGACTAACTGTAAATGGTTCATTAACATTTCTGAATTTTATTTCTGTATCACCTTTAGCTCTAACCTTTAGTTAGAGCACACCTGATTTACTGTTAGTGTGCTCCTTCTGCTCTTACCGTGTGCTTCATGTTTGACATTGTTTTTCTGTGCCAGAGGAGGTCTCTTAATGCACGCAGTGTCACCAACCTGTAATGCTAAGAGCTGCTTCAGCTTATCTGCAGGGCAATGTTTCTCTTCCTGAGCATGAACATCTCTGTGTTGTTTCTTGACTTCTGTCACTCGCTTATTTCTCAGCTCAGTAGACTGACTCATGTTCACGCAGCTGAGACCAAACTTTCATACAAGTGGATTTTTCCTATGTTTTCCCTCAGTTTTCATCTTCTGAGTTCTTTCATCTTGATTCTGGGGCAGGGAAATGAGGGAAGAGAAAACTTACCGGTCTCTTAATGCAGGCAGACAAACAGCTTTATACTCTGGTACTTTTTTTGCTGGTGAGTGGTGGGTACTCCTGGGACAGCCCAAGCAATGGGAAAGATAATTTAGACAGTTTCAGAGGAAGTGTTGTTTGTATTCCTCCTCTTTCACTTTCTGTCCTTGTAACGCAGTCATATCCCCTTCAGTAGAGATAGGCTCCTCAAACCACTATCAAGTATGTGCAATATGCTGGTTTGCTTTTAAATCTTTTTAGAAGGTGTTAAGACTGAACACAAGGAAGATTATCCTGGCAAAAGGAAATTGGGTTGTAAATTTTCATAGCAGTCTGTACTGGGCAGAATCAAGTGGTGTGATTCTGTCAGAGATTTGTGATGAAGCAATATAAACTTCAGTCCTTGGATCTGCAAATTGAATGAGGAAAAGGTGCGATCTGGATCTTAAGTTCACAGGATGCATTAAAAATAGCATTAGAAAACCATTATATAAATGGAAGTTTGATTACTTCAGTAGTGTTCAAGATTTCTTGATTTTTTTCTAAAATATTTATGAACTGAATCTCTTGGCTTACATGGAAATACTGGCATGTGTTCACATTATTACAGGTCAAATAACAGGCTGTTCATGATTATACCCATATTTGTATACTAATTTAAGGTCTAACCTGCTACTTTAAAATCACATATTAAATAAAGGAAGTAAATTAGCAAAGAACAGTGTATACTTACATTTTTAACAATCAAGTCTAAAAGCTTGGTTTCCAAAATTTATGCAAAAAATACTTTGCATGTACTGGTTAGTTTAGACAATAGGCGTATGGTGCAGTATTGTTAGCTAGATCAGTAGCACTAAACCTGGAAACAGACTTGATATATATAGAGAGAGAAACATAGGGAGTGAGTTATATATATATTCAATATGGTGATGGTGGAGGCAGCGTGCTCCAAAATTCTTCCCTTTTGATGTCTATGCTTCCAAATCTATGTCAGTCCAATCTTTAGTTATACTGCAGTTTAGTCTTCATTGCAATAGTAAAATATAAATAAAGTGTAAAAAGACCATATTGTCAGTTTAAGGTGGATCAGACCAGCAATACTCAGCAACTTTGTACATAATCACTTCTGTCTTTATTTCTATATTCAGGGTATTTAGAAAGAACGGGGGGTTGGGGTGGGGGGGGGAATATCTGTTTTTCTTGTCATCTATCTTAGTATTTGTTTTTTTCTATGTATTGTTTTCTGGAATGTAAACCGCCCTTTCACTTGACAGTCAGTTTCATTCCTATTTCTCAAGTGCTCATGTTCCCTGTGTGTGTGTGTGTTCAGATGTTTGAAGCATCAAGGAAATGCACTTATTCCTCCTTCTGCACTTACTGCTTTTTATTTTAGCTGCATGGAAAACATAACGGTGTATTTACAATGTGCCATTTCCTTCAAAATATGTGCATTGTTGCACTGAGGTATTTTTTTATCAATCTACTCAGATAAAGAGATCTCAGAAATATCCTGACTATATGACCTGAGTTGCTAATGCCAGAATAAAATGCAAGTGGAAAAAGGCAGTTTATGCCGGTTTTATTTCGATTTATTTTCCTGCTTCTTGAGTGGCCACTGGAGAAACCACACAAACTAACCTGAGGAAAGAAGTAGAATTTAATCTACTGCATCACTAGTTCCTAACATCTTCCTTTTGTTCTGCTGGTACATAACTATTTGTCAAATGTGCCAGAGCAGTCTCTGTCTGAACCTTATGCAAACACGAGCAAAATTAAAGAGAAATTTGGCAGATTGACACATAGTCCCAACATCTATACTTCTCTAGCACAAAAATCTGTAGGTGTGCATAAGCTCCCCTGCATGTGACCAGGCTGCAGGCAGGTCTGCAGATAAGATGGCAGACAAGTCGTATGTTTGTAGATGATGGAAAGTTTCAGGAATGTACATTGTTTTAGAAAAGGGACTGCTCTTTGAAGCAGGGATTCTCAGTTTACAGGAAACTTGCCAGGAGAATTCATGTCATCTATCATCTACTTCCAAAAGTTTGTTTCCTGGGAAATTTTGAGCTCTGATGTAGGCTGTGCAGCAGACAGCAGTGATCCTAGCTTTCTCTTGATCGCTGTCTTTCCTGGATCATCACTCCACCCCTTTGCGTTGTTATACAAGCACAGAGCAAATAAAATGCATATGAACTGTGCCATCTGTCATTTAATAGACTAAAGTCTTTTGTTAACTAGACTAAATTTGGACTGGCAGGCAGGCACCCAATTGGAGACCTGTGTGATATCATGAGACAGTGACTTGGGAATACGTTCCAGAAGGACAAGTATGTTCCACTAATGTCCATTACCATGTAATTACACCATTTCAGAATGGTTTTATTATTATTTTTATATATTTTCATTACCATTAATTCACATAACTATAAGGATAAAAGAAATGCTAACTGTAATTCCTGTTTCCACCTAACAATTAATATACAGACATTCTGACATTATGGTACCTTAGCTTCGTGATAATATAGCTATTATTTCTGAGTTGCTATTTCTGATATAAGTAACTGCAAAGGAGGGCTACCACAGGCTTAATTTTGTGGCTGGATTTCTTTATTTCCTCAGCAATTCAGGTTCTTGTCTCTGCAAATGAACACTAATGTGGTATGTTTATGCCTACGAAACACCATATTTTATTGAATTTTCATCCGAATGTTTTGTCCTTGTATTTGCTTTTTAGGATTATAAGTTAATTTGTTCTGTAGTTAGCTGGGCCTGCAAACATATATAAACAGCAGCAACATAAGAAGTGAAGAAGTCAGAATTCTGCCTCAGTCATTGATGCTTCTTCAGAAGAGAATGAAATGCAAAGATGAGGTTTTTGTGAAACTGTAGCCTCCTTCTGGATTTAACTCAGAAGCATATAAAAACAGGATGTAATGACTATTTAGAACTATAAATAACAACTCTAATTCCCAGTAGTTCTTACATCCTAATTCCTCAACAATTAGTGTATATGTAATATGAAATGCATGTGGTTAAAAGGAAAAAAATCACCCTACCCCACACAGCCAATCCCTCACCAAGCAGAAGAGAAGAAGCACCTAAAACTTTACCTCTAAAAAGAAGCAAATTTAAGCTTCAGATATCTGTAGGCTGATGCTTTTAGAGAAACACAATTATGATCCAAATAATTTCCCATTTTGTCCTCACTTTTATAATCTGTACAGGGTTAGCTACCAAAAGGAAATACCAGTATGCTGAGACAAAGAAACCAAGGACAGCCTGTGTGAATATTCTAGATGCTTCAAGATATTTCCTATAATTCGCTACAATTATGTCCCTGCAGACACATTGTCCGTCTTCCAGTGATTCTTCTCACTTTGAAATGAAACAGTCAAAACTATGATGATCCAAAAGAGCACTGGGCTTCTCGAATGATGAGAAGGTATCTCTTTTTTTTTTCTTATTTTTTCAGATGTCCCTCTCTAGCATGGGAAAAAGCCACGCTCTGGGTGCTTGCATTGTCCACATATCAGGGGTTTACCCTGACAACTCAGGGTAGCAGATGGCCGAGGAACCTTAAACGGCATGATAGGAGTTTTGTGAAAAGCCAGTCTGGGCCAGAACACCAGAAGATAAATGTAACAACATTATAAAGCATGAAAATACTGGAAAACAAAGAAGAGGGATACAGTCTGTAAAATATAGGCACATTCTGATGGAAATGTAAAAAAAAAATCTATGGGTTAATTGAAACTGGTTAGTGCAAGAATAAGGGAAAATGGGGTGGGGAGTTCAGCCCTCAAAGATGAAAAAAAAATCATGTTATGAAAAAGTGTAGCTTAATTTTAGTTGTTTTTTTTTTTACCCTTTATGTTGATTTAATAATAACATTTTTTTAAAAATGGGAAGAGAAGGAATGCAAAAATGCACAAGGTTTTAAAATTAATTTTTTCAGCATTTACTCAAAAGCACTTTCCTCTTAGTTTAATTGCACTTTGAAATCTAAAACTTTGCTAGTAATATAACATCCGTATTCAGGGTACACGGTTCACCTTCTGTTGGGAAAAGGTGAATTTTAAATCATCTAGCATATTGTAAAATATTCTCATTTGTTTAATGTGTTTTTATCTCTTGTGATCGTATCATCCCTGATTCAATTATCTCAGTGGTGACTCCTGGGTTTTCTTCAGATTTACGGCAATAGGGTTTCTCTTTCTGCATATCTGATATGCAGAGGAGTTACCTCCTGTCATTTCAGTCAGAGACGGATGGAAATGCTAATTTTCTAGGGAGGAAATCTTTGTCTGCACTTTTATTAGTAATATGACTCCAAATTATCTTACAGGTGTTTTTCAGTGGTGAGGTTAGACTCCATCTCAATCTGATAAGGCATTCCTAATAAGGGGAAATTAGGCCAGTACTCGCAGAAAGAATAAAGTGCCATATGTCCTGACTTTTCACAGTGATCATTAAATCCCAGGAGGATATGTACACAGTGCATTCAATTCTGACAAAACAAAGGAAGTCTTCATGAAGCAGTTACAGTTTTCTAACAAACAGCAATTAGGATCAAGATATTAGGTACTCTGATTAATACAAGAAGAGAAAGGACATGTCTGTAAGCAAAGAAGTCCGCAAACTGATCCCTTTTTCCAATTGTCGTTGTTTATTTTTATGCATGAGCATAACAAAAAATGATCTGAGTTGATATATTCTGAAATATAAGTTGGAAAGAAAAAGGAATTATACTTCCATGTCTTTTAATCACATAATTTTGTTTATAAATATTTTATAAAGATTTCCTTCCTCTTTTTTTTTTGTTTGATTTTCATTTGTGGGTTGAAGTTTTCCAAGTCTTACAGACCTTATTCATAAGCAATATGACATAAGCAGCTCAGAGACTGCAAGCCATCCATTATTACTTATAATATAAATCTGAAGAATTAAATATTCCAAGTATATCATATACTTTCATATTTATGAAATTATGAACCACAAAGCCATTGACACTGTAGTCAATGTCAAATTTTCTACCAGGTTTTCATACCTAGATTTTCAGTCAGATACTGCTGCCCCTTAGTGGCCTATCTATGAAACAGAGAATCACCGTTCTCAAATGGCTCTCCCTTACCACAGCCAACGTTCAGCCAGCACGTTTTAGATATCGTTTGTATACATTTTCCAGTCTAATTTTAAAAGAAGAATTAGAACTCTCTGCTTTGAAATACAATTTGGTTTTGCTCTTTACGTTGACTAATACAAAATGGCACTACATTTCAAGCTGGTAACAATCTATAAAGTAGACAGAACGTAGAAAGATATATTTTTAGGGAAACTCTGCTCCAGTGAGTTCTCCCAAGCAGCACAAAGTGGTGCAGTGAGGAGAATTTTTTAAAACAATTAAATGTAAAAAACCTAAAAACATTGGGAATATTTGTTCTTTTCAGATTGCAGTGGAGCACAGACTGCACAATATGCTATAAATACAACTTAAGAAAAAGGTAAATGCAAGCTGCAAAAGTCAATTACTTTAGTTTTCAGCAGGGGTAAAATTTACTAACACAAGCATAAAAAACCAAATGTGCAATGGCAAATATACAGTAAACTGTGTATAAGTCATTTTGGAAGGCTAAGGGCCAATGAACATGCTTAAACGCAGAGCAAATTACTCAGAAACATAGGGAAACATGGTAGTTTTCAGAAAGAAAAAGCCTTCCTTTCTTTTTGGGCGACCCATTTGCCTTCTTGCAAAATACAATGTACATTTAAAAGAAGTATGATGGTGCTATTTATCTTTAATTTATTTTATTATGAAAACATTATTCAGAGAGAGACTTACGAATAAAAACAATTGCATTTTATCCCCTCTAATTAGCTCTAGGGACAAATGAAAGATTCAGTTTATAGCTTCCAGGAAAGTGCAGCATATATGAGAGTCATTATGATCTGGTGGTGCCATTATTATTTCAGTTTAGATCATTACTTCCTTCTAGTTAAGGTCCAAATTTTGAAAACTTTCTCCTTAGAATCAGGTGTGACACAGGTCAATTTTCAGAGCTTTTATATTCTCACTAGCTTTGAAATGTCAAGCAGTTTAGTGAGGTCTTTAGCACTGAAGTGCCTAAGTTCAAATTTGAAGAAATGGGGATTGATTTTACTCTGGTCATGAGGCCCTGGAAGACAATTTAGATATATATAATGTCAGTCAAAAAAAAGGAAATAAATCAACTGAGAACTTTGTTTTGACTACGGAGTTCTGGCTTTGGTTCATTCCCAGCACTGTCTTTTGCGGACCTCAGCAATTGCATTAGGGAGAGGCTTAAAGACAAACTGACATTTCATGTTCTCAATTAGATGTGTTTGTAGAGCAAAAAAAAATATATTTCTGGTACTGGAGGAAACCTGCGCATTCTTGAGGAAAACTGTAGGTAAAACCCACAGTTCTCTTAAAATTCACAAGCTTCCAGCCTGTGGAAAATTGTGCAATTATTGTCTCTTTCTAAATAAAGACTTTTTTCACACTGTCTAAAACCAGCAGTGCTGTATTCACGTAGTGGAGAACTGAAGCCTGACGATTACGGTATGTAACTTAGCCAAAGAGCTAAAAAGATGTAGTAGGAGATTTACTGCTTTAAACAGCCATCACACTGTATGGGTGAAAATTTTCTCAATGCTGACAGGTTTACTAAATTCCAAAAGTTGCTCAAGAGAACAGCAGTAGCACCAAGGCCATCGCACTGAACTCAGCGTGTTGCTCTCTGTTCAACCCCTGTGGCACATTATTGGATGAACTTTCTCTGACTGTGAGCAATTTTTGCACTTTGGAACATACTGATGTGAGCTCCGGCTTCTGTCATTGATTTGAACTTAATCTGCATGTTGCATCTTTATTGTATTGCAATGATTCATTTAAAAGCAAATGCTTTTGAGCATGGCTGGCTGGCTTTCACGATAGGGTGGGCAGCCAGATTACGAAAACACTTCAGTGCTGGGCTTTTTTGGCTTATGTCTGGAAGGGAAAATGGCTAGAAACATTAGTCTCTCTGCTATTCAGAGTTTTGACTGCTTTAGCTAGGGGGGCTGGATTCATGATCCATTTACTGTTTCCTGTCCAGCATCTAGTTGGTGCATTATGTTCCATGTCTCTTTCCATTAGCTGAGCCCTATATGATGTCAATTGAGAAAAGCAGTAGCTGTACATTATAAAATCCTTGTAATGGTATGACAATGGCAGTGTTATAGTGGCCTTTTACTTGGTTCCAATGTACATTTTACCATTATATTTCATGCCTTCAGCTCAGCTGCAGTGATAGAAAAAGGTTCAGCTATAGCCCAGCTGGAGTTTTAAAATTTACCCTGAAACATTACATAAGGGAGTACTTGATAGATGGAAAACACTGATATTCCTTTCAGTTTACCAAATGTAGGACAGTAATCTCAGCAACAGGCCTGAAAACATCATAGATACTTCCCTTTGAAAAATAAAATAAAATAAAGCCAAACAAAAAACATCTTAGAGAAGCAGAAATTATATATTATCAAAATATATTTTTCTTTAATCTTTGTGTCACAGAGAAAGCATTTCTGACGATGGTAAATTCAAGGAACGTAAATGAAACCAAAGTCTTATGAGAGACATGGTTACACTTAGATTTGGGAAGAAGTTACTGTAATGTGATTTGTAAGACTGGAGTAGTAGGAAGGCAGTCTCTTTTTCACAAGAATTGGGTGCTGCTTCAGAGTTGTATTGCACTTAGATTGAATATTTGCCAAAAGCAGAATGACAGCAGCTATGCAATTTATGACATATTATTTCATGCCCAAATTTATTGTTAAAGATATATGATGTGGATTTATTATACTAAGAAAGCAATTATTGTTTGACTTAACAGCTACTTTCAATAATCACAGCAAAAGGTTTCAAAAAGTCTGAAAACGTAGAGAAAATAATCGGGACCAAATCTTCAAGTCTATCAGTAGCCTATGGCCGAAGTGCACCCCATTCCTGTGCAGAGTTCCCCATTTGCATGTATTGTATGGGAAAAACATGACTATACATAGCCAGGCAGCTATGGCCCTACTTCTGGAGTCATACTGAAAAGTATCATGACACACTACAACTACAGGTGCTTTTTCTACTAACCAAATCCAAAGTACTATATGAGATTTATTAGGGACAGAGTATAGCAATTAAAAAAATGTTTCCACGCAAAAGGCCAATTTCAAGTCATTGTAGTTTTTGTCAGTCCTTTATCTTGCAAGCTGATATTTTTTTGTAGATTCATGTGCAGAAGGTAAAAGTTTTGCTCAAAAAAAAGGCAGCCAGTGTGTGTGTGTGTAAATATTTCTTATTATAAGAAAAGAAACCAAACATTTGTTAAAGAAATGCACAGTTGTAGGAAGTGCATGACTAGGAGAAAGAGAGACTCTGGAAGCAGGTATCTGAAGAAATAGGAGGTAAAATGTGGACATCTTACTGGACTGCGTTCTCTTTGTTGTATGCAAACACACATACTACCCTGAGCATACATGTATTTTGATAAAAGGTTGTGATAAGAAAATGTTTCGCGCACATCACAACAAAGCTTGCTTAATTTATTGTATCACCAGTGACAGAAAAATAATGTGTTCCTAAGGAGTTTAAAAAAAAAAAATTGGTTAAAGAATCCTTTTGATACCTAATCTTTTTCAACAATTTTTATCTGAAAAAGAAATACGATTTCTATTGTTTCCAAACAGAACAGATGCAGACAACTCTTTTTTTTTTTTCTTCTCTGACGGTTGCTTTATTGATAACTCATTACAAATTTACATGATTATAGGAGAACACAACCTTTTCTCCAGTCTTCTCAGCTCATGGGATGGCATTTTTTAGTTACTCTTCATGTTGATCTCCCCTGTCCATCCCAAGTCCATGATTCTTTACACAAATAAGACTGTCTTTCTTATGTCTGGGCTGGAGCTCATGAGACTCACAGATGGAGCTGAAATTATTCTGTATCATCGTATAGATTACTAACCTCTGAGGCAGTCAAAAGAAATCAGAGGAGAACTATGCTTGTGCCAGGCTCTCAAGCTATTGTCATATGGTACTACTAGTAATCCAGCAGCAGAGTATTACAGAAGGCAAACTCTTAATGTCAGAAAAGATCCTGGAGGTCCTCTGGGAAGATTTAAAGTACAGACAAGAAATGAACAATACGAGAGTAGTGAAGCTGTAAAGATCCTGAAAACTGTGAAATTGCTATTACTGTAGGATCCCAACGGATGTTTAAATCCCAAAGAAAATAAATGTTTATTTTACAGAACAAATTCCCATCATATTATTATTTAAAAGAGGTTATGCATTTCTCCCTTCCAGCTTTTCCTTAAGTCTTTAGTAAGAAGGCATTCTTAACTGTACAGTATTTTGTAAAAGTAGTGGACAAATGAAGATTTAAGAACAGTTAGCTGCCTTGTTGCCATGGTTACCAAGAGTAATCGACACTGATTGCTGAATACAGTAAAATAGAAACAGAATGTACCATTTTAAAGAGGGTACGTCTAGAATATTTAAAAGTAAATTAACACCCAAGAAAACAAAAACAACACAAATTATTTTAGACTGAGTTCCCTAATCAACATAGCTCTGTGAACAAAGCATATTTTATAGATGGCAGGGTGATAAAAAAATACCTCCATCACTTGGAAGTGGTTTTAAATAATATATCTCTTCAGTTCTGCAGCTGAAAGTGTGTGTGTGTGTGTATGTGTGTTTGAATGTGCAGACATGAATATCTGTCGTAGGGCAGTAGACAAATAGTGTCCTTTATTCCAGATACTGATAATACCATACAATTTCATCTACATGGTGTGTGGTATAATGTTTAGGTATTATTCTAGATTATAGATGGTTTATGAAGTCAGGTTGTCTGTTTTCCGCAGTTCTGCTCCATGCACTTATTTCAGATGAAACTCTTAAATGAGGTGTCTTACATAAATATAATAGAAACAAACAAATGGGGAGTTGTATATCTCCGTACACAATGAATTTGAATATCAAAAGCAATACAGTTTTGGTTTTGAGCAACTAGAACACAGAATATCTCTGAAGTTTTGTAAAAATAGCATTGGTTTTGCTCTTTTATTATTGTTTTTCTTTAACAGTTAAAAGGCCTGGGCAGAAACTAACTCTTTTTTATATGCTTTATCCTTGAATGTGTGTTTAGCCCATAGGATTTATGAGTAATGAACAAAGTTAGAGTTGATCCTGCTTTAAGGCTGGAAGATGGACAGGTGTGATGACCTTACACCTCATTTCTCTATCATTTGCATCCATTAGAAAAGGTTTTGTAAAAGACAATTATGGCCTAAGCCAGGATGTATGAAACAGTGAGATTGTTTTTGTACTTGGTTAGTTCAGAACATGCATTTCTATAGCACCGTAGATTTTCATTAACTGTTCATTTCCTTGCAATACTTATGGGCTACACAGAAATAATATTAGGTCCAATGACTTTCACTAAGGAAATTGGGGTAGATTTTCTAAGTATACGTCACTGCATTTTGACACTGAATGCCATTATTTTCAAAAAAAGCTCAGCTCCCTGCAAGAAGAATTTTTAAAAGCTTGCTCATTATTGGGCACTTTTGAAAATCTGGTTTCTTATTTGGGTGCCCCAAATTGGGCTACATCATTAGCAGATATAGAAGCTAAATGTTCAGGGTTCTATTAAATCAAAAGCATAATCTATTTTCACCTTGAACTGCACCATTTTCTCATGATGGTAACTCATGCTTGTAGTTTAGTTGGCAAACAGTTAAAACTGTAGTCTTGGCAAAATATTTGAAACCGTCACCAATGCAGCTAGAAAAGAGAAAAGAAGATTTGTCAGTGAAAAGCAGACATTCAAAGCCAAAAAAAACCCTGGATGCAATTTAATGTTAGTAAAAAGGAAAGATTTCACCAAAACAAGGGACTTCATGTGATATCCCAGTGAAACAACTAAGAAGAATTAAAACTATGAATTACTGTGTTAGCAAATAAGAAATAACTATCACTAAGGCACCTCTATGGTAACAATCTTGACACGCTCGCAACATCTTCAGTGGGGCTGAATTGGGACTCTCTACAACTGGACTGTTCTGATCATACAATCTTCCCAAACTCTGGGATGAAAAGTCTTTGCTTTGTGTTTTTTGGCTTTCTGTAGAACTCTAGTAGTTCTCACAAATCAGATGGACCCTACTCACATATTTGGTTCTGCAACAGCATTAAGCAGGAGCTATCACTGTCATGCATATTAACCCCTTTTAGATTGGGTTCTAAAGAACAGCTTTGAAAGTAAGGGGAAGGCATGGCTGGACTAGTTTTGGCTGTAAACCATCCTAGTGAAGCAATGGGTTTGAGCATGGAAAGCACCTCTCATCTGCCTCTCCTGAGTTACTTAGGTAAGTAAATTCCACTTCCCAAGGTGCCATCTACAGCACCTGGCTTTAGGCAAGTGGTATTTGAATAATAAAGACCAGGAAATTAGAGTTCTCTGGGAAAACTGGAAGGGATGGATTGGCGAGAAGCTCAGCATGAGCCAGCAATGTGCGATCGCAGCCCAGAAGGCCAACTGTATCCTGGGCTGCATCAAAAGAAGTGTGGCCAGCAGGTCAAGGGAGGTGATTCTGCCCCTGCTCCACTCTGGTGAGACCCCACCTGGAGTACTGCATCCAGCTCTGGAGTCCCCAGCATAAGAAGGACATAGACCTGCTGGAGCGTGTCCAGAGGAGAGCCACGAGGATGATCCGAGGGCTGGAGCACCTCTCCTATGAGGAGAGGCTGAGAGAGTTGGGGCTGTTCAGCCTGGAGAAGAGAAGGC
>NW_009646851.1:2051576-2130568 GCF_000708025.1 Charadrius vociferus | reverse complement strand
ACCTCATCCCTGGAGGTGTTCAAGGCCAGGCTGGATGTGGCCTTGGGCAACCTGGTCTAGTGGGAGGTGTCCCTGCCCATGTCAGGGGGGTTGGAACTCGATGATCTTCAAGGTCCTTTCCAACCTAAACCATTCTATGATTCTATGATTTTCTAGACTTATTTCTTGCAAGGGAGGGGGAACTACTTCAATTGCTGGGATTAAAAAAAAATGAAGGTGACAATCCTTCATCTTCTCCTCCTCTCCCAGCTTAACTTTGATGCTTTCTTTGTCGATGTACCATTCCTCCTGTCATCCAGGGCTGGTTGCAGAACAGATTTACTTTGTGTGGGCATGAAGTTTACTCCTGACTATAATAATATTGTGGTAGCTATTGATATTTCACCACCCTAATGACTGGCAACGAGTTACCCTGAAGAAATGAGGTGATCTGGCCTGAGGTGCTAGGCACCACAGTGTAGAGTGAAGGCTTTGGAGACTTTGCTGCTCTGGAGTGGGAAGCTGTGTGAGTAACCTTACCCATTCAGCTGCTACTGCACCCACCAATCCCCTTGGGGTACATCTATGCTTGCAGTCGTAAATGATTGCAATATTTGTTGTGTGTGAAAACGTATGTTAGCTAGGTTTAGAAGTGGAAAACATACCCAGGAAGCAGGGTAAATAAGCTTAGCAAGGGTGTTCTGTGTACCTGATCAGGGCTGTTAGTAATAACTCCTCTGTGTACCTGATCAGGGATATTAGTAATACATCTGTACACAGACAAAGATGAATTAAATTGTTGCTGTGGCAGCTGCATAGACAGATCCCTAGCTGTTAAGAGGGCTACAGGCTTCACAGTCCTATTCTGAAGTTGTGTGTATGTGGTGGTGGTGTTTTTTTTTAAAATATGTCTACCAGCATTTTCTCCTTATTGTTTTCCTAATACTCTGATGTGATAAAATTATATTTGTCTATCATGCTTCCCCATCATATAAAGAGAAAATGATATTTTTAGTTTGAAAAAAAAAAATGCTACTCCTCCTGCTAGGTAAATCTGCAGGGAGCTTCCTGTAGCAGCAACTGTTTCACTCCAGATAACAAAGCATTATCCACAGGTTTAATTTTATTATTGCTTTTAGTTTTCTGCCAAGGATGCCTAATAAGAAAGGTCAAGGTATCATCAAAGCATAGACAGATTTTTGCTGAATGACATAAAACTGTCAGAGATGCTGAGCTTTGATGTTCCATTAAGTGATCGATGTAGATTACTGACTTTTGGCTAAATGCTGCTCAACTCTATAAGGTCAATATTTGTTAGTTCATTGGTAGAATAATTAATCAATCAATACAGGATGCTTGAAGTCAGGAAAAAAATATTGCCAAGACTGTATGCCTGTCATTAGTAACTAAAATTATTTCACAGCGTCTTTTAGGTATTATTAACTCCCTGTGTACAGAATTTATTTGTAACCATCACATTTCTAGTGGAAGGAAGAAAAAAAAAAAATTCTAGTGAAGAGCACTTCTTGTAACCTTGAGCTCCTGGAAGGAAAAACCTCTAACAAGTAGAGTGCATCATCATTAGTTCTTCCCTTTCACATCATCACGCTCAGCTTGGGAAATAATTACATGCAATTTTTCTATTTTACAGTTGGGCCACATGACACAGTGTTCTTTCTTTAGAGCTCCTACTCTGGTTCTCCCATTTTGTCTTTTATTGTAGTCTGTAATATTGCCAGTAGTCTCTCACACGTCTCCACTGGAAGCTTTTACAGCACTGCATGGACAGTGCCTTGGATAACGAGGCTCTGAACTGTCAGCTGGGACTTTTAGACCATAGACTACTGCAGTAGTATTAAAGAATAGGGATAAAGGGCTTCCATAGGTACCCTGGGTATTTGCCAGATATAATAGCTTTAAACTTGAGAATTCCATTAGAATTTATACTGTAGTGCACCTCACATTGCTTTCAACTTACATGCAAAAAGTGTGTATAGACATCTTCTTGTCTACAATGCTAAGGTGAGCACTTCTTCACTCACTTCTCATGTCCAGGATGCTTTCAGGCTGTGAGAATTGAAAGGAAGACCTCTTTCTCAGAGGATTACAAAAGGATGTGTTTGTAATGGGGGTTTTTGAATAAGTTTAAAAACAAATTCCTTCTTTATATATCTTGTAGGTGTGCATGCACAAAAGTCATCTTTATGGTAAAATTCTGCAGTCCTGAGCACAGTGGGATTTTGATCTGTGTATGACACTAAAAAAAATAAATCATAATAAAAGAGTGCTTTTAAAATAATTGCATATAATTGATGGTTGCATTCAATAATGAGATCCAAACATGCCTGTGAAAATAAAGGAAATGCCATGCTGAATGTTTGAAGAATGAATAGCTGACCCCCTCCATAAGGAAAGAAGTAATAATATTTTTTCCTTGTGTTTTCCTTCTTACCAGATGTAAATATCAAACAAATTAATCAATATCAAAATTAATTAATAGAAGTGTGAAAAAAAGGAATTGCAATACAGATACTAGCTTTGTTAGGATCAATCACTTACAACTTTGAAGAAGTAGAGAAAGAACAACTTCGTGGTGTTTTCAACTGTGAGAGACACAGCAGTATTTTGTCAATGCTTAAAAGCTCCATGCCATCTGGCTTGGAAATGCTAGACCTAAATAAGGGCATCTCCCTGGCTTTGATTTTTAAGTAGGACACAGTATGGTTTTATGTAACTCCCTCAACCATGCAGTCTGGTAGAAAGATTCTGCAAGGGAGAGGCTGAACGCTGCTATGCTCTAGTCCATTCCTTGCAATCCTACAGTGAGAGCACATTGTTCAGAGCAATTGGGGCTTCATCAGGTAGGATGGGGGAGAAATTATGGTCCTTTAGACCCTACTTATCCTGATAACAACAGAAGAGTCTTTTACTACCATTTTAACAATGGACAACCGAAGCAGTGACAGCCTACATATCTTGAACTAAGAGCAGGGCAGGAAACTGTACCCAGGTCTACCAAGCCATAGATTTATTTTGAATCAGGGGAAAATACATAAGCCTCTTGCTACTTTATCAAATTTTCTAGAAGTTTTATATAGTCTTATAAGGAGTTTGATTCAAAGGATATGACAATTATGTCACTCATTTTCTCACACAGTTACCTCAAATCTATGGATTTGTGAGGCCTTGTTAATTGGTAACTATATCATTTGGCTGATTTTTTAAAAGAGATATTTTATTACAGAAATATTTGTTTGTGACTTACCATAATGGAGCCCAGAAAAGACAGGCTCAGAGCTTTTCTCTCATATTATTGGTTTGTTTCAAGGTTGTATAAAATCAATCTAAGACTACAAATTACAAGAAAATTCTCGGACATAACTTCTCCAAAAAGGTGAAAGTTTTACAGTTTGGCTGTTCAAAATATTACTGAATGATTTAATTGTTCTGGATGTCTATGTAGAATTAGAAGAATGTACTTCCCTTTTTGAATCCTTTAATAACATCAGAGATCTGTTTGCCTTGCACCATCATCTACTCGTTCAAGTTGAGATGACTCAAGGTGTCAGATGATCTGAGTTTTGTAGAAGGGAAAAGGAGCACTTCAGTGAAGTTTCCTATGTACCATGTTTCACTGGATTGTAGTGGGTTACTGTGCCATAACTTGTTATATCACATCACAATTATTATGTCCTGAGAGAAGCCAATAAGGACACAAAGTACCACAACACTCACCTCTAGCAAATGCCTACAAACCAGAAAATCAAATGGCCCTGAAGTACACATTGTACCTCAGTTACTGTAGTTTCCTTTCACCAACAGTTTTCACACAGTGATTCTGGGATTTTCACTCTGACAAAAGGTCATCATCATCCAAACTGTGGTTCCAAGCAGGGGTTAAGCATCTCTCTGAAATGGGAAGGCCTGCTCTCTTTGAGCAACCATTACTCTGAAAATCACAAGACTGAAGAACAGAGTTCTTCCCTAATATGGTACTGCAAAAATAGCCTCTAACCTTACGTGTTACTGTGGTACTCCAGGTTGCAAATACCTGAGTATGGGGTGCTGTACAGACATACAGAAACATATATTATCTGATTCAGCGTAAGTAAGTTGAAATTTGAAAGAATGTTGGAAAGAAAGCTGGAAGTCCCAAACAGGTGCTTTCACTGGGAATCAATAAAAAATTAATCCAGGTTCTGATGAGGGTGTAAGTTACAACGTAACAGTCTCTTTAGTGTCAGTGGATGCTGAAGAGCTTCTCAAAGGAGATAATGTTGTTGTCTTCGTGTCTCTGAGAAGAACAATGAATAACCCAGGAGATGAGTGGCCAAGGCTACACCATGAGTGATGCCATTAGAGAGGTGAATAAATACTACTTTGCTCCATGGGGTGCACGTTCTATGGCTTCTGATGAAGAAGCTTTCCAAGGAATAACAACATAGACAACATGTACTCAAAAGTCACCTGAAGTACAAATATATTAAAACTGACTGCTTATAATTGTCTCCTTTTTAATTTTTTTTTGACGAAGGTTCTTAAAACAATTATGATATTGGTAAAAGGTTATATCTTTTTAAGAATTCTAAGTATTGGAAGTCATCTTTTTCTGAAGAACTTTGTGCAGGTCAAATTCTTGACATTAGTCATTTTCTCAGCTTGCCTTTCCCCTCTGGCTGAAAGCATTTACTTCAGAGGCAAATTAAAACTTCTGCTTTCTGGGAATATTGTCCTAACAATTTCTATTTTTTTTTTCTGACAGTAGGATAGAAATACAAGCCAAAAAAACCCAAGAGATGATCAATCTTTTCCTACTTATCTGTCTTTCTTGGTTTATGTTTGATTGCAATAAAAGAAATATAGATATATGATTTACCACTATTTAAATGTGAGTTTTGTCTTGAATCCTGTCACAGTGAGTAGCATTCAATAGAAAACTGCAAAATAAACAACTCTTAGGAAGGGTTCTTACAAACAGCATTAGCAAATGTCTCAGAGATTTTATCCTGTAACGTGCTTGGATGGCATCTTTAGCATGAGCTATGATTTATATCCAGATGCAGCCTGATGTGGAGATGGATACTTGTGTTTCAAAGCAGGACAGTCAGCAGATACGTTTTCTGAGCCAGACAGGTTGCCAATATAGAGAAACTGGAATAGCAGCTGATGTTGTGCATACAATTGTTTCCTGGATTAGAAGAACATAGAGTCCTGTGAAGTTCCCTTTGCAGAGTGCAGCTGGACAGAACTAGACATTCAGAGGTTGTGTACATGCAAATGGTATTCCTTAGTATACTGGCATATATAGAAGGAAGGTTTGTAGGAAACCTGCTGGTATACACTTTTGTTAATATCCGTTATACCCAATTAGGAAATGCTGCAATGGTGGAAGTGATAGGCAACCTCTATACTATGAATTGTGATAGGAGGCACTAAACATGAAAGTGTTCTCCTTTGGCTGCCTGGGCGCTGTCTTAAGTGCCAGGCTTTTGATCATAGTGACAATTTTAAACCCCTTAAGAAAACTAGAACTGAGAATAGAAAAGCTGACAGCTGTGGTTCACCTCTTTCTGTCTCTCTTTGCCTTCCTATTATCCTAAACCCTTGAAGATCTCTGGAGAGAGATACAGCTGATACTGCACGTATGATGAAACAGCACTCATCATGTGTCCGCTGCAAGTGCATTATATATGTCCTTTTTACTTCTGTCAGGTTATTGAAACTACTAAGAAGCATGTCCCTCAAGATATGAACACATGTTAATCAAACAGCTGAGGTGATGCAAGTTTATAGTATATACAGTATCCTTATATCTAGATGAATTCTGAAATCTGGTTGCTATTGAACAGTAATCAGGCAGCAAGCAGTTTATGGTTTAAGTAAATTAAACTGTGAAGCTAATCAACCCCTTTGGGAAAAAAAACAAAACAACAGCAACAAAAAAACCAAACCAAAAAACCCAAGCTCTGGATAGGAACAGGGAAAGCTTCAAAATAGACAACATAAATAAAAATATATGGCATAATAGTTATTACATGTTTTAAAAGTTTCATGTTATATCTGGCCAATGAAGGAAAGCAGATAAAATCTGAACATGTCAGGTTAATAGTAAGTCTATTCTAGATGTAGATGTTGTTGCTGTAATTATGACATTCATCATCACTTTAGGAAAAAGCACAAATCTGTAAGTGTAGAAATACATACACTCAGATTTTATGTGCAAACACAAAAGTAGGCTTTTTACAAATGCAGCTGTGTAACTATGAATTTTGCAGGTATAGCAAAAATAGGGTTAGTAACAGCCACTGTAACATAAGCTATTAAGATCTTTTATGGAAACACTAATGCCACCTGCACAAATTCTTTATCACTGTCAGTTCAGCTGAATAGCTACATGGGCAATTGTAGAGACAGTAGATGAGCCATTCCACTGATAGCCTTGAAGGACATTGTAATGATCTATTTCCCAAGATCATCAGTGCTGTGCCTCCTAAACTTTCTTCCCCACATATACTGCTTTCTAAAGTCATCATAGTTTATGGATGACAATGACTGATTGCATATTTGGAAGCACCACTGGCGGAAATTACACTCAAGTTATGGCTGAGAAAGTTTTCAAATTCCAGTACTGCAAGTGAAGTGAAAGTAAAAGATAAGTAAAAATTATCTTCTGTTATAACATCTGATAAATCTGCTTTGGTAGAATTCTAATATTGGCTGCTGACAGACTGGTAAATCATTGCAGGCTCCACTTAAGTTAGATTTCTCTTACTGTAGGGTTTTATTTTCTAACTTCAAGGATTAGATCAGAATCACACAGAACCATGTTTGTGGTAGGTGAAATGCACGTTTTTACTCGGTAGGCTTAGACTAACACTGTTCATTGAGTTTCGAAGGACAATAACAGGGATCCATCCAGTGTTCTCTGAATAGTTCTGTGAATAATGGGCATGGTGTTGGGTTACCAGATTAAAACAACTGAAACAGCCTCCCTTTAAAAAAATATTCAGTCTGAAATAAATACTTTTTTTTGTCAAAATAGAAAAAAAAATCTTAGCGCATGAAGAGGAATATAGGATGCCATGTGTAGTGTTATGTGTACTAGATATATTGGATTTTTTGACATGAATCTATGGAGTGGTCCCTTTGGAGAGTTTCTTTAGGGGTTTCCAGTGCAGATGTGGAAGCATTGTGCAAGAAGTGCAAGAACCCACTGATTTATTAAAGCTCTATATTATCAATGGCTTTATATATTTTGGTCAGAATTGCTTCTGCTGCTGTGTTTATCCACACAATACCAAGAATAGTAAGCACGATTAACAACAATGTGGTGGGCAATAATAATATGCTTCAGGTTTCCCAAAACAACATTTTACTGATATTCTCAGTTTGGAGATGGGTGTTGAAGTTTAATTAAGTCTGATAGCTGAGAACTACAAAAAAGACTGTGGCAAAAAAAAACCAAAACATGGACGAGACTAAATGGTTCAAAATTTTTAAGGTGGACAGAAAAATACACTGTTAATCCCACTAAATCCAGAATCAACAAGGAAAACGACAGAGTAATTGTAAGGGTTGATTTGGCTCCTGGGTCCTTCTGAGCAATGAGAGATATATTTATACTGCAAAAACATGTAATGTATCACTGTAATTTTGTATTTTACAGCCAAAAGCTTTCTAAGGTTGAAAGCTTAATAAACAGGTAAGTAATGGAGAAGAAATACTTCCACACTCTATGTAATCCAAGCAAGCTTTAGAGTCCTATGTATCTTTGTAACTTCCTCTCTAGGAAGTAAGCCCTGTTTTAGAAAGGTACTGTATAAGTGCTTTGTTTAGTGATACTTCACTGAATTGGGGCTGTAGAGACATTGCATTGAATGTGTCAAATTTGTCACCATGTAGCTACCTTCTAAAAGATACACAGTCACTTGAAATCCTCCTCTCTGTGTTTGATGATGTTCATAAAACATTATCAACATTTAAATTACTTTAGTAATCTCAATAACAGAAATCACACCAAGCAATATAATTCATTCTAGACTCTCACAGCCCAGTAACTGTATTTTCTAGCTCAGAACCATCCAGATCACAAATGAGATACAAATTTTAAACTCCTATCAGTATTTGTATTTGGAGCTTGATAGAGTCTGTTCTAGACATAAAACAGGCATTGCATGAAAGTCCAATATTTACTCCCTAAACACAGAGAATATCTGACTCAGGATCTGGTTTCACGGTTGAGACCTGTCATATAGCATAGAGAATTGATTTTAGTGAAGTCTATTCAGAGTTGCCTTTACAGAGAGTTTGATCACAATAGGAATTGCCATATTCTGTATTTACCACATAGCATGTTCATTAAAGCATAACATTTAAACAATGATTGTGTATAAAAATTGTATAGGGCAGTATATATTAAGAATAAAAACGAGTCATTTAATTTGCTTGATGTTTTCCTGTCCAAAAATTTAGACAGTAGTGAAAATGGTGTCTGTCTTTTACAATCATGATTTAAAAAAAAAAAAATCCAGGAAAAAACATTGGTACAGATTAACCTATGTGTACAATGATTGTTTGTAGCGTAAATGGACTTTTCTTTGTGCATACAATAATGTTATCTTTAGCAACCTGTCTTACATAGCAGAAGCTCCTTACTTTAGCAACATAACTGCTTCAAAACACTTCTCCTTGCTTTCTTTTCAAACAGACGTTTTTTCTAGTACAGTTCTGATGACCTTGATGGGTATTATGTCCTGTTTCTATTGTCCTAATGCCCCAGTTAGGGTCTCTGATTGATAGCTTTCTGATAATTTCCTTGCTGTGTTTGCAGGTGATGACAATTTTGATAAGCTAATTGGACTTCTGTATTGTTTCAGATTAAAATTTTATGCTGCATCTCATTTGATTCTTAGTTTATTAGTTCTAATATTCAGTTACACATCTGTCAGGTCAAAGTGAAGGCAGAATAAATAAAGAATAAATAATGAATAAAGAGTTATTACTGATAAAGAGATATTACAACTCTTTATGAATTCTTTTTTCTATTACAACAGAAGCACCAACTCTATTATTTTTTCAAGGACTTCACTGTGAGTGAAGTGACAGTTATCTGCTAAAATAAATGCTCAATTATTCATTTATTAAAGAATGTGTTCAGTGTATCCACACGGCCCATTTACTAGAAAAATCCATCTCACCAAATTTTTTTGTTTTGGTGGAAGTTTAAGTGCCTAACACAACAATGAATTTTTAATCCACTAAGCCACGTATTTGACTAAAAATCCATTGATTGTGACCAGTGTGATAAATGGAAACATCTGATAAAAACAAAACCACATTGAATCATCTGTTGAATCTTCACTTACGTGTTCCAAAAGAGGGCAGCAAATGTCTGCCTATCTGGTGCTTTTCAGTTCTGGTCAGCAGTGGTCACTGATGGCACACTAGTGCAGACCTTTCCTATGTTTGCATCTTAAAGTACTTGTTATGATCAGAAAGGATTTTTCGAGGAAGGGATGTAAGCCTGATTGCCTCATCTATGCAATATGTATCTTTTAGAATATTAACAGGAGGAACAGACTGCATGCTGGACTTTTCCTTTATTTTATTTCAGGTCCAGTAAAATACAATTCAGAATAGACACAACAAAATAATCTGTGCAGTTCAGAATAAAATCTCTGATAGGTTCTTTTACATCCATATTCAAATTCCTCCTTTTTTTGTCTCCTATAATGTGAAATAATTGTATAAAAATAAATAGCAGCCCCTCCTGAACACAAAGATACATGCAGGAAACGAAAACCCAAAAGAACCTTTTGCAATATGGAACTGGATTTCTTACAGTACAGTTGGGGGGTTGTAGAACCAATGTACATCTTCAGAAAAGCTGACTAGAAAAAACAGGGATAAAATTAGGACTTTCTTCTCAAAAGTTAATATATTAGGTCCAAAATGCTGTTTCTTCTCAGAGAAAAATCTGAAAAATAGTGTGTGTATATATACATAATTTATTGAATATTTTACTGTTGACGTTAGTGCTCTGCCTAAAGATGGCTTACTAACTCTCATCACCGTGAATGTGTATACTTACATTCACACTTGCTCACACTTACGCATGCTTTTGTGAATTTCCTTTCAACTACTACATTCTCCACTTGTTTGCATGGATGCTCATTGTCAAAGTAGCCAGTCTTTAAATACAGAAAAATAAGGAAGGAAAAAAAATCTAATGCCACATAAAAGCAAAGAAGTAATTAAAAATCTCTTTCTTTTTAATAGGAAGAATAAAATTAAGATTTTTAACAACTCTAGGATATTTCTGATTTTTTTTTTTTTTTTTTTTCAAATCCAGAGTGCCTTTTTTTTTTTCAAAATAGAATCTTGAAAATAATGTCATGATATTTTGAAGGCTTGCAAGGACAGAAGGTACAGCTATAAGCTAATGTCAAAAGGCACTTTGTACATTATGGATAAAATACCTTGGAATACGCATGTGTTGGTAAATTCTTGTCGTGCTGAAGCATTTGAATCCTGTGCATGTTAAAGGCTCTCAGCCTATCGACTTCTAGTCTGCTTTCCAGTGTAGTAATATTATATGTCTCTTTTAAAAGCATTTGGATTTTCTGGATGTTAATTCACTTGTTACTGGTTGGCTGAAGGTTATTATTAGAACTTCATATTCCTATCTGAAATGCTCAGAGCAGTGATAAATTCAGACTTAAAGCAGGTTACTCGGGGCCTTGTCCAGCTGAGGTTTCAAAACCTGCAAGAATGGAGATTTCACAGCCTTTCTGAGTAAGCCGTTCGTGTTTAGACACTCGCATGGGGAAGAATAGTCTTTGTGTCCAGCTGGAATTTCCCTTGTTCAACTTCATATCTGCTGCCCTTCTTCAACTGTGCACCTCCCAGAATAGCCATCTATGTCTTCTCAGTAATGCCTTTTTATATACAAACTCATCTACAGAAAGAGTTGACTAGAAGAACAAAGGATGAGCTCATTTTCAGGGCATTATCCACCAGGATTGCCAAGTCCCATTCTGTATCGTTGCCACCTAGCCAGCTGGGCCTCAGACTGCATTGATGAATGAAGGTACTCTCCCTCAGGGGCAGGACATTGTATTTGCCTCTCTGAGCTTCATGAGGTTATTGTCTGCCCATTCCATCATTTGAGCGTGATGACCTTCAAATATGCACAGAGGAAGAAGAAATGTGCTGTCCATAACCATGATGGACAGAAAAAGAGGTCATGGCCTAAGCTTTAGCAAGAGAGATCTAGGTTAGATGTTGGGGAGACAAGTCAAATAGTAACGAGGGTGAAGCCCCAAAACTGGTTGCTTCAGAAGACTGTGGAATCCCCATCATTAGAGGCTGTTTCAAATGGATTAGGCAAACATCTGGCAGGAAAGAGGCAGGGCTGGATGCACCTGTTTTGGGATAAAGGGATTCAGTAAAGGGAAGCAGAGATGAGATCCCCGCCAGTACAGTTGGTTTTGCAAATGGGCCTTAGGCATTTGCCATCAGGTTGATTCCCCAACTGATGGAAAACTTCATATTTCCTTATACCACACAATTCTTTAAGGGATTGTTTCTGATAAATATAACCCTAAAAGAAATGCATGTATTTCATTTATGTGGAGAAGCAAAAAGTCCCATTTTCTAATAACTACACTGAAGTTATCAAAAACATCTAGCTTAGAAGCAAACAGAACTCAGTCCTGTCATTTAGAAATTGAAATTGTTTTGCTTTCCTCCTCCATTTTTTCAGTTATAGAACAATTGCTCTTGATATTTTCTTCAACATTTTTTAATTCTTATTCAGTAGCTAAATAAATGTAAACAATTACAATGCTTATGTTGCTACTGCAACTAATTGTGATATTAAATTCCCCCTGTGAATGGAATTTTAATGTTCTTGGTGGCGTTTTGTCAGCAATTTTCCTGCTGTTTAAAAGATCAGTGCCTAATGGGATTAAGGTGGATAATCAAATCTCAAACTGGAATCAGGGTATGAGGTTTGGATGCCTGGGGAGTACTTCCTTACTGAATATGAATGAAAGATGTTCAGTGCTTACAGTGGAGAAAAGTAAACGGAAGGCCGTATTTTCACACTTTGGTGTTACCTCAGACTTCTTGGCAAGGAACTTGGATTCCTTTTCTAATAGCCGGACCATTAGGCAATATGAAGAATAAATCCAGCTCACTATCCAAAGTCTGGGATTGAAATAATAATCCAAGGGATTCTATAGTATATTACATTATTCAGAGGACATTGCAATGTGGTTTTTCCTGCTGTTTTTAGTGCAGCATTGAACCTTTTGTTGTTTTTTTTTTTTTTTTAAATTTAAGATTTACTTATAGGCATACGTTATTGTTGGTAATGATTTTAATTCTCCGATTTCAGACAGTTCTGGACCCTGTGCGTGTTTGTGTGTATGTGTGTGTGTGTGTGCGCAGGTGAGAGAGTTGGGGCAAAAGAGTATGCCTGGTATTAGGTGATGATTACTTTGTGCATGTGATCTGCATGTGGGAGCTAGACAACTTACTTTGTAAACTGTAAAAAATAAGTGGTAGTCACTGATTTCTACATGGGAGTGTTATCTATGCAAGATGAAATAATACAAGGAGAAAAAAAAAAAGACATAGCCAGTAAACTCCTGTCAATTGTTACCAGATCTGCTTTGAGTACTGTGTGTAAGCTGGAACACAATGGTAGAGAGAAGGCAACCCGTAGGAGAGTGTAGGGGTCAGGAAATTATCTTGTGTGCTTGGTTTGGTATGGCCTACGGGTGTGGAATCATAGAATCATAGAATGGTTTGGGTTGGAAGGGACCTTAAAGATCACCTAGTTCCAAGCCCCCAGCCATGGGCAGGGATACTTCCCACTAGACCAGGGTGCTCAAAGCCCCATCCAGCCTGGCCTTGAGCACTTCCAGCATAGGGTTTCACAGCTTCTCTGGCAACCTGTTCCAGTGCCTCACCACCCTCATAGTGAAGAATTTCTTCCTAATATCTAATCTAAATCTACCCTCTTTCAGTTTAAAACCATTACCCCTCATCCTACCGCTACACTCCCTGATAAAACGTCCCTCTCCAGCTTTCCTGTAGGCCCCCTTGATGCAGCCCAGGATACGGTTGGCTTTCTGGGCTGAGGGCAGACATTGCTGGTTCATATTGAGCTTCTCATCAACCAATACTTCCAAGTCCTTCTCAGGGCTGCTCTCAATCCATTTTCTGCCCAGTCTGTATTTGTGCTTGGGATTGCACTTGGCCTTGTTGGACTTCATGAGGTTTGCACAGACCCACCACTCAAGTGTGTCAAGGTCCCTCTGGATGGCATCCCTTCCCTCCAGTGTGTCAACCACACTGCACAGCTTGCTGTCATTGGCAAACTTGCTAAGGGTGCACTCAATCCCACTGTCTGTTGCTGACAAAGATGTTAAACAGCACCAGTCCCAATACCAACCCCTGGGGAACACCGCTCATCACTGGTCTCCACTGGGACACCAAGCTGTTGACTGCAACATTTTAAGTGCAGGTATCCATCCAATTCCTTATCCACCGAGTGGTCCATCCATCAAACCCATGTTTCTCCAATTCAGAGACAAGGGTGTTGTGTGGGAGAGTGTCAAATGCTCTGCAGAAGCAGAGGTGTCTTTCACCCCCACTTCCCTTGCTTCACTACTTTATCCAAGGAAAAAAAAATTCTTCCATGAGAAATAAAAGATAATAGTGCTTATTTACATGATTGTTATCATAGTGGTTGACAGAAGAATTGAATGGAAGACCATACGACACATCTGTGGAAAAAACTTAAGCTGAATGTTTATGCTCTATAGCTAAGATCAGTATCATATAGATGTCCTCTGTAGTTTCTGTGAAGACAATATATAACACAGGTTCATCATTGCTTAAATGCACATGTTCCAGAATATTTTCTAATTTATTCAATGCCATTTTCTTATTTTCTAAACTAGAAATTGTCCTGCAGCAGTACAGAGGCCGTCTCCCCAAAGGCATTTTACTCTAATGATATCACAGAATCACAGAATCACAGAATGGTCAGGGTTGGAAGGGACCTCTGGAGATCATCTAGTCCAACCCCCCTGCCAGAGCAGGGTCACCTACAGCAGGTGACACAGGACGGCGTCCAGGCGGGTTTTGAATGTCTCCAGAGTGGGAGACTCCACCACCTCTCTGGGCAGCCTGTGCCAGTGCTCTGCCACTCTCAAAGTAAAGAAGTTCCTCCTCATGTTTAGATGAAACTTCCTATGTTCAAGTTTGTGCCCGTTACCCCTCGTCCTGTCACTGGGCATCACTGAAAAAAGACTGTTCCCATCCCCCTGGCATCCTCCCTTTAAGTATTTGCAAGTGTTAAAAAGAACCCCAAGCTATACTTTATGTCTGAAGCTATACTAACATATCGCAGCATACATTCTGACAGCAATAGATCTTTAAATCACTGTGAAAATGAATCTAATTTATGTACATTTAAATGGTGAATAAATGTTGACTTTTTAATTTATTTTGTCAGGCTGTTTCACAACTGGCTAAATCCCAGCAAGACAATTTCATTTATTTCAATTGCAGTGTACTTATTCTTAACTTCTAGCTGATTTTTCTTTCGCAACTGTTTAATATTTGTATAATTCCTCTAAAGCAACAACTTTATGCCTGTTAAGCATTTCTATAAGACAGTAGAGTGTAAGAACTTATATATCTGTTACTCTGTTGAACTTGTTTCTAAATATGCTCTCGAGAGACTTTAAAATTATCTTCAGCAAACTGTAAATGACCTGTAAATGGGGAACATTCTGATTATATGTACTGCACTTGTTTAATATTTTTTTCTGTATTTTTAATGTATTTTAATTAATTCTTTTTAGTTGAAATGATGTAATAATTAAGTTTCCCTTTTACTGAAGAATACAGTTGTGTTTCTCATCTGGTGTCATTTGTATTAAACACATTTTTCTACTGATGTTTCTTCTTAATCAAAATTTTTGGCAATGGTTTGTAAACATACATCCAAACTCAACTCCTTTTGAAACTAGTGGGAGTTTTCCAACTACCTCTACAGCAGCCGAGAAATATTTCTAGCATAAACTACTTTGCTCAGGTCTTGTTTTAGAATGCCTCTTTGTGGAGCTGTGCGTGTGACAAAGCAGACTGTCGCGTTCGTGTTTTCTTGACTGGAAGATAACATTTAGCAATGAGGAAATGCTTCTTTCTTTTTTTTTTTTTTTTATTTCCTGCAGAAAAGAACAATTAATCTTAAAATCTTTTATGTGAAAATATGTATTCCAATGCTAATAATAGAATTTCTTTCCACATTTCTCATTTTAACTCTTGAAATTTTGATTTTAAGAGAACTCTGACTAATCATGTGATTTTAAGGCTTTCATACTGAATGGATCTGCAAGCTTATTACTAAATAAGAAGTAATATTTACAGATGTAATTCAGACATAATTTCTGACACTGAAGCCTAAAACACTAAATAATTACAGAAAAAAAAAATATTTTGGGCTTTGCACACTGAATCACTTAGACGTGGACCTGATTTTTGCAAATTAGGAGGACCTATACTAATATCCTTAGACTGTCCTGTGTGCTCTTAAGACATGTCATAAAACATAATTTCCACAAGAATAGTTTACTGAGGCAGAATAAAGGGAGGATCAAATCAATAACAGAAATGGCAGCTGTCAGTATTTAAAATTGTTAGGATACACACATATGTGATTTAAGATGGGATGTGTCTTAAAGGAAGAAGAGTTGAGTAGAAAAGTTATTATTGTCAATTTAGAAATCATAATCCACATGATACAGGTTTTGGATAGGGAGTACCACTCTCTGTCTGCTAAAAAGGTTTTACTTAATGACTTCTCTAGAGCTATACTGATGTATATTGTCTGAGGATATGACCCACTGCTTCCAGACTTCAACATCTCAACACTGCAAACCATGTGCAATAGAACTGTGCAGGAATAAAATGCATTGACTCGTCCCTTTTTTACATGGCCATATTAATACAGAATAAAAACTGAACTATGAAAAAGGGGTGGAAGTGCTTGGCAGCGCTGAAGTGTCAGCAGCAGCGAGGGCTTTGCATTTGAACATGGCCCTTTACATAGAGGGTTACGCTCTGTGTAAGGGATTTGGTCTGCATACATGTTTACCAAGCACAGTGAGGACCATGAGTACAAAAGGACTCATTCTGTATCTCATATTATTTAGCATGTTCCTATACAAAACAAAGGGAATTAAAAATACCGATTGAAATGGTCTGGTAGGACCCAGTCATCCTGGGTCTCAAGGAGGTTGTAGTGCTGTGGCCCAAAAGCTCGGATGGGCACAGTTAAGTCTGTCATGAGAAGAAGCTGAAATCCACGTCCCAGAAGTATCAAGTCAATTATCCCACACAGCGATGTTCTTCAGCTTTCTGTCAGTCAACCCAGTATCACATGTGTATGGCAGCAATTTAAAACACCGTGTGCCTTGTCCTGCCTGTTCTGCATTTTCCGACACAGCACATTATATGCAGTATCCTTTCGGTACCCGTTGGGATAGAGTATAACCACACTGTAGTCATGGTTTCTGTTGGTATTCCCCTGCTGATGTACACAAGACAATTGATGACAACTGTATTATTGTACCTTTTGCTGGTGGTATTAGTGATTGAATGATCTCTTTTAGTTGTTCATCTCCACCAATTTCCTAGTAATTTTGCTGCCCTTCTCCCCCATTCCTGTTTTGCATACCAGCTGAGCAATCTCTGATTGCCGATTAACTCTGGTGAGTCTTCTGAAACATAAGCAATTTGCTCAACTTTGAATGTCATGTGTTCAGATTCCAAGTTATGATGATGATTGCACATTCAGTTTAAAAGTGTTTTGCACCCACTTTCATTGCTTATTCAAGTCCTATAAATAAGAAAATTTGAAATGCAGCTCTTCTCTACTGCTGTTGATTGACTGAGCCCCCTGAGGCATAACTGTCTCCAAAGGGCTTAATGAGATGACAAATCGTTCAACCTTAAGCTTGTAGGAGACATGTTATGAACATCAGCACTGGATGCATAGTTAAGAGCTTTAGATGTGATAACATTTACCATCTGCACAAAGAAACAGTGTAATTTATTGAAACAATGCAGGTAACAAGACATTGTAAGTAGCTCTTCTCTCCCTTTCATTTCTCCCCTCTTAATGCTGATTGCAAGATTTCACCTATCCATTGGGCCAACAGTAAGTCTGACACATGCCCTGTGTCTTTTTTAGGAAGATAGTTAATGACAGTTCTTAGCTATCTATCCCCATTTCATGAACTTGGTTCCTTTTTCACTTTGTGACTGACAAGTCTGCTGCTTTTATCCAGACAGATGGCAATGTGGAAAGTCTCAACAGCTGAGTGTGATCCTTTCTTTGCTTTCTTGAAGGCTTCAACCCCAAAAACAAGAATACAAGTGCACGTGAGGTGACTTTGATTTTTATTTCTCTACGGAACTCGTCAAGAAGAGTAAGGCAAATGCCACATTCTCCAGCATTACCTCCCTAAAGGGGCTGACTCTTGACCAGGCATAAAAGCATAGTCTCCATAAAGTTAATAAAATACCATTGTTAGGGCTACTGATAAAGAGAATATAGGACTCTAGAAACTAGATTAAGCCAGGAGTTAATTGTGATGACTGAAAAAGCAGCCATCAGCTGAAAGTGAATCTTAATTGTAAGTGTGACCCAAATTCAGGCCAGCACTGGCCAAAAGCAAATATATGATGAAATGAGGAATCGGAATCGCTGTACACAGATCTGTAGCATTGCATTCCCCTTGGTAACACCACTTAAATATAACAACAAATTTTGCTGATGGTTGTGTTTCTTTCTTACTTGATTATAAAAATCAATTCTAAAGCGCAGTTTCATAAAGTGCTTAGAGATAAGTTATGCTATGTAGCGATTGCCCTGTCACTACAGTGCAAGGGAGTCATTAACAACATTAACTATCCTTGCCACTCTAAAGCTACATTATTTTATATCAGTTACAGACAAAGAGCAAAACAGGGCATCAGGATAAACTAAAACTGTAGAAAAGTAAGCTTCATGCAGATCTTTAGACTGAAGGACTTACCAGATGTCAATTTAAGGTGCACATCGTTTAGATTTTCCGTAGAAAGATTGGTAATGTCCTTTAGATTATAACATACTTCCACGAAATGGATTCCTGCTCCCCTTTCCTACCAACCCGCACCCCATCCAAGAATGAGAAAAAGGGGTAGAATTTGAAATATAACATCTTGGAGACTTACACTTTTTGTATACTGGTTGAGATTCTATATAATAAGAATTCCGCTTTTATAAGAAAGAGCTTCCATTCCATTTACAGAAGATACTCACTAGGACATCCAAGGCAGTATAAATTTGTCTTAACTTCCTGTCTGCTTCTTTTTTATATTTTTCATACATTGCAGTAGGCTACAAATCCTGCAGGATAGTATTTTTTCCTTTGGAGAAAAACAATTAAAAAAAACAGCCCCACATCATCTCTTTAATTCCTTATATGTTTTCTGAAAACATTTACGAAACCTAAATGTTGGAGGTCCTGTTTGACCTTTAACAATATTTTTTAATCTTCAATAAGCATTCATGTTACACAAGTGGAAAGTAGAGTATTTTTAAACTAATGAATTATTCTCAATTCCTCTGAAAACCTATAGCTCCAGGAGATGTATGGAGTAATTTTTAAAGGCTGTACAAAACGCTACTATCGGTAATTCAAAGATGAACTTAAAGAAGGGATTTTTTCTATACCTAACTTGTAGGTGGAAAAATAGTTTTCACAGTAAAATTGAAATCTGGGGATAGCAACCACCGTAATTCATGTAGCCATTTATAGTTGCAAACAGGCAGCATTTGGAAAGTAACAGTCCTACGGTGTGTCTTTTATCAGAAAGAAATTGCTGTGATGTAGCATCTATTAAAGGATTATCCAAACTGATGGAAATGTTTCATAAAATGTTTTATTAATTTTTTTTTCAATAATTGTGCATAAAAAGAGGAAAAAAATTCTGGCCATAATTTTAAGTGTTGCTATGAAACATAGAAATAGTATAATTCATTCCGGAATTACAGAGAACAAAAAGTGAGAGTCTTGAGACACATTTTCCTTTCTGTGAAGCCTGTGCAAAACTGTGCCTTCCACATTTTCTAGGCTTTTGTGTTCTTTCCATATGCCATGAACAATTCTGTAAAGATGGCCCTATATGGAAGAGCACACTGAGTTGCAGGACGTTGCTGCATTCTCTGACTAGCCGCTGAGTAACACTGGGTAAATCACCACATCTCTGCTTCAGTTCACTTTCTGTGAAGCAGAGACTGCTTCCACCTTCCTGAGGTTTTTTCCCTAGAAAGTGTTTATTCCTAAATAATCTCCTACTGCATCTTTGTACAAAATGCAGCGAAGCCCTGGCTTTAACTGGACAATTTAGGTTCACTGACCAAAGATAAAACACAGCTGTCCAGCTTTGCTAATTTTAATTCAGTAATTTAGAGTTGTGTCAATAATAAAGATAAAAAAAGAGGTAGAGATTAATCTTAGTTTATTTGTCAATAGTTTTAAATTAAGTAAAGAAATGTGATTCTCTGGGTGTTAAATCTTGCTTATTTTACCATAAATACTTAAAAGTTTAGACTAAATTGCCTTCAAGTGAATATGAGCCACTGTTGTGTGAATGAATAGATTTATGTTTTCCACTACTCAAAGGGTATTAACCTTTCTTTAGTCAGCCCTCTCCCATTTGTGAAGTGAAACCATCCATACTTTAAGAAATGCTAACAATCTTTGAAATGTGTGTGATGTAATTTTTCACCTAGATGACAGAGAACTCAAATTTGGAAGACTCAGAATGTAAAAATCACTTGTTCTTCCCCCTTCTTTGGAGAACCTCTGTCTGTTTTTTTTTTTTTTTAAATGAAGATGGAATACAAGATCTTGGTTTGAAACAAAAAAAACAAGCAAACAAACAAGCAAGCAAACAAACAAACAAACCATCTACTTGGCACTCACTAATCAGTTTTACAATACTGCTACCAAAGCTAATCCTGTGAAACTAAAAAACATGGTCGGGGGAGAGAAGGAAAGCAAGCCCAGAAAAAACTGCATACACATGGGTTGCCAGTTTTCCAGGACACTTACCTCTCAAGTGCATGCTGCACGCTTTCACTAGCCCTCTAGCTTTTAAACTCTCATTCTTTATGATGATAATGAAGATGGCAGGCAGCAGATGCTTCATCTTGACCATGAAAGAGAGGGAAAAGTGTGACTCTGGATGTTCTTAAGAAAATGAAGATCGTGATCAACAGACACTTGGGAGATTAGCACAAACACTGTGTTCAAAGCACATTCAAAAATGTAGAGAAACTCATTAATGTTATAGCATATGACTACTCTCCAGGGTTATAGAAACATGATAAAGTTTATGTTAGTATAGATACGAGTGGACTACCAAATAAATAATTCAATTAATTCAAATTCTTTCTCTCTTTTATTGTAAAGAACCTCTCCTTTATTCCTGATGCATGTTTCTTTTTTCTTTTGTTCTGTGGAAAAACAAATAGCTGAGCTTGCTGTGCATGTGTGTTTGTTACCAGCATTTGTTATCTGTGAGCTTGTATACAAGCTCTCTGAAGCCAAAGAACATTAAAAGTGGGCGAGCTCTTCAACTCCCATGAAAATTAGAAACCAGATAGAAGAAGTGCAAGGGAAAAATAGAGAATGGCAGGATATATTTTGAAAGATGAAAGGAACCTAGAAAAGAAGCAGTCTAATTAAACCAGAAGTGGATATGCTGCAACCAGAGCACTCCTCTGCAAATGATACATCGTTAAAAGACATTAAAGCTTCGTTCCGGGGGAAAATTTGTTACCACTAAAATAAGATGAGAAAAACATGAGAGAGAGACTAAATTAATGTTGTAAACTCCAACCCCCTAAGAATAAAGATAAAGGACTGAAAGAAAAATACCTTTTAAATAAACTAATTCTGGAAAACATCAGAGAAAATAAGATACAGACTATTAGAATGAAAAAAATAGCTAGTCATAAGAGGTGCAATGTGGATTATAACTATTTTGTTATCTTCTACTATCCTATTCACATGAACAAAATATTCTTCACAAACTTGACCAAGGTGTCAGAGCACTCACGGTACTACATAGCAATCTTTTATTGATGCATGGGGGCAATAGAGGGCAACTTTTCAAAAGCAATTTTAATTTTTGGATACTGTAGCTTTTAAGTACGCAACATCTGACTTATAATAGGCCTGATTTCTAGGTGAGCTAGCTACTCTCTGTTCCATCTGAAATCTGCAGAATTTCCTGCGACATCTTTTGAGCCTATGGCATTACACTCTGGTCACAAAAAATAGATGCACGCACTACCTGTAGCCAGTTCTGCAGCAGGGGCTTTAAGCTGGACACAAGTCCATAGCATGGTCGGAAGTAGAAGGATTTATACCTAACTAGTTGTTTTTATTTTTCACAACTTGACCATCCCATTAGGCTATGTTATGGATAGCTGCATCAAAAACTTAGGAAACAGGTTCAGTAAAACATTGCTGTGAAGATGCTGTAATAGTTATATGATGCTTTTACTTCCTTTTGACAAGCATATATTAAAACATGAATGCTCAAGTGTAACTGAAATTTATGTGATATTCAAACATGTATGAGCAATGTGCAAAAGTAGATAACCTTAAAATCTGCAAAAGGAATAATATCTGAAGTCATAGTAAACTGAGCTGGTTCCATAAATGACCCAGAAGGAATAGTGGTTCATCCAAAGTCCATTCCAGGAAGACAGAGACAGATTTTCCCCCATATTTTTTTTCTTTTTCTTTTTCTTTTTCTTTTTCTTTTTCTTTTTCTTTTTCTTTTTCTTTTTCTTTTTCTTTTTCTTTCTCTTTCTCTTTTTCTTTCTCTTTCTCTTTCTCTTTCTCTTTCTTTTTCTTTTTCTTTTTCTTTTTCTTTTTCTTTTTCTTTTTCTTTTTCTTTTTCTTTTTCTTTTTCTTTTTCTTTTTCTTTTCCTTATTTTTTTTTCACTAAAGCAGCTGTTTTTAAAATGTAGTTTTATTTGCTTGGGTGGGGGCTTGCACTGCAGAGCAATTTGCAAGGTTAAGTATGATGAATGGAAAAGCAAGGGTGTAAAAATTGTTTGTTGTGAAAACATACTAGTATTTTAAAAATTAAATTTCTGCAGTTACTCAAATGTGTTTGACATTCAAAAGAAACAAGGTCCTTAAGTCAATAGAGGAAAAAGAGAAGATAAAGGACACAAGACCCTAGTCTCTCCCAATGTGATCTATTCCAGCTTTATTCATCTCAAACAGTCCTTTCACAGCTTCCACCAGAAAAGATTATGGAATATATTTTCTTACATTATACATTTTTAAGAAGTAACTGTGTTCCCCTTGCTTGAGGGAGCCCCATGGATCACGAGGTTTCTTAGTACTATATCCATGTAACTGATAAATAAAAAAGAGTTGCATTTCATTATTTATGTTAATGAATCTATAAAGAAAATTGAATAGTAGTAACAGTAGCTATCAAGTTGGCATTTAAAAAGTAAATTTAAATCTCCACAGATTATTGCTATGGCAGATGGTGTTTGAAGAAAGAGCAAAGCCAAGTAGAGTTTAGGCTTGTTGCAGAGGCAATATTCTTGCTGTGAGAAAAGTCTCAGGAGACCTGATGATGAAACAGCTAGTTCAGAAATCCTCTGTAGAATCATAAGCATATAGTTAGTATGTAAACAGAAATGACAATTGTTAGACAGTACATGACCTATCTCATGTTCAAATCTTCAAAGAGTCTGCAGGAAGCAAACCCAATAATTTCGTCATATTTCGGGACAAAGTCCACAGAAGAAGAGAATCAGGAACAAGCAGATGAAAAAGGGATCAATTCCCTCCACAGGACCTGGAGAAAGTCACGTACATGCATTTGATGTGCAGGCACTATGGGAAATCTGATCTCTTTTTGGTTGTCTACATTGTAGGTTCGCTGTTCTGACCATCTCCAAATTAAGCTTAATTTAAAATGTTATTTCACATGCAGTCTTAGCAATTCTTATGGAAGTACTCAAACTTTGCAAAATATGAAATCTTTCAGCTCTCAAGTTATATTACTAGTTTCAAGGTCTTTAAGGTCCCTTCCAACCTAAACCATTCTATGATTCTGTGATTCTATAAGACACGGAGTTGGTAATTCCTCTTTTGTTACACAAAAATTCCCTGATATTTGCCCAAGTATAAATGGATATATTTTTTTTAAGAATTTGAGTTGTGATATATTCCTTTGCAAAGCTTCCTTTTGCTTTTCGCAGTAATTGTTATGTGCATAACTTTCACAAGAGAGTTTGATGTTAAACTGTCAGATATGACGTGAGTAGAAGTCTGGGTCATGGCTAATACATTTGAATAGCACAGAAGCATACTCCAGCCCTTATGAATGGAGAAGTGGTGGCAGCACATGTACTGAGAGGAGATTCTTGAGTCTCTGAAAACTGACTCTATTGACCCACTAAGGAGAAGTACTCACAGCTTACCAGGATGCTCAGCATAACACATAATTAGAAGATCAGTAAATGTCAGGCAGATCCTTGGAGAGGAAAGGGGCAAGGAAAATTTTAACAAAAGCAGAGGTAGGCAAGACAGAATTATTTTTAGACAGAACTTCTGTCACCAAACAATCCAGGAGAGAAAAAAACTTTCTCCAAGACCAAATGGACTCATAAGAAACTCTGACAAAAAGAATGGAGACAGCAAATCCAATAGTGATGAAGAAATGCAGCTGAGGTCAGTTTAAATTGTGCAACTAAGGTGAAACAGGCCATGGCACAGACTGAAATGGCAGTCAATTGTGGAAGGAATCAATTCCTTCAGTGCTGCACTTATTGATATTAGTTCATAAAAGTAAAAGGAATTTGTTCTATTCTCAAATAATCCATGCCCTTGTTTGTTTTGTTTTGTTTTGTTTTGTTTTTTTAATATAAATACTGAGCTGCAAATGCTACTATCTAATACTTTAAACTCGATGTAGAACCTTTGGCCAAAGTAAGACCCTTCTTTACATTGTGCTGTAAGGAATAAAGTGGCTTTCAGTGAAACATTCTTGTTTACAGAAATGTGTAAATGAGAACAGCATTTGGCCCACTGAGTGTAGTTTGCTGACATTTCCTAAGGATTTTGAATAATTATGACTTTTTTTCCCAGACGAGTAGTTTTAGTACAGCAGAGTACATTAACATGACCTTAACAAATAAGAAGAAATCATTACTACAATTGTGATATATATTAGAAAACCATTCTTTGATCTTGTAAGTGCTTTTCTTTCAAAATGATGCATGACAGGATGATGGCAGATGGCTCTGTACGAAATGTCCATCTTCCATTACTCGTCTGATAGCATCCACTCATGAGGATGCCATCACTCATGATACTTTTACATCAACAGAATATTAATAATCAACTTTGTCCCTGTCCACGGCAGGGGCATGGAACTAGATGATCTTTAAGGACTCTTGCAACCCAGACCATGCTATGAGTCTATGATTCTAACTTCATCTATGAATTTTTATCTAAGTGAACACTTCTAATTTGGCTACTCACTATCCAGAAACACTGTCTCAAGTAAACAACTCCATTCTGAATTAGAGGCTAAAAAGACCTCAACTCCTGCTGTTGAAACTGCCCAGTTTAGTGCATTTACCTGAGATTTCCATGTTCGGCATGCACAAGTTTCAAAAATGTAGTCACTTCACATATGCAGGCAATGTGTTCAGAAGTAGTAAATACAAGATAATGCATGAGTGGACATGCCTATTTCGTATTCAGAAACAAATACAGGGATTCTAAATAGCTATATATCCTCCCCTGCTTTTAGTATATTAAAAAAAATCCAACAAGAAATGTCATAATTTGGAAATGAGTGCCAATATCCTTATGCCTAAGTCTAGGGACTGCATCCTTCCTGTTCTGAAGTGAGGAGAAAACACATTGTTTTGATGCATTTTACATGATTTAAATACATTTTAATTCTTTCATCATGTCTGTAGTTATTATGAAGATGATGTAAAGAAGCATGAAGACTATATGCAAAATTCTTTACTCAGTAAGTTCATTTCTGAAATCAATCGATGCTTTATTTGTATGGAGTGTCTGGGATTGAATAAAAAATGAACTTCCTGTTAAGTCATCCAGTACAACTCATTAGGAAAAGATCAGTTAGATATTTTCTAAGTGTCTGATTTTCAATTAATATAGATATATTTAGAAAACTACATGTTTTTTGCTTTATATTCTCATGTGCTTGCTGAAACATTTTACCTTGCAACCTTCAGTGCAGTGTTTTCTCGGTTTTTGCCCTTTAGCACAACTTCAAATTAAATATTATCAGAGTAGCAGATAAAAAGGACCTAAAAGGAAGACGAGTGACCTAAAAATATTTTTAATAGGAAAAATTTTTTGTACAGAGATAAGAAAAACAAGTATCACACAGCCTGTTCTTCCCTCATTTTGCAGTCAGTAGAAAACTGTTCATTTTGGTGGGAAACAATCTTTTCCATTATGTCAGTGTATTTCAGGTAAGCTCATTAGGACAGGTAGTGATGGCTCTGCAATCTGTGCTTTTCATAAACTCACTGAAGAATGATTGAAAACTAAGGAAAATTCTGGAAATTTACACAAAACCTATTGAAGAATATCACTTTGTGTATAAAAGTTTAAATCCTATGGGAGTTATAAAAAAATAGAGAATCATTTTGCTAATGTAATATGCAGAAATTGTATATTGCATTCACACAAAAATATAGATGTCTGCCAAAATAGTAATAAATGCTTTGATAAAAAGAATAAAAGCAAATGTTAGGAAGTTTATTAGAAAACTGATAGCAGATGCAAATTTAATGAATTCTTTTCTGGCATTGTTTTGTAAATCACTTTTTCTTATTTTGATCTTATTTCCTGCATAATCTTAATCATGTTTCTATCCAAGACAGTGTTCAAATACTTGCATATCAGTGCATGTAAAATGGTAGCCAAGTTATTTTAAGGACTAGAGTCCTTTTTGTTGATCCATCCAAACAACTTGGTCAGCTCTTCTCGTCTAATTGCTGTACAATGCCATGCAAATGAGACAGTTTCCAACATTTGAGTCAAAAGCCAATTTCCTAGTGGTCAGTGTTTACTTCTAGAGTTTTGAACCCTCATGCTGAAAAAGAAATTGAACCTGTTGCTACCCAGTTAAGCCCCTGACCTGTGTTAGACACTGTTATGGCCATGGCTAAAATACATTTTTTAGAGTATAGTCTGTATTCTGAGAAAATCTCTCAGATGAAATCCTGTGAGAACACAAAGGGTTGTTCATCTGTATAACTTGACAGGGCTTGAGGTATTTAATTCTGCTAATAACAGAGCTGCTTGACTCTGTTGCTTTGGGCTAAAACCTCCCAAAGTAAGCTCTGAAGTTGTAGTTCTATGCTGCAAATGCTGACACCCTCAAACTTTTGCTTTTAGGATTAGATGGCAAATTGGAGATTCTAAATTTGTGTCATCTAAATAGAGTGCTATTTAGTTATTTAAAGATGACTGAGTTACTAGGGGCAAATGAAAGGAGGGAGAATTTTTTCTAGGAATATATGATGGGCTACAATCTTTGCAAAATAAAAGTATAAATGTATTTCTACATTTCACAATCTGACTATCCCTGAAGTAGAAGTGCTTACACAAAGTGTGTACATCAAAGGATTGTGTATACTCTAGAACGCATTTCCCTTCTCTCACAAATACCACTGGAGTTTCTTCTCAGTCTTTCTTTCCCCCTTTTGTTTGTTACTTCTTTCTACATTCACATCTGTATTTATCCTTCCTTTTTCTGCCTACTTAATTGTTTATGTTTCTTTAAAAGCTCAGTGACTGGAAAATGAAGGCCAGGGATCTTGCTTATGAGAGTGTGATGTTCTGAAGTAAGCATCATTGCTCTTGCAGATAGAACCATGGCAGTCCTTGCCTTATGTATAGACAGACTAGATCTGATAAGTACAATGATTACAACCCACAGATCTGACTAGAATAAGCAGAGGAAGCTAATTAGCTCATCTTGAGTTAAGAAACAATTTTATTTCCTCCGGTCTAAACCTTTGCAAAATGCAAAATGAGAGTCAGGTTTACTGGCACTGGTGCTTCAATCCAATGATCGCTTGTTAAAGGTTGTGAAATCAAAACTAACGGAAGTGCAGAAGGGCACAAAGTGAAACAGTTTATTATTTCATGAGTAGCTGTGTGCAGTGGAAAGTTTCACTGATTTCTGACTTCTGGGAAATTTGGAAGGGTAAGCTCAAGGACAAAAAAGCCCAATAAAAATTCCATCAAATAAGCAATGCACTACAGCAAATGTCAAAGTCCTGATGTAGCAGAAAAATCAATCTAAAAAAATCACAACAGAAATACACCACAAAAATATCTGTCAGAACTTTCGTACAGTGCAACAGGAATTTCAGCTCAGAGCTTGGAATCAGGGGCATTTTAGGATTCATCTCTTGAATGGCAAGAGACTATAGTGTTGTAAATGGTTTTTGATGGGGAGCAGTACATATCTGAACTGTCCTTACAACTCTTCAGGGACTGCATTGTTACTGAGACAAAGATTCAGCCCTTCTTTCACTGCTGTGACAGACGGTCACCCTTGTGCACTTTTGGAAGTACAGTTCAGAACATCTCTGCTTGGCCAGTGAGAGAGAGAAATTGAGCTTTCTATCCACTTGGTCTCTGTGGGCAAGATTTGGCGAACAATCACCACAGACTTGGTGAAACTATAAACAAAAGGATGTAGTCCTTATTGTCTTTCCTGAGTATAAGTTGTCACACAGGATGATAGACTATTTCTGTTACTGGATCTGAGCCGAACACTGACCAGTAAAGGTTATTTTTATACTACTGAGTTGGAAACACCTCATTTTGCATCAGTGTGCTAGTCATGTGTACTGCACACCCTTGTCTCTGAATGAGCTAAGCGGTTCCCTTGAATGAGAAGCTGGCAACCACAGTTTATCCTACCAAACCCTCCGCTCCAGATGGCCATAGACAGAGGCAGGTGCAGCTCTCGGCATGGCCCAGGCCAGCGGCATGCCTTCCAGCCCCACGGCAGCGGGAGCCTTGACACCATCAGCAGCAAGAGGTGGCTCACAGGAGGTACAGCATGGAATGTATTCTCAGAATATACTGAAATGAGAAGGTTGATCCACATATATGAATCAGGATGGGCTTATAAGTAACAGCCTCCTGAGGTTTGTTGTACTAGTTCTGCTAAAATGTGTGCTTCTCTGCTCCGTAGGCGCAGTCATTGTTAGGTTACAAACAACTTAACTTCATTGTAATTGTGATTCCGTTCCAATGTCATTATTAAAGAACAAGGATTCCAAGGAGATTCTCTAGCAAACAAAACTACCTCTGGATTGATGACTTTTGACAAATTGATTTCATTCATTTGATAAAACATAAAACCCCTAAAAATAGTGGATTGTGCAACTGGAATGAAATTGGAATCAGTAATTCAGTCAAGCTTATTAGCACAAGAGAAAAAAAAAAACACACCAAAAATCTTTGCAAACTAAAAGCAATCCAATTAAATCCAGCAACCAGTCTATGTGATTTAGTTTGGCAATCTTAATTGCAATATATTAGTCTTAATTTTGGTTTCTTACTTTGTCATGCTACCTGAGAGCCCTCACACAGTCAAGAATGCCACAGTGATCAAATTAAAAATACCCCAGGTACACAGAGGCCACTGCTGACATAAACTGTTAATAATGAAAATATGGACCAACAAAGGAAACACACTGATGTAGTATCTGTCTGAAAGCGTATTGATTCTCCAGTACATTAATCCTTTACACAGAAGAGTTATTGCCACAGAATGAGTCACAGGACAAAATATAAGATGTATTTTTCGCTGTTCTCATTTACAATATTTTTAAAATGTGATTAATGTATTTTTGATTTATTATATTTTAATTTAACACACTTAAGTCCAAAGCATGGAATCTTTCTCAGAGAATATTACATACCAACTGATCACAGTGTTATTTGGTATAGAAAATTATTTGGTATAGAAAAATAGCAAAAATATTTATATAGCGAGACATATATATATCGATAAATACGTACACATAAAAGACAGAAATGCAATTAAAACTCATCTAATTACAAAGAGGTGTTTAGATACTACAGGCAAAGATATTTTTTTTTTTTTGGAAAGTAGACAATTAAAGACTCGTCTAGACGAGGAAGTTGTACCTGCATTAGCTTATAAATTGACACAAAAAGAAAAACACAGAGAAAGGCTGAGTATGTCATCTGAGTTTATGTCTTTCAGTTTAGTTGTTCTTCTTCCTTACTAAATTAACTTAAAATAACACTGATTGTGTGAAGCTACTGTGGACTGCCCTTTGCAGAGATTTAATGAAAAGTGGTAAGATTCACACCTTACATCATTGCCATTTTCTCATGGAAAAAAATTCCATGCTGAATTGCATTTAATAGAAATAATACAAGTGGTGGTTTTGCAGAAAAAAATAATCTTTAGCTTAAATGCAATGCAAAAGGTGTTGTAATGTGTCAAAAACTCCCTTGAGAAGTCAGGGGGTTCAAATGTTCTCCTCAGAATCTTACTGCGCTCCAGAGATCCTTCCTGATGATCAGCATTGACTGAAGATACTTCTTCCTCCTTTGATTTCTGTGATGCTAGCTCTCCACATGGCTCAGACAGCTGAAATAAGAAGACCCTCTACTATCCTGGTCATACTTTGGAGAGGCTGGATTCTTGCTGAAGGATCCCAGTGATCTGGTTTCTAAATTCTCCACACAACTATTTGGAAAAGAATTTATTGTAATTCCATTACCTTGAAATCTCACTTAAGATTAAAAATTAAAAGGAAAAAAAAAAAAAAAAGAACATTAAACCCATGAAAGACCACTGAAAAAATATTGAAGTATTTTGCTTTATCTAATTTTGTGAGGGAAAATTGGAAAAAACATTTTGTTTCCTTCTCTTATCTGTTTCCATTGGACCTGCAATTGACTTACAGACTTCTATATTCAGGCGTACTGTGTATCGAGGGCTGTGCACCCCAGGGAGACTGCTTCTCTGGTAGAGCACGATAGCTTTTGAGCACTTCTGGAGCCTTTTCAGATGCTGATATTCTCACTGAAATTTGTTCCTTTCTCTGTGTTATTCAGATATTAACTAAGTAGGGTGGCAAGATGAAGGCTTTGTTTTCATTGGTGGCTCAGCTGATCCTATGGCTCTCCACAGCTGAAAGGTCTTGCTCCCCTGCAGCCCTCAGCCACTGCTCCTGGCTGTGTCCCAGCCTGTCCCTCAGGCTGGGTCCTCCTGTGACTGGACTGAACTCAGCTTCTTTACTCGGGGTAACTGGTGGGAGCGCAAGGGAAGGAGTCAGGCTTATTACAGCAGTGAGATGATGGTAGGTTTGCTCACTCTGCCTTGTCAGCCTAAACAGTCCACTGAGCTGGAAAATGAAAATATCTCCTTAGGTCAGGTGCCACCTTCTGTGCTTGACTGACCCACTCACAAAGAGGAGTGAAAGAGGCTTGCCCCACTTCAGTGACCAAGGCTGAGATTTCATGAAAGAGGCGACAAAGAGCCCTGAGGGAAAGTTGTACATAACAGCTTTCTCAGACTTCACACACAACATCCTCAGACACTGGCATTTCCTAAGACTTCCGTGAGTCTTTCTTTCCCTCCTGCTGTAGATTTCCTTATATGAAAAGACTTTTTAACCTGCTGAATTTTACAGTCCTCAACCAGCTGCTCTACTGTAAGGATGAGTCAAAAAGATAGTTCTTCACACTCTCTGATGGTTTACTGTAGGGCACGGCCTCAAGATTATATACAACTAAAGGTGCTGATTCTATAAGCTCATTCAGTACTAAATGTAAAGTTATGGTGTACATTAATTGACTTGGGCTGCAGAAATCATGTAAATGAGTCAGAATTTTTCCAGTATTTTTTATCTGCAAATCACAATAGCAGTGCTTTATACTGGTATTAGAGTATATTTATATATTACCTTTCTATTCATTTGATACATTTAAGGCCATCAGATCAAATAATCACATCAGTTTAGTATTTAATAATGAGTCAGCAATAGCTATAATATTTTTGGACAGCGGAATTATAGCTTTTTGCTAGTATTTCATGAAATTATTTATTCTATTTGTATCTTATTGTTTACTTACCACATAGATAATTGATATAGTTTAGCATAATTAAAATATATGATAGTGAAGGCGTAGTATTAATCAAAAATATTAAACCACTAAATATGAAAGGAAAAAAGGTAAGATTACCTAGAAAATGGTTTTCAGCTACAAAATACCAAATGACTTTCCAAAATAGTTAATAGTGTAAACACAATTATAATATTAATCACATCTTCCACACTACATGTGCAGAGTTCAAAACCTTGAAAAATTTTTCTAATGGCAGTTAAATTTCTGAAATTTAATAAGACATATCTGGGCTAGTGAATTGTACCCTAGATCAATATTTCTTACTATACCATTTGACAGATATTTTCAGTGATGGCTAACACCAAAGGCCTTGTCACCCAGAATCTTGGGTGGTGTACCACTGAGGTTTTTCTGCCAAAGAAAGTGTCTCTGCTCCATTATAGAAGATGGAATTTAATCAGAATAAAGGCAAAATAAGAACATCTGCAATTTCAATTGTAATAATAAAAAAAAATGGTTACATGAAAACCACCAATAGGCAATGCCTTGCTATCAACTTGTGGTGTTTGTTTTTCTAACCTTTCTATGCCAACTGAAGTTTCAGTATTTTTAATTTTGTATCAATTGAGAATTGAATTGAAATACGAAAACAATTGGAACAGTCTACTGGAATATCATTATGGCTGATAAAAATCTTTTTTTAGGTGAAGTCAATTTAAACTGATGAATATCAGTCCTGACATTGCTCCATTCAAGAGCAATGAAAAGGGACCTAATGCAACTCCCATAAGCTCAAAGCTAGAGACAATTTATCTGGCTAAATGTGTGGATGTCTATCTCTACAGTAAGCAAGGCACTGTAGCCTTGGTACTTGTCCCTAAAGTAGCACAATCTTCTCGACCTTCTTTACAGCGCTCTCTCTGTTTGCATTTCATCCGAGACCCACATGTCCCTTCTTACTGCAAGGATTGTCATCTGGTTTCCTGAAGTTCAGATCTCTCCACTGCCTCTGCTATTAAGATTAATGGTTAATTGTAGGACAGTGCTTTGGTTCCCCCTTTAATGATAGTTCACTTCTGTAATAATCTTGACTGCAGAGTCGAAGAGAAGGTGACAAATCCCAGACTTAAATCACTTCAACTTCTAAGTAAGGGGGTTCTAGACCACATTTGGTGGGGTTTTTTTGGTAGTAGATCTTCACTGTTTCCCTGATTTAATAACAGCCAACAAAATAGAAGTTTCCTAGGACCCGTACATCTGGGATTGTCCCAATTTTCCAGTTATCAATACTAAATTAAATGAATTGGGTAAGTTAATGATAGTCCATAGTCTTCTTTAATTCATATAATTTTTCCTTCTCACGTTTGGATGAACAGCGATGCAGCTTTCCTGTGGCTATTCACAAATATTTCTACATTTTACAGAGGGAGTAACTGTGACTCTTTTAATAGGAACTACTCTTAGTTGCTAGCTGGGTTTTCTATGTGAGTTTACACCTCCTCATGGGCCCACTCTAGTTTTGCTCATATTTTGGGGGTCTATCCAGCAGTACAGGATTTCTGTACTAAATAACATAACAAACTATGTTCTTTCTCAGCTTGAAGAAGCTGAGAAAGTGTGGGCAGTATATAATGACCCATATCTGAGGGATGATGAAAATGAACTCTTGAAACCTAGCTGGTCTTTATTAGAGGCAGTCTGGTTTAGATAATGGGCCTGAATATGTGCTGTGAACATAAACCAACTGTGTTCTCAAAAGTGACTGTGAAGAAAGCATATGAGAACAAGCAGATTAAGATTTTAAAGAAACCACCAAAGTCATAGAATATTTCAGTTTCTCTGGTGAAGCTAAGGGAAAGTGGTGTTCTGCTAGTTACACCTTCTGGACAGCCTTGAGCCTCATAAAGACCATAGCAAATCGCGTAGCAAAACCTTTTAGCCAGTGACCCTTACTCTTTACTATGGATGTGATAAACATCTTTTCAGTTATTGGATGAAGCGATAATGATGGCTACATTGAGAATGGGGATTATTGATGAGATTATATGTTCATTTTATGATGGTATCACAATGACCCACACTGGTTTGGACAGTTCACTTTTAATATCCTGAACCAGGTACCTCAGTGGGGTTCATCAATGAGAGCAAACACAGTTCCTTGCTGGGTCCTACCAGATATCCTGAATTAATCAAGGACTCACCAGCCCAGCTCAGCAAACACCACCCTTCTGACAACAGCACCTAGTTATTTGTATCACTAGGTCAGACCAAATCATGATAATGGATCTTCTGGATGCTATCCAGAGCCTGTGCCTAGTGGCAGAAAATAAAGATACAAGTGGTGGTGTGCACCATCACATGACTTATCAGAGCTCTATGGACAAACAGAAAGAGCTGATCCACCATGGTTGAACAGAAATGGAGTCAATGGTTTGATATGATCACATATCAGTTGGTATTCTATGATTCTATAATCTCTGTCACGTATCAGATAGTATTATAAAATATTTTTAGATATCTTCGGTTTGCCTGGAATATTTTCAGTACAGAGTGAGTGATGTTGGAAAAAATGATAGTCCCACCCATGGTGTGGAATGCTCGGTAATTCAGCAGTAGAGTCATCGACATCACTGAAAAGGTTGCATTGATCCCAGGAAGGATATTATCATTCCTCCATTTTGCTCCTGAGAGATGCTGTCCTATAACCCCCAAATAATATTTTGGTTTTATTTTTATGAGAAATAAAATCCAATCTGCATTCTGAAGTATCAGGCAGCAGCTTGCAAATATTATAATACCTTTTTTATTTACAGATGCTGTAGGTAATAGGTACTTCAGGTTTAGTAAAGTGCATGATTGCTTTTTAAACTGAGTATTTTTTCATAGTAATGCATTGTAAATAAATTGTTGTACTGTAAAACATCACCATTCTCTGACAAGCCTCTAAAGTCCTTAAAAGCACTCACTCTTATTTGGCTTTTAAAAACTAGCTATTAATATTTACATTTGTGACTGTGCACAAATACATAAAATCATCGTAAAAGCCAGAGGTTTAAGTGCCTGCCCTTCCATTCACCAGGTCAGAAAGAACTTTCAGATCTGTCTCAGAGGATTTCTTGCTATTACAAAAATGAAACCAGGATGTTAAAATGAAAAAGAAGCAAATTTAATAATAATAATAAAAAATACTTGCAAGGGACAGAGCTCAGCTTGATGGCTCCAGAGAGTGGAAGGAGATTATGTTAAAGCATAAATGGAGTTTTAACATTTTTAAATCCAGAAGGTCTAATCTAATCTAATCCTTTTCAATCCAATTTTTTTAATGCAGCCTAGACATCAGATTAAAGCTTGCACTTTTCTTTTTTAGGCCACTGCAAACAGAATCAGCATCTGTGCTGCCTTTCTAATATTCAACATTTCAAAAAGGATTTTAGATGAATCAAAAGTATAATTATGAAAAAGAAACAAAGGAAAAGCTATAAATTGGATACCAGGTATCTTATTTTTACTTTCAGGTGGAACAAGTTATAATTCCTTTTGGTAAATATGCCTTTTCTGGTAAATGAAATAACTGAAAATAAAAGAAAAAAGAAGACAACCCTACTCCTGAGCTCACATAACACTATAAATGTAATAGTTACACAGGAAGAGTTTTTTGGTGCAATAACTTCCTTTTTTTTGTAAGTGATTTGGTGTTAATAGCACTATAAAATCAGTAATTTGCATATTATCTGCTGAGTTTTCTAAGACAGATGCTAATGAAATATATTAATAAACAGATAGAAAGCCTTGCTTTCTTTCCATTGTTTTTCTAATTTATAAATGATGCTGCTTTGTTGTACGTTTTGCGTTTTGAGTGAATCTTAAGTCCTTGCAATGTGCAAAATTATATACTTTAGATTACCGTAACCCATAGTAAACATAGCATCTCTTCTGCCAGTACAAAGATTTTTCATCTTTCTTGCCTGCTGCACCAGTCACGTGGGAAACTACTCAGTGCTGATGTAACAAATCTGTCTTGTTGAGTCATCCTTTTAACACACGTGTCTCCAGAGCAGATGTGCAGTATGCTATGAGAACTTTTCAGTTAGATTACCAAGTTGTTAGGTGTTGGGCTAAAAAAGTTAAAACATTGATAGAAAGATGACTACCATGTATATACCATGACTACCATTGGGATATATATATATGATGTATATATAATTCTTAAAACACTCAGGCCTGGCTCTGCTCCTGGTAAACTCAATGACAAAGGTTACAGTGGGATTGTCTCCATCAGGAGATAGATGATGTAAGCAGTGAATATTTTGAAAATACCACCTGTAAATGCTAGAGATTTCCTACTTTTTTGAGATTTGTGGATGCCCTCAAAAATTATATTAGTAGGGCAGGATCTTTGAAAAATTCTATGCATGTAACTGTGAATTTGTTCTTCTTATACATCTTTTGTAAATATCCTAGACTTAATCTTGGGGGTCCTTCTGCAGGTCAAAGTAGTCTACTGGATTGGATTCCACTGAGTGGAATCCAGAAGTCCACTGAAAATAAGCAGACAAGCTCTAGATTTTTTTGTTATCTTTATGAAAACATTTTCATTTTATTGACTGTATCTCAGACTAGCTTTGTTCAAAGCAGCATCAATGAGCTGTGGTGGACAAAGTAATGGAAATGTTTTGTGTTATTCTTAATTAGTAGTTATTCAAAAGGAATGAACACTGATGTGGACTCCAAGTGTAGATAAAGAGATATGAATAAGCATGTTCAGAAGGACCTGAGTGGTCTGAACATATACATAAGCAGCTTTAAGCCTTAATGTTGTTGACAAAAAAAAAAAAAAAAGCAATAATTTGGCATATTGTAATATGGCATATTGTAAAGCATTTTATTTTACAAAGAGCACAAATTTTGACTGCTTAAATTAGCAAGTTGGACTCAAGAACCCTTTTTATATCAAAATGTAAGATAATGATAAATGATTAAAACACACTATAAGTCACCACAAAATCTTGCCTCCAAAGACAGCCTGAAACAAACCTTCAGTGTCTAATTCTGAAGCCAGTCAGGATCAGCCTGATGACTACTCAAAGGACTGCCTAATTCAGGATCCATTTATCCTTTCTGCCTTTTGTATAACACTCTGTAATTAATAAGGTTCAGGACCAAATAAACAGTATACAAGACAAAAGAAATGCTGAGCAGTGTTTAGAAGTGGATATGCAGCAATTAATCAGGATGTACCATATTCCCCACTCTTTTTTCGTGCATAAGGAGGACTGCAGATGAGCAGAATTTAACCCACACTTATACTCTGAGATAAAGGCTTTCACGTCACTTCCAAAATCGCAGATAATCTCTTCAGGTTCTCTCCAAAAAGGACATTTTCACTTGATGATAGCAAATGCAGTTTTAAGATTTTTTCACATAGGACCATCTTCTTCTCTGTCCCCATGAAAGCTGTGCACCTGCCTGTACAGGACAAGGAGTCAAACATCCATCCAGCTGTTCTTAGTACTAAGTTATTATAAGATTGATATTGCTGGGCAAATGAGGACACTTATAGCAAATGCATCTTTTAAACCTTCCTGTATTTCAGCCCATTTCTACGATGAATGCCAAAATGTCCATGTATCCTGTGCATGACTGCCAAAATGTCTGTGCAGTTTGTTCAGTGACAGATAGGAAAAGCAGGGGGCCCTTGATGTTATTCAATATGAAGAGTGATTTTCAGCCGGTGCTGACTCTGTGCTGTTCTTTTCACAGAATCACAGAATCACAGAATTTTCAGAGTTGGAAGGGACCTCTAGAGATCATCTAGTCCAACTCCACTGCTAAAGCAGGATTGCCCAGAGCACATTACTCAGGACTGCATCCAGGCGGGTCTTGAAAATCTCCAGAGAAGGGGACTCCACACCCTCCCTGGGCAGCCTGTGCCACTGCTCTGTCACCCGAACTGTAAAGAAGTTTTTCCGTGTGTTGGAACGGAACTTCCTATGTTCCAACTTGCACCCGTTGCCCCTCGTCCTGTCACTGGGAACCACCGAGAAGAGTGTGGCTCCATCCTCCTTCAACCCACCCTTTAGATATTTGTAAGTAGTAATAAGGTCTCCCCTCAGCCTTCTTTTCTCCAGGCTAAAGAGTCCCAGCTCTCTCAGCCTTTCCTCATAAGGGAGATGCTCCAATCCCTCAATCATCTTTGTTGCCCTAACACCACCTTTTGGAGGTGTTGTTTTCATGGATGCTACGTGTGCACCACAACCTGCTGTAATTTAGAAGAAGACCCAAGTAAACAAGGAAACAGAGACTTTAATGCATTTGACTTGGCCCTCTGGCTGGGGTAATCAGAGGACCAAAAGTTTGGACTGCATCTGCAAACATAAATCCATCCTACAGTTTAGACAAATTGCTTAAAGAGGAGGGTGCTGTAATGTTATCATAGCACTAACAGCTGTTACTACTGCAGCTTCTCAAAATCAGCTAAAATGTAGACTTGTCTGTTCAGGTTTACACACTATGGTCTTCTTGCTAGCACACTTTTAAAAACAGTACAAATAAGCTCTAAAACCTTTTAGTTCATAAGTGAGAAAATACACTGGTCAGATACTATAAGAAAAGAAAAGAGAATATATTTAAAAGGTGCAGCAGTTTAGATTATACATTTCCATTATTAAAATAAAATTCAGTTAATTTTTGGAGGATTCCTTAACAATGATTTTTAGTGGGTGTATGTGTATTGAAACTGCCTGGGGGAGGAGGCAAGATCTGGATGTATTTAGACCTTTCTGTTGGTCAAAGAAACAAAGACCAGTTTTGTATTTGTTCTAAATTATGTTATACAGAGGCATAGCAACCTCTGATAGGAGAGTGTGAACTCTCATAGTTAATAACTTGTTTATATCTATGTTTTGCTCATTTAATGTGAATAAATGGCTGCATAGAACACTGGGCATCTGATTCCAGATACTGATATTACACAGAGACTCTTTCTCTGTAAGCTGGCCTTTCCGCTTCCAAAATGGCACTCTAGACCACAGTCTCAACTTGGGGAAATAAATAGAATGCTGTTGGCTTGAAATGAGCACAGCATATTCAGTCCAAATCTTCCCCTGACCAACATACCTTTTATGTTTGCACATCTGGACTCACCAGGTCTTATGTGTACCATAGTTGGGATCTGCCTAGATATCCATTCATGAAAAAGCTTCTTTCATGTCCTAGAAACTACTGACATTGGAATAGGAGCAATTACAGTCTTGATTTTCTATTTGTCCATTTCTTTTGGGGGGTGACACATGATCCTTCCAGCTGCGATGCCCTTACTGTAGACATTGTTTAATAATGCCTCCTTTTTAGGCCATGGGTTATGGGGCATAAGCAGAACTGCAAACCAAGTTTCTTCCATTAAAATGGGACATTGAGGCTTCATTCCAGCCTAAAGAAAAGTCCAAAATGTTCCTGATCCCTTTCACTTTTGCATACTAGTGTATTCAAGTGCATGATATAATCCTGAAGAATTAAATAATTAGTGACAGACAAATTTCACTGATGGTTGCAGGGGGAACAAGAAACGTTTTTTTTTTACCACTTTGTGATAGCTTTTTTCCCCCTGCTTCTGACTTTCTGTTGACATTGGTGTTGCTTACCTTTTCCAGCCTCCCACACATATTGATTACCTCTCAAGCTGATGTCCTCTGTTTTCCCTTGACTCGCTGCTTTATCTGACTCTGTAACACTTGTACATTTTTAGTTACTTCTGTTTGTAGACATGGGCCAAATTTATCCTTGGTTTACTGCCAAGGAGTTACAACAACTATCAATTTGACCCTCTCAATCGTCCTTACTGCTTCTGAATTCAAGTTTCCAAACACAGATGAAGACTTCATCCCCATGATGAAGTAAGTATTTATAGCATAGGGCCTGACCCTGCACACAGAGGGAAACACTAGGCCTGTAATCAAAGCTGCAGCTTCTTCATAAGCATAAGCACGTGATTTTAGGTTTGTATAAGATGTCCTCACTCTCTGTCCCCTCATCTTTACTTCTTATTCAACTAACAAGGAAAATGGTGTCAAAAGCCTCTGCCAGACTAATAAACACATGTCTGTGTAGCATGTTCACCTACATGAGATCTGGCCTAAACAAACTTCTTCATAAAACTTAAATTTACACGTCGAAGGAGATTAGAACTTGTGAGAATCTCAGTATTTACTATGATTGCTTGATAGCTCTATTTAAACTCATCACTGCAAATCATGATCCTTTGAAATTTTGATGCTTTCATCCTATGCCACTGCGTCCAACCCTTGCATACATGTTATCCAACAAACAGAAAAACATAATTTCAATAGTCATTACTCGCAAATACCATTTTATTTCCTTTTATGTGTTCTAATATATTTTTAAAATTTTCATTTTAAAAAGGATGAAAATGATGATTCATCGCTTAAAACCACAAAATCACGAAACATTTAAAATTGCTAAGTTTTAAGTGATTTCTTTAAAAAAGGGGGAAGAGAAACAACAGAAGCAGACAGTTCTTATACTTTAAAATCTTAATTTTTTTTCAGTAATCATATTTCAGTAAAAAAAGCTTACTGTTGGTGTTTAACATTGAAGAATACCTTTTGCCATCTTTACTGTTTTCTTGTAAAGTGTGCCGTTTACCAGATGTGATGTGCATCTATTTACAACTATCCTATCATATTTCTTTTACAAACGTGTATTGTAACTTAAGATGATATCTAATTCATAAATGTACCCCAAGACATTTCAGTAGGATCCCTTAGATAAGATTATAGAGTCAGAGATTCTGCATTTCTTTTATCTGCTGAGCTCATATACAAGTATTACAAAGAGAGAGAATTACAACGTCATGAAGACAGTGGATAAGATGAAAGCAGAACGATTTCATTCGTCCTAACCTGTGATGATAGAACTAGGGGGCAATTTATGAAGCTCATAGGAGACCAAATTAAAGCAGATAAAATACCTCTTTATACAGCAGTCTGTGAATTTCTGAAACTTGCTGCCACAGGGATTGGGGAGATAGATATTGCTAGCGGGTTCAAAAACAGTTTAGACAAATGAAGCAGATCTTTAAGAGAACAACAAAAGGGCTAAGCAGGGCTATATTGCCTAATTTTTAGGATACTGGGGGATTATGAAAGTAGTGACCCTCAGCAGTGGTGAGGTTTACATGCTTTCCCAAAGTAGCATCTTGTATTCTTACCATCAGACTGAACACTGGCCTAGAAGAAGGTTCACTGGCCTGACCCAGCATGGTGTTTTTCATCTTTGTGAACATGGCACTCCAGGATCTTTTCTGTATGCATGACATCTACCACCAGCTACAGCCTTCATGTTTGTTTCAGGGAAGCCCAACATTAGTCTACCTGAAAGCAATCTGCAACAGGTTGCCCTGTGTGAGGCTGATCATCTTGCAGCATCTGAAAGCATTAGGGACGCGCGGTGGCAAATGAGAGCCAAACATGAACTGCCACATCTGCAAGTGCTTGCATGTTCCACGGACTTAATTTCAAACTGCGTCCACTTTCATACTCATGACCTTCTCAAAGCCTTAACTCTTTGTGAATGTAGGGCTACTTTGAAAACTGGCCACATTTTAGCTGAAGATTTACGTGTTCAGACAAACACAGAGATTGCCACTGGCTGTCGTTTACTCATAGAAATTTATATCACAGTATTGACAATTTCTGCTGGAGAAGATAAAACTCTGTACTTCTCACTCTTTGCCCACAGATTGCTACAGTTGCACTGCCGAGCACATATCTTTTGGTGTGTATAACTACTGTACTGTGTGTGTACCTCCAAAGCTGATTTGAAGCCTTCTTTGCGACCTTGTGATCTTGAGCTGTCTGTATGCCACTAAGTCCTACAGCATAAGTTTGAGGAGGAGAACGTCCCAAGGGGATGGCTGAGGACTGTGCCAGGTTCCAGCGACACTTCAGCAGTGTCCTGCTTCCCCTGGGAGTGATACGGAAACCTCTTTGACAGCTTTACACAGAGGTGAGGCTTCTGTGACTACCCAGGAAGTGTCACATCCAAGTAACACACATCTTTTGGGTCATAATGTAGCATATATGATAGAATATAATTTATTTTTAAAGCACAATTCTTATTTTTTATATGCATAAAATATTACAGTCCTTGTTATCAGAAGCAACACAGTTTACTCAGTTTCACTCTCCTAGTGCAGAAAAATGCTGCAACATTTTTCGAACGAGATATACTTCATAATACATTTTCCTTATACATATAAGATATACTTATTAATATAGTTTGCCTTCAGTGTTTCATCCATTTTCCTTCAACTTTTCCTGTCTTTGGGGAAAGCTGGCAAAAATGGTCAGACTTATAGTGAATTTTTTTTCTGGTTGCACGTCTTCCTCTGCACAATTTTGCACATGGACTTTCCTTCTAGATAATAAAAAACCCCTACTTTATTCAAATTTACTGTAGTGGGAAAGAAATAGTAAAAATTTTTAATCAGTTCAACAGTAAACTAACAGATACCGTGGAGTAAATTCATTCAGTTGTTCCATGTAGTTGCTTTGTCTCTAACTAGGATAGAAAGGTAACAACATTAAGAAATACAAATGTAATCACAGTAAAGGTTGTAAAAACTTAAGTATGACTTCTGTTTTAATTAGATTGTACAACATAACATTAAGGATAGCTTGGTAATGCCCATATTTTTAAAGATGCAGAGCCTATCTCATTTCTATGATGTTCATTGTGACGCAATTACTCATAGTCCAGGTCTGGGGCCTCCAACATAAGAAGGACATGGACCTCTTGGAGAGAGTTGAGAGTTGTTGAAAGTCGAGAGAGTTGGAGTTGTTCAGCCTGGAGAAGAGAAAGCTCAGAGGAGACCTTATAGCATCCTTCCAGTACCTAAAGGGGGCCAATAGAAAAGATGGGGAGTTACCCTTTATCAGGGAGTATAATGACAGGACTAGGGGTAACAGTTTTAAACTGAAAGAAGGTAGATTTAGATTACATATTAGGAAGAAATTCTTTGCTGTGAGGGTGGTAAGACACTGGAACAGAGAAGTTGTGGGTGCCCCATCCCTGGAATTGTTCAAGCCCAGGCTGAATGGGGCTTTGAGTGACTTGGTCTAGTGGGAGGTGTCCCTGCCCATGGCAGGGGGGTTGGAAACAGATGATCTTTAAGGTCACTTTCAACCCATACCATTAATTTTATGATTCTATGATTTTCATTTGTTTTTCCTGAAGTAATTAGTATAAAACAATTTTCTCACAGTAATTACAAATATCAGACATTTTACATATATGGTTACATTGGGATTTACATATATTTTAATGTAAAGTTGGAAAATTAGGTTACACAAAGATGAAAAATTTGACTTTAAGAAATTTACATAATTCCTAGTGCAATCATTGAGATACATATCTTCTCTGACTAGCAGACATAGCAGGCAGAAAATAAAAAGCACCTTTTAAAGACATCTCTAATCATACCACGCAATAATCTAATGATTAGATTTGTTCATTCGTGGTATGAAAACGCACAAGTGATGATTCCTTGCTTTTCCCTAAGAGACTTCTTCTCATCATAAAACACTTCACTGGCAGAAGTCTTTCCTCACATTTATCTTACATTTCCCCTTTTTAAAACATTATTTTATTACACTGCTGTGTAACTTTGATTTGTTGTACTCCATGCTTTGAATTATACTTCAACTCCTTTTTATCATTTGTTGTGAGTATCTGACTTTTATGGTGTTTGTGAAATCTCTTGATTCCTGAAGCAGTTTGGGAGCTAACAGTCACCAAAAAACCTAGATGAGAAACAGAACTTATTGCAAGCATCACATTCTGGTGCACAGTGTAATAAATTATATATTGCATATACTACTGGTACAGTAATTATATATTGAATGTAGCCTGCAAAAAAAGAAGGAAGTTTGGGATAATGTAGAAAGCCGATGGGTTTATTTTCCATATTCAAGTGATATTTAGCTGTTAATTTCCAGACAGGTGTGATTTTCATTAGTTTTTAAAGTAAATTAAAGAAGATGTTAAGTGAATATATCAGTAACTACATGAGAAACACAAGATCTGAAACCTTGAATATTTTACAGATTTCTTTGTTTTTCCATTGGGGATTCAGAAATATGATAACTTTTGTTATAATCCTTCTTGTTGACAGCTGAGATTCTCAGAAGTGTTGTCAGTAAGCACTTGGATTTTACATCATGCTTCACAAACCAGGTCTGTCCAACTGTCCCATTTTTAGAGCATAAAATTGGAGCACAGGGATGCAGAGTGTTGCCTGTGATCAGGGAGCCTTCCAGGTCTCCGATCTTAAAATTACATGAGCTTTCCACTGCTGGCCTAATGCTTTATCATTATGGAGAGGAATGACAGTATTTGGAACACAGAACAAGTACCCAGAAACATAACCATCATTAATAGGTCTGGAGAATAGAGATCTGATATGAAGCATTTTCACTGTGCTGATGTCCTTCCTGGGATCTCCTGTGTCTGATCACTAAAGAACGGATGGGAGAGCAGTTTGCCATGAATTGGAGCTGGCTTTGTTTTGCTAGATATTTTCTTGTCAAACATACTATGTGGTTATGAAACTAAGCTGTGTTTTCAAAGACAAAAAAGTGGTATTTTACACATTTATGCCCACCATAAAAGCCAAACTTCCTACTTTCAACATGCATGATGCATATAGTATCCAGTTTAAAATGCTAGTGAGTTTGGGTCTACCTCTGGGAGTAAAGTAGGCCTAAGCCACTCTAAAGGTTGAGTGTGAATATATTATTCTGCTTATATATTGCGTGTGTTATCTAAGCTTGGGCTCAAGTGGGTGACCTGTGCAAAGGCTTGGACCTCGGTCCAAGAATATATAATAAACTCCTAAATTAGTCAGACCTCCCTCACCAGATATGTGTCCTATCTTGCTATTTCTCACAGAACTCACATTCTTACCTTGTAGTTAAAAGCTGAAAGTCATACCAGCGAAACAATGTGAATACCAATGATAATAAAAAGGCAAGTACTGGAGGTTGTCCGCCAGCCGTTCAAATCTATTTGTTTTCTTCTGTACAACACACACAGTTTGAGAGTGTTCTTCCAATGCATGCAATAAAAGGATTTTTTCAGTTGCATTCTTTTATGTACCAGTTTACCACTGTGCAGTCTCTCTTATATAAGAAAATCAGCTACCAGTTTATTTCCAAAAAAGTGAACTTATGCTCATTTTGTGTGAAATATTCTGGAAGGGTACAATGGAATACTTCATAGCCAAAGGGGGTGTTTTCTTAAAGCCTGCATGAAAAGAAATATGGAGATTAAAATCATCAGTCCTGCACTGAGTATTATCAATCCTGAACATCTAAATAGCAATAAGCCTTGGCTGGAGTTTACATTCAAGCCCATATGACGGGAAATTTTACATTTAGAATTGATGGTACCAGAAACCCCATGAATAATCGCCATTAGATATTGACTAAACACTTAGGTTCTTTTGAAATCAATTTGTCTGGAGAGATTGATATACCCCTGGGCCACATTTAAACTGAATATAAAAAATTGCCCTCCATCTGGTTTTGTATATAACCTAAAACCAAATCAAGATGGCGCCACGAAGAAATTCCAAAAAACCCTGAGATGAGATGTAAGGGTTTGATTAGGCTCATCTGCTTTTCATAGCCCACCCGAGAATTTCTGGGGCTAATTTTAGAGGGTAACTGTTTCAGTGCACCTTTCTTTTTAACGTATGAAATGTTTCAGGTGCAATTAATTTTGTTTGCAATTATGCTAATTGAGGTGCCTAAGATCCTCATATCTGAATATCATTAGATGATCAAGAGCCTTAAATGATGTATTTTCATGCTTCTTCCTCATACGCACATATACCTACTCTGTTTGTCTCCCTGTACTTTGAAAAATCTAATTTCTGAGATTTCTGTGGACTTCTGGGTCACTCAGAAAGCCACAGTCTGAGCCATATTTACAGGTCCAGAATTCTGCAGAAGCAAATGCTGTATGACAGAAGCAGCAGAAATACCTGTGGAATGGTGAAAGCATCAGAAAATTACAGGTTGAAGAGCATTTCAGGGAAGAAGAGACCAAAGGTTTAAAGACACAAAGTCTTATCAGCTCACATAGAACCACCAAGAGGAAGGGAGGATATTTGTTGAGAGCTTGTGGTGATGTAAGTAGCATATATCTAAAAAGATATCATCAGACTTTCTCCAAATATTTTAAATTTTGGATACATCTCTGAGCCTCCTGCTGGTACAAGTGACTGCTTCATATTAATTCAAATTAATTTGTGTTTGTGGAGGATAGCCAATGAGCTGATAAGTAAAGCACAGGTGCAGTTTTGGGTGCATTGATTCCTTGAGCCCCACTGGACCCCTACAGCATGGCCCCAGACCAGACTGAGGGCTCTGACTGGGGCTACCATGGGACAGTGGGAGGGTGAAACCCTGGTGGGGCTGGTCAGGGCCGGGGAGGCTCAGTGGTGACCTCCGGACCCTGCTGAGAGTGTACCTGGGAGTCAAGCAGGAATACAATCTCTGAGGAGGATTTCTTTCTCCACCCAGACTGCTCGTGGCCACCTGACTTTAGTGCCCTTCAAGTCAGGACTGTGCTTCCCTTCATGCTCTGGTAATTATTCTGCAGTGCCCTATGGATCCTCACTTATTACTTCAATGTCCAGACTGGTCATTATGTCCCACAAAACCTTAAGAACAATATGACTGCTTTGCTTCCTCCCTCAGGTGCAGAAAGATCCTCAGCAATGGAACAGGAATAAGCAAGAGGAAGGTGGGAAGTTCTATGCAGGCTAAATGCTTTTATGCTTGCATTTCCTGTTGACTCCCTGCAGTAGAGCACTGCTAAGCAATTTGCTGATATTGTGTTTCCACAAGGTGGATGAGTCTACTGTGCCAGGCACCAGTTGCAGCGGAAGGACAAAATAGGCTGAGCTCTGACAGGCTTCTTCTGATGGCATGCACTCATTAAACAGCTATTGTGACCTGCAGCATCAGACACCACTTTCTGCTTTATTGTCCTACCCCTACCCCAAATGACTATCACCCTTGGCTGAGTGCATCATCCTACATCAGACACCCTCCCAAAGGTCTGCAGCTGAGATTTCTCAGCTTCCCTGCTTGGTTTCACCTCTTCCCTCTCAGTCCAGGAAGGCCCCCCAGTCAGACATGGACTAGTGGAGCAGAAGAGAAGCAGTATGGCTGTGTATGAAGAATTTGCCTGTGTCAGGCAATTCCATGGAAGAAATGTCAGAGACTGGCATTTCTGACCCCTCATCCTCGAGAGAGGAGAGCTTTCCTAACAGTGAAGCAGAGGTCCTCTTTTCCACCTCCACACAGGGCAAATCAGCAGACTCTGTAACATCTATAAATTGGTTTTTAAAGTAGGGAGGAAGAAAACCCTGAAGATCCATATATTTTCCCTGCTACATTGGTAAGCAGTGGGAAAAGAGAAAACAAGAAGAACAAAGCCTTATGTTAAGTAAAGTTTATAGTCAAGATATTAAAATACAGAAGGTATGAAAATAAATAACATTTTATTTGCATTTTATACACAGTTCAATGTGTAGTGTCACCTTAAAAAGGTTAGAATGTATTACCTTTGCTTTAAAAAGCTTATGTTATAACTAAGGGGAAGAATACGCTTAGGGAAGAATATAAGAAACTAAAATCCATAGTGCCATGTACAAGCTAAGTGTCATTTCATATTTAGCATTGTATTCAGCCTTTATCACTTCTGGCTGAAATGTTTGTACTACTGGTTGGCAAGTGGGAAATAATAAAGAAATTAACAAAATATTTCAGCAAAAAAAGGGAAGACCTCTTTTCCTTGGGTAAAATATTAATAAAAAAAAAGGCAAAAGATGTATACTAAAATGATGAACATCAGCAAGGCACTCAAGAAGTATTCTTCGACCTTTCTTATAAATGTAAGAGCAATGAATCAATTAAATAAACCTGTCATTCCAAGGTAAGACGAGGAAATAGCCTTCACTCTAAGCAAAATGAGTCAGCAGAACTTGTTGCGTCCTGCTGATATATAAATGCCACTGAAAATATGCTGTGTTTAAACATAGAAAACTGCTTATTGCAGGATTGTTTCTTCTAAAACATTTGATATTTCTGCAGTAAGAGGCTTTTCACAAGATGGCCTACCAGTCTGATCTAATGTGGTAATTTACATATTTGCAATCTGGTATTCTGAGGGGTTTTAGGACCTACATGGTCTGAATGTTAAAAACTTCACGGATCTGCCTAGGGTTTGCCAGGGGACAGCTCAGCCAAGGGTTTAACCTTGCCCAGTGTGCCTAGCCAGCTCAGTACATGACACGGTTTCTGCTTCCCACCCCCCCATGCCTGACAAGCTTCATAGGTAGGAGGACAATAGGTAAGTACCGAGTGTACGATTAGCAGCACCAAATGATCAGCAATAGAGAGTTTTTGCTGTTTCTAGCATAAGTACTGTGCAACTAATTAAAAGTACAGAAGTAGTACAAGTATTTAAGAGATGGTTTATTTGCAACATGTGTAAGACAGTTGCACAGCCGTGAGTGTCCCTAATACTACCAGGTGGTTACTGTCTTCTTCTCTCTTCTGGTAACTCCATAGCAGAAGCATAGGGATGAACTGTACCCACAAAGCCGTGTGAGCAAAAGGTCTGTGAAAGGAATAGGAAGTAAGTCAAATGTAGTTGAACAAAACAGTTTTTCAGGGTTCAGATGTTCGTGACAAAGATACTTGGAACAAAAACGGAGGAAGCCAGTCCAGCGGTTACATACATCTTTGTCACTTCCTGACATCTTTGTCACTTCCTGCTCAATTGCTTGTGCTCCAGGTCATGTCACATAGGAGTACCCACACAACTTTGCACATCCTCTATCTACATATCACCGGATCCACCAAGTGGCAAAACACTATTTTTGATGTGTTTGAGTAACCAGACAAAGAGTTTTGGCAGAAAGATGGTGGTTCTGGTGGACAGCCTGAGATGGCAGGGCCTGAGATTCAGGCTGGTGAGGAAAGAATGTCAGGACAAACAGCATCTTCAAACTGATCAAATTCCTCAGACTTTAAACCTAACCCAAAGGCTGCAGCTTCGCTCTTTACCCAGGTAGAATATTCAAGTTGTTATTGATGTTTGCAAAAGGGCCACAACCTATTTGTCTTTTCAAAACCTCTCATTTCCCTGTATTTGCCTTCACTAATGTCTGGTAAATGTGGCATGGTAAAAGCACATAGAGCCTGTAAAACATACTTCCCTTTCAGCCTTCACATTTGTAGTCTATGGAGGATTTAGGCCTTATCACCCACTCACTGGAGTCACACGTGAATGCACGACAGAGATTTGTCAATCAGTTAACCATTAACTGAAAACCCTTGTGAACCTGGACACCAAAATTTGTGGCTTTTACAGCTTAGTCATCATCCACCTTGAAGGAAGCGAGGGGGACCTATAAATCACTCCAATTAATCACCCCCTCCCCCGAAAAAATGTAGTCAAAGCACTCCAGAAATAAAACCATATGGCACAGTCATGTCAGATCTGTTTATATAAGCTGTTCCTAGAAACAGCAGTAGTGTAATACCAGATTTCCATATACTGAATCAATATTTGAGCGTTTGAGACCAGATGTTTTATAAGATGCCATTAAGTGAGCAGAGCACATTAGCAGGTTCAAAACAGGCTGTGGAGGGCTCCGCAGACCCTGTGCCTCCACTTGCATTCCTCAGTCTCACAGCACCAACATGCACTCTCTGAGTCCTTTTGATTGGATTCAGCAGACCCAAACAGATTGTGACTATCGTGCCTTGTTTTTTCTCAAAGAGTTTTATACATTTAGGACCAGCAATAACAAACTAATGAACTGCTTCTTTATTTGAATAACAGCTCCTGGTAGATGTGCTCATTGGGTTACACAGGCTTTCAGAGGTCTCATTTTTGCATTGCTTTGTTTCTAGGTTGCGATGCGATGGCTTTAGCTGTACATTAATGAACACCTGCATGGTTGGTGACATTTGTCTGTCATTCTGCTTAAGAAAGAAAATCATAGGCTGTGCTGACTGTCTTACCATGCAGTTTGTGCAATCGTAGATGTGAGCTTTAAAATACAAGGTATACGGTTTTTACTACATTCTTATGACTGTAGGGTTTAGCTTGTTTAGCAAGAAAATACCAGATGTGGAGTCACAATTATATATAAATTCTCTGTGTGCTGTAACTCCATTGTGTTATATTGTATATAACGGTATGTATTTTTGCATTATTCAGAATTTTAAGCCACTATCTGAAATCAGAATGTTTTACAATCTACTGATGAAGTTATATATTCCTAAAATGTCATGCTTTGTATGTACAAAATCCAAGTTACCTATATCTATCCTTTCCCTGTGCAGCAGGCTGGAGCCATTCAGAGACAGCGAATGTTAACTCTTTCAATATTTTTCTCAGGGAGAAGCAAACTTAATGTCTACCAGCAGCTCTTCAAAGCTCTCAGGCTGCTGAGATGATGGATGACATAAGTATACCTTTCTGGTTTGGTTTTTCCCACTCTCCGATGCCTACTCTCAAGACAGCTGTAGCCTGCTACTTGAAGAAGAATATTGGAACCTCATATTATACAGGTAGATTTGTTGCTTCCAATCTGTATGATGCTATACTGTGACAGTGCTCTGTATTATTATTAATAATAAAATCATAGAATGGTTTAGGTTGGAAAGGACCTTGAAGATCATCGAGTTCCAACCCCCTTGCCATAGGTAGGGACAGCTCCCACTAGACCAGGTTGCCCAAGGCCACGTCCAGCCTGGCCTTGAACACCTCCAGGGATGGGGCCTCAACAACCTCTCTGGGCAACCTGTTCCTTACAACCCTCAAAAGTAAAAATTTCTTCCTAATGTTTAATCTAAACCTGCCCTCTTCCAGTTTATATCCATTCCCCCTCGTCCTGTCACTAGATGCCCTAGTAAAAAGTCCTTCCCCAGCTCTCCTGTAGGCCCCTTTAGGTACTGGAAGGCCTCTCTAAGGTCTCCCCAGAGCCTTCTCTTCTCCAGGCTGAACAGCCCCAACTCTCTCAGCCTCTCCTCATAGGAGAGGTGCTCCAGCCCTTGGATCATCCTCGTGGCTCTCCTCTGGACACACTCCAACAGGACCACGTCCTTCTCATGTTGAGGACGCCAGAGCTGGATGCAGCACTCCAGGTGGGGTCTCACGAGAGTGGAGTAGAGGGGCAGAATCACCTCCCTTGACCTGCTGGCCACACTTCTTTTGATGCAGCCCAGGATACGGTTGGCCTTCTGGGCTGCGATTGCACATTGCTGGGTCATGCTGAGCTTCTGGTCAATCAGCACGCCCAGGTCCTTTTCCTCAGAGAATTATTAATTATTAATAATTTATATACAATAATGCTTAATTATTAACCTGTAATTAACTTAAGCAAATTATCACCATGTTTATGACAGCTTCCCTATGTGAACAGAGATTTCTTTGGAAGACAGTTAATTCTAGTGGTCAGAACATGGATTTGAATGGATAGTTACTCAAATTTTGCTGGTTTGTGTTTGTTTCAATAAATTATTTGAAAAGTGGATGCAAAGACTGAGAACTAAAACAACTTGTTATGCCTGGAAAAGTGTGGTCAGATGTCTCTTTAGGCTTTATATATCAAGAAAATACTCCTCGCCTTCAACATTAGCTGGAGACTGAGGTTAAACCTGACTTTCCATTTTACATAGTAATTAGACTAAAGTTTGCCAGAGCACTCTAATGCCTCAGTGCCATCTTTCTGGTACCTGACTGCTTTCTAGCATTCTTCCCTGTAACACTGATGTGGACCTAATTCCACCTTTGGAAAATTTGCAAGAGAAGAACTGGCGTAGGGGCTTCTGGTGACGCATGCAATGCTCTGCAGTTCCCAGCCAGCACTCTGGGGGATACAAAGTTAACACTTATAAGAGCATTTTATTAAATCAGAATAAGACCTAGTACACGTGGGATCCAACAACATGCATTTTTACAAAGTAATTTCTTAGAGTTGAACTGCAATTAATGTCTCTTTGTTATTTCTTTTCTTTGTGGAGAAAACGTTATTTATCCATCACTATATCTTCAGATGAAAGACTGAATAATATTTCAGTTACAGCCAGCTGGCGTCACTTAGTAGGATACTTTGCCTGCAGATTTACTATGATAATCAAATAGTTTTGTTATTTTGTGAGATATTAGAAACTCCTTGTGAAATCACTCAATGTTTCTTTCCTTTATAGGTCTTTTAGGAGTAATATTGCAGCACTGAATGAAAATAAAACTTAATGATCAGTGGTTCATATGGTACTCAGATGTCACAACAATAATACTGCACAAGTATCAGAATAAAATAAAACATAAGAACTGAGAAATTTGCCTTTTTCAAAAGATGAAAGTGTACAAGGAATGTGTCTATTCACCTTGTTTTTAATAGAAATTAAACTTTAATTTTTATTTTAGTAAATATTTCAGATTTTGGGAAAAAATAACTTTTTTATGAAAATATAATGTAATTTGTATTCAGTCCCTCTCATCTTCCCCCTCCTGAAACCCAGACCATCATAGTTCCATTTCAGGCAGGTCTTGTTATACAGTCCTCAGTAAAGAAACCGTGTTTTATGTGTTTTATCACATTCCACTGCAGACTCCTGATGGAAATTTTGCTGGGACAGAAACTAGATACCAATAATATTGTAGGGAATTGACAGTTATCCAAGCATCATTAGAAATTAGACCCTTTTTTTTGGCTCTGCTTCAGGTACATAGCAGCATGATTACTCTGCCTATTAACAGAAAATGTATTCTCTGATCAGCAATGCAGAATAGGCAACAGATTGAACAACTATTTCATTTGTTGGCACACTACAATACTCCAATAAATCTGAAATTAAATATTCCAATTTCTTTTAAAAATTAAAAAGAAGGCATTTAATTTCAAGTCAGTTGAATCTTTAGGCAATTTTATTATATTTCATATATTCTCCCATTCTCTCCTGTGACCAAAAATTAATCATGATGCACCAAGCCTCCTCTTATTAAAACTAAGGCAGTCCCTCACAGGGGTTATACAACACTCTGTCTTGGAAGTCCTGATCCAGAATGAACCTATATTTTAATAAAGAAACAGGTTTTAAAGAACTTGGACTAGGCCCTAATTAAGAGATCGCTTCCAAAATGGAAGAGTACAGATATATTTTGATCACAATAAAATACTTCAGCATGGTGATTAAGTCATTTTCAATTCTAAACTGACAAAGAGCTTTTTCTGTGAAAAGTTTTGTCAACTGGTAGTCCCAATTAACTTGAAAAGCAATGTCTAAAGATCAGAAGTACTCATGGGACAGAAACTCAAATTTAAAAAAAATCTTGTAAATTTAATATATTTTAAATTCTAGCACCTTCGTGACTTAAAAACTACATTTCACCAATGGAACAAACTGGGATCTTCAATTGAGAATTCTAGTTTTATGTGGGCACTGAAAAAGAATCACTGTCTGTCTCAGTAAAATTCTCCAAGTTTATGAATGATAAATTTTAATAAGACCTTATTAGAAGTTGAGACTGCTGTTAATGTGATATATTGCGAGACTGAGCAACGTGAATGTCAACTTTTAACGGAGAACCATTGAGTAACACCCTGGCTGGTCATTTCAAGTTTTTTTTCCTACACTGAATTCATTCTTTCATGTACACAGAGAAGTGCAGGCAAGTGTTTGTCTGTACATGTAAAACATTTTCATTTCAAACATACTTTCCGCCTAGGCAAGTTTTTTAAGGCAAAAAAGCTGAAGATGTATGCATTCATTTACAGGAAACTTTAGTGCTTTAGTGATGCATTTTTGTATCATGTAGCAATCTAAACATGACTGTTACATATCATTAACAATTAATCTGCAGCATTGTTTTGACCAAAATATCACAGAATTAATGTTATTGAATCATGAGTTCAATTAGATATGAATGAAAGAAATCACACTTGCTGTGCTTAACTAAACATAGAAATAAAAAATGAGTACTTACCATTTAAAGCATCTACAAAAATTTATTTTCTCTTCTTGCCAGGAAATAAGTCTTATATCCTGTCTGTGATAACTTCACCTTATTAAGCTCTGAATGAGCCATATTTTAATAAAATTGTCTTCTAAGCAACTTCTGTGGCTCTCTATTCTCCTTCTGTCAGCGGCAAAATCTCCTGGGAGAGATCCAGACGTTTCTTCTCTTTATTAGAATTTACTATTAAAAACCAATGTAACATTGGAACATACTGAACAGGTTTGAGATCCCTGACATATTTGATTTACGAATGGGAATGCAAAAAAGTACATTTCCATTCATTTTTCTTGAGATTAATCTGGTCGTGAAAAAAAGTTTTCAAATCCATAGGAGTTTAGCTGTTGAATTTCATTTCACTGTCATAGAATAATTAAGGTTGGAAAAGATCTCAAGATGTCATTCCTTCAATCTACGTTCACCTGAGTTTCTTGTGCTTAATTGGAACAAAAAAAAGAAAAGGTTACAGTCCATTTTGGCTTTCACCCTTTGCTCTGCTGGCTTTTACTGGCTCCAGTAAAAGCTTCAGTTCTGAAAGGAACCAAAAAGATAATTTAAAAAATGCAATTAAGCTGCTAATAATTACTATAAAATATTTTATGGATTTGAAATGGATAACTTTTGTACCAGTATTTTCTTTTTTATATTTTCAAGAAATACAAAGACAAAATAAATACACTGACTGGAAGAATAAATCAGAAGTTTATATTTGGGATTGATTACACACTTGGTGATTAACTGCTTGTTGTCTACTGACTATCAGATTTCCTTTCTAAATCTACAGCCAGCAAAAGAATAGTGTTTTTTGTTTGCCTTAAAATGCAATTGTAAAATAGTAAGACATTTTCTTTGCCTCTGACATAATTTTTATTTTATTCTTCCCTCTTTCATAGTAAGAGGAAAAGGTAAGTAGTGCTTGTAGAGGTACTCCACAATAGGGGAATGGGAAAAAAACTCCAAACCAACAGTGAAAGCAAAAGGGAAGAATCCATGAGATCACTTTCCAAAAGCTTTAAGCAGTTCAAGCCCCAATTTGCAGGAACTCTGCAGAATCCCTTGGCTAAAATAGTAAGCAACTACTTTCCACAAGAAAGAACAATACTCCTAAAGAACATAACTACTTAAAAATGATTGATGCCCAGGACGTTGACAGTAGGCAGTCTTAGAGAGGTGTGTTTCCAAAGGCTTATCTCAAAATTAAACCACGAACTGTGTTGCAGTTTTAATTGCACAACCACCAATGTTAACCAACATCCTAACCTGTAGACCAGCTCTTTAAGGGTGGCAACCAAAAGTGAGATCACTCATTTTTTGTTCAACAGACTCAAGGCTGGACCGTACATTTTTGTTTGTTGACTGTTTTGTGGAGGTTTTTTTTTTAGACAACATGGCATGCTTGAAACTCCTCTGGCCTGGACAACAATAAAAATCTTTTTCTTGTGAATGCTGATGCCTCACAGGAACGTCTTTTATATAGAAAGTGCTACAGAATTGTATATTCTGCATCAGTTGTGGCTTTTTAGTACAGGGTAGACACATCTGTCCAGGTAAGCATAGGAATATCTGATTCTGGCATTTGGCTAAGGAGTGAACTAGATGAACTTCTGGAGTCTTTTCCAACCTTATATTGCCATAAGTCTATTACCTGAAGTCTCTGCAAGTACAATCAAAACCAGAGCTTCTTGGCCAGTGCTTGATAAATTACACATCAAGTATAAAGCATGATATTATTTTGCCAGGAAAATATTTTTTCTCTATTGTGAAATGACAGTGAATTGAAAATTATGAGTGGTAAAAACCTGCAGTAGGGAGAAAAGGTGTCTCAAAACTGCGTCTACATCTAAAAGTATTAGTATGGTCTCTTTATTTCTCTGACTTATTCTTATGATAATCCACAGTTTTAGGAAAATAGGCAATTACTGACACATCTTAATTTGTTGAAAGATCTGTTTTGGAGTGCTGGAATGTCATAGTGGAAAATTCCATTTCAGAATTCAGAAGTTTTGTTCTGAATATTATTTTATACCTTTTTATAGTTTTATATTTTGTGTGTATCAAGTGACACTAGAGATCTGTGATGTGCAGACTGTCTTATACTGCAAAAACACTATACTTTGAGATAGGAAACACATTTCCATCTATGTGAAGCAGCAGTCATTCTGCTGCTAAAAATAGTTTGATATATTGCATTTATATCTTGGTCTGGCCTGTAAGTAGTACTACTGTGGCTTTAGTGTGGCTCTTGAGAATATTACAAGGCCTTATAATTGCATACTAAAGGTAAATAAGCTTCAGCATCCAAAATCATTGTAATTATTTGAAATAGGAAGCTGTTCAGATGATTTTGGAAATGAAATGCAGACATTATGGTCTTTTGGTGATAGTATGTTCTATGGTGAAGAGTGCCTTACAGAAGAATATTGTGAGTAATACATATCAGGTTATGGCGCAGTTAATTTAGGGACTGAACCAAAATTATGAGAATGATTAGGGATATGTCTCTGGATTAGATTATTGGCATACTCCTCAGCCACCTGAACACTGAGTTTCATTTGGAAAAGTTTAGCGACGGAGTGGGAGAAAGCTATTGCAGGTAGCATGAATGACCAGAGATGCACAGGTTTGGAATGAAAGTGGAAATGAGCAAAACTCACAGGGAATACTTTTGAATCATCCTTTAAAAGTTATGCAGTCCAAGTCACACTCTTAGTTAGGTGAAAGTTAGGATTCGTTTGAAATTACCCCTACTTTTAAGAAATGAGAGTTTTCTACTGTAGAGTGTGCTACACTTTTTTTTGGTACTGGTAGCCGTTTTTCCAGATTTCCTGTATTTCCACAAAGACATGCCTGTTGTCAAATCAGCGACAAGTAGGTCCTTTGGTGTCCCTTTTCAGTCCACACGAAGAAATCTCTGGTGATCTCAACAGCCAGTTTTCTTAGTAGACTCTCTTCAATTCGAGTTCTGTTATTCACAAGCCAGAATTCATATACACATCTATATATAAACCTGGTAGGGAGCAATGTCTTGTTTCAAAGTGTTTTTTTTTTTCTTCCAATGTGTATTATTATAAAGTGTATTCTGACACATCTATTCCTTTTAAGGCAATAACTACCCTGCAACATTTATTTGCTTATACTTGCCTGAGAGTTAAATTATTTACTTTGTGAGTTCTAGGAATAAACTATATTATGAAGTATTTTGAGAATATTGAAATGAAAAACTTCACACTACTGCACATTATAAAAAATAAAAAATTCCTAGAATTCACTTTGAACCTAAGTTAATTTCAAAAAAACCCAAAACTTAGAAATTCAGTAAATCAAAAATACAAACACCCAAGTGGTAAAAAAAATACACTGTATTTCTCAAGAGAAGCCAGTTTGGTCTTATACTTGTCAGCTGCCTGACTCTTCAAAGCTGTAAGGTTTAGAGAGAAAATAACTCTTATTTTAAGCCACACCTTTTGAGGTTTTTAAAAATTCTTCTATTTTGTATCCTTTATAGAAACATAACTGTGCTTCACTTGATATTTCCTGTTTGAAGTTCACTTTGAAATTATTGACCACACATATAAATTCAGAATGAAATGTTAGGGCAGAAAGCTAAAGAGTACGGGCTCTTCTAGTAATAGTTGATGTATATTAAAGTTAAGAATCTTTGTACTGTTTTGTCATAACATTTTCTTCAGTGCAGAGAAGAAGAAACCCTTGTGTTTCAAAACTTTAATCTTCTCTACCTTGTTTGCAGCTTGGTGTATGTGCTGCATATGATCTTCAGTTAAACATAGTCAAAGAGATCACATCTTCATATTAAGAAATGCTTTGAATTTCTTCATGTCTTGCTTCGAGGAACTCCTCTTTTCTTAAAAAATCAAATTTGTCTTATACTTTAATCCTTAATTAAGAATTACCTAAAAACATCCTTTTATGGCCATGCCTTTTTATGACGACTCTTAACTGAAGATCAAGATAAGGAAGTGTGCGCATTTGTGCCACCATAGCTAGTATGGTTTTTTTTAAACTGTGTCCTATTTGACTTCTGTGTTAAACAAGGACCATTCCTTTCAGTGAACCCTTATGAAGTAAATAAATAAATTATCTGGAAAAGCAACATTCAGGAACAGAGTTGTTTCTTTCCTGAACTCCTTTCATATACTGTATAATCCCACTTCATGCTCAGCTGAGAATTCATTGTCTTTCATCATTGTCTTCAGGATAATGAACTAAAAGGAAACATGGAGTAGTGAAAAGATACTGATACTGAATCTTACACCATAACATCATTGTTTCCATAGTGTCCTGGCCTACCAGACTGGAGAAAGCGTCCCTGACTCTTAGCTCAGGTATGTGTAATTTTACTTTACAGTTGGTAGAAAAAGTCCTTGACTTATTCCAACTGTTTCCTGAATATTAATTTATGATCACAATTGGAAACAGATTACTGGGATTGATGAAATCCTTTATCTAACTGAGGATGGATGGATGTTCTTTCCTTTAAAGGTCCTGCTCAGCCCAGGACTCACAGTGAGTGAAAGCTGCTGAAATCCAATATCTGAATCTCTTCTTTTTCCCCCTCCAAATAGCTATGGATGTGTGTTTTTTGTAAGCTATGACTCTGATCAAAATAGTAAATATAACAGTCCATTAAATTTCCTCTGATATTAAAAAGTTCAAACGAAGAAAAAAAAGTTAGATTTAACATATGCAGTAATGTTTTCTCTGTACCAGCCTGACTGAAGTTTTACAGAGCTACTTTGAGATGCGTGAATGACATGGAAAATCTTATGGCCAAGTATACAAAATTGAGTAATTGTAATAATAAAGCTTCTGACAGTTTCCATTGTAAAAATTAGAGGTTTCACCAAAATTTGAAGAAGTTACAAATCCCAAAAGCAATTTTTATTTCACCAAGTGCTACATAATTGTCTCTTTAGCCCTACTTCATCTAAATTTGAGCAATATTTTATATATGCTTCTCATTTAAGAGCTTTTTTACTTACTAAATCTGTATTGACAAGTACATTTCTGTCCTGTAAAAAGCCCTACTTTTTCCCCAATATCTATCACCATTTAATTAATATGAGAATGCTGCAGTTTTTTTTTTCCTGTTTTTCCCCTATTAAAAAAAGACTGTTGTCTGTCTTAAAAAAAATACTGCAGGTAGCGAGGGAAAGTCATGCCTTTTGCATGCCCAGATAACCCTATTTTTCTCATCTAAAATGACACTGACTACTCAATAGTGAATGGTCCTAAGCAGCATGCAATAGATAGTATGGTTTATTTCTTTCTTCAAAAAGTAAACTAAGATTCAAAAATGCGTTTATAAGTTGGGACCAGAAGACTTTCCAAATATTTTTAAATTATTTTATCTGAGGCCTTTATTTTTTCATGTCAGAAAGATATTTTCCAGTTAGCAAATCCTTTCTCGAAAGTTTGGTTTAGCTATAAGAAATGATATTTGGTTAGTTCAGACTTCTGAGTTATATGTCTGCAAACTTTAACCTTGTATAGTGGTGAGCATGCATAGTGGTGAGTCCAGGAAGTAGGTCAGAATCAGTGGGACAGTGTTTTTCACTTCACCAGAATAAGAATCCAGAGTTCAGTTAGCATTATTCAAGTCAAAACAGTAGCAATGAATCAAGGTTCTAACAGTGTTTTTTCTTAATTGCTGAAATACCTAATTTTGCAGAAAAGCAGTATATATTTTAAGCACCACATGGTGCCTACAGAAAGACTAGGCAAACCACTGAAGACATCCTGAGTACAGTGGATCTGAATGAATCTGAAATAAATATAGATATAGGTATCTGTATATCTCAAACATCTTTAATTTGTGAATTTTTTCCCTGACAACTAAGACAAAAATCAGAAACACACTGATGTAGGGTAACAAATGGATTAGACGAAGTAGTAGTAACCTGGAAGTTCTGCAATACTGACAGGAAAACTGTGCACAAAATGTGATTGGATATTTATTTGCACAAAAACATTCTTAGCACTCGCTCGAATTCTTTAAAAACAATCTTCTAGAATTCTTTAGAAACGAGAATATAGATTGCTGTTTGGAACAGGTCAGTTACTCATGGATGCCAAGTAATCTCTGATGTATTGCACAGAGGCCTGGGACAACTCAGAGCTGACATTTAGTTATAAAGCAGCCAAAGACAGTGCTCTTCTGCCAAAAGTGTCTCTGTAAATGTTTACTATATAGTAAAGGAACCTGAAGATGGTCAACAGACTAAGACTGAGATGGAAAATGGTGAGTTACAGGTGTTACTTTTCTATTCTCTTTCAGTGAGCACATTGAACTATGTTTAGACTGTTTTCTTCCTGTTTCACTATTTTTATTTCCCACAGTGTTGCTTTGTCTAGAAGGTTGGTTATTGAACAAGTGAATAAGAGCAAAATTTAGCTGTACTTATCAAAGCAGATATCGCTTGTTTTATATATAGTCAGTTGAAGGTTAATGAAACTAAATTATTCTGGAGATCCAGATATTGCAATGATCAGCAATATGGAAATGTCTATACAAGCAATTAGACAGCATTATGCATAATTCACGAACATAGACTGCATTTGCATTAGAGAGGACTTCAGTACCATGAGGATAGATACGGTTAAGAAATCTAAAAAGACATATAGATATTTTGATAAATGACTAGTCCTGTCCTCTTCTGCTGGTACCCACTTGTGAACATGGTACTATTTCTGCAATAGAGCTTTTTATGCTTGGAGTTCATTCCCCTGCTCTGGCAAAATGTGTCAACCTCCAGGAATCTCTGCAAAGCCAAAATTTATGTTCTTGGACTGCTGACACAGATGATCAAATGACAGAACACCTACTGTGAAAGAACTAAGCACTCCAGAAGAGGAGCCTCCTCAGTGGTTCCTTTTGCAAGATTTACTTCCCACATACATCCTTATGTGTTCTACATTGGCTTCACCTAGCCTCAGGAGTAACTCTTTGGATTAAACATAAATTGGTTTAATTTTGTGCTTAAAACTAGGCTTCATCTACACCAGACTATACAAGTCAAACTACCTCAATATTTTCCTTACCTGCCATGTACATGCGTCCTTTTCCCACGAAAACCAAGACAAAAAGGGGAAAGAGACACAGATCACACTATACAGTCAGCTGAAAGTACTTTTAGTCCCTCACATTTTTAAACTGATTTTAGTAAGTTTAATAAGCTTATTTTTAAACTAAAAGAGGGTAAATTCAGACTAGATATAAGGAAGAAATTTTTTACAATGAGGGTGGTGAAACACAGGCACAGGTTGCCCAAAGAGATGGTAGATGCCTCATCCCTTGAAACATTCAAGGTCAGGTTGGACGAGGCTCTGAGCAACCCTATGTAGTTGAAGATGTCCCTTCTCATTGCAGGGGTATTGGACTAGATGAACTTCAAAGGTCTCTTCTAACCCAAACTATTCTGTTATTCTGTGATTCTATATAGCCTAGACATACAAAATCAAGAGAAATATTACAAATGAACTTTACTGTTGAAACATTAACATACTTCCTATTTTCTCTTTTCATCTGAAGAAACAGGAAGGGAGAGAAAGAAAATAAATACTCCTATCGAGTTATACAGGGACGTTCTGCAACAACTAATACTAATGATATGGAGGAGATAACATCTCCTTAACTTTTGTCCTTTGCCAGAGACTCTGTGCCCACCACTCAGCTCTTCAGATAAAAGCAGTTGATGAGAATGAAGCCCAGGATGCTAGCCAATTGCTGCTATGTAAATTATGAGCATATTCTTACTTTCAGAGCAAAATATAATAATTCAAAATGACATTTGCTAAATTTACAAAGCAGTATGAAAACAGAAAAACTGTATCAGAGGATTTTCCATTTGCTTCTTCGGCTGAGCAACAGATATCAGCCACATGGAAGAAGGAAGCCACATGGGTTGTATCACTAAATAGAAACATAACAGCAAAACTATAAACATCATTTAGACATTGCAGATTTCCCAGTCCACTGATTTTGATGCTGATAGAGACAGACTTCCTTTGAAAGTGCAATGATCTGCATGCCTTTTGGTCAACGTCTTGGGACAGTCTGATATTATTTCACTTTAGGGTAACAACTAGTCTTTGCATTTGTTTCTTTGTAGAATACTTGTGCATAGGAGAACTGTCAAACAGATTAATATATGGGTTGCTAATGAACTGTGACTGAGAATGCATGCATGTACATGTCTGTATGTCACAAGGTGTGTCTACAAATATCTATGGGAGGAAGATTTCATTTTGGTCCCTGGTCAACCAAGACAATCTTCAAAAGGTGCTGCAAGAATGTATTCCTGCCTTCAGAGACACTAGTATTGATGCTGTGTTGTGCCTTTCAGATTTGAAACTTGCAACTAACCAGTCATGCATGAATGTTACTTCCTGACTTATAAGTGTGCCTATATAAATTATGTGTAAGCTAAAATATGAGCCTAGCTGTGCAGAGCTATTCCTCATACCTGGTAGAGGAAGCACCTAACTGTGAGTAAAGTACATTCTAGGCAAAGATATTTTATTACAGAAAGTGTTGCCATAACACTTATATGTGCATAGAGAAACGCACATGTTAAATCATGGCTTTGCAATTACTATTTCATGTTTAAACTTTGGTCATCAGAATTACAGATGCGGAACGTATCTTTTGACTTCAGCAAATATAAAAGAGAGTGGCAATTGTGGTTCTGCAGCACTGCATCAGCTGATGTGGCTTTATTCTTGGCTCTGCCATGTGATAGGTACAGTCTTTGTAACTTTTGTGACTCACTTATGAGGCTTTCCCTGCTAACCTTGGAAGAGAAATCTGCAGTATCAGACTTCACAGAAAGAATGAAAATCTTATGGCTTTCTAGTACACTTAAAGAAGAGGATTTAAACTGCACAGACTAATGTGGTACAGAAACAGAAATAACACCTTTGTCTAGTTTCCTTAAAACACAGCGCTGATAGCTTGATACTACAATATGAGCTGAACAATTTTTGTAAGCAAGCAAGGTAATCAAAACAGATCTTTATGGTAATCAACTCTGTGGCTTTCTGCCAAATCTGACATTCATTTTTGCTGAAGGAAGTGAAATGCATGCAGCTCAAACTTTGGTTATGTTGGTTTTGCTTTTTCCAGTGAAGATGCTTAATTTCTCACATGCGATTCCTAGATGACATTTAGCATTTTTTTTTTAAAGGAAGAAAAGTTGTGAAATATCCCTTCATCTTGATACACTTATTTTCTTATGACTGTTTTCTAGGTGTTTTAACACCTAACAGATGTTTTTACAATTCTGATACAAAGTCTAGTCCTACATGTAAATGTACAGACATTAGAAAAAAAAAAAAAAGTGATGAGACTTCTCATCCAAAAATACTATAAAACTGTTCTAATATCTTAAAAAATTAAATAATTAACATTATTGAGGAAAACAATTTTTTTTCATTTCACAAGCAGTAAACATTTATTTTTCAATATCTCCACCTCAGAAAAGGGATATGCCAGCTGCTGCATCAAATGATCATAGAAATAGACTGAAAATGAATATGAATCCTTAGCAGTGGCAGGATTCTACAGACTCTTTTAATTTGAGGAGTGAGTAAAAAAGAAGTATTTGGTATCTGCTTATTCTGAAAATGAACAGGATTTTTTCAGGTTTTCTCTTTACAGGGAAAGGACTGGGCATCTTTGAAACTTGACATTTTGGTATATCAAGATGGCTGGATCTCAGGTTTTGTGCATAAATTATAAGCAATTGTATAAATTTTGTGCATAAGTTGTAAGCATAGTTATTCTCCTCCTCATGTAGTTATTCGCTGTGGTTTTGTACATTCTGTTTTGAACTGCTTTCTGTCATTAAGGTTTGATTCCTTCCTTTGGAGGTTTCTCATCAAAACATTTAGGCAACTTGTATTTAATATTCAACTGATTTTTCTGTCCCATTTCTACAGTATAACTTACAATTATGCTTTCCCTGCAATGATCTATAGACTTGTGCTCCGTGATCTGTCTTTGCTATTTGTCTGCTGGTCTGTATTTTTTTCCACCAAGATCCAAGTAAAGGCAACACAGAAAATTGAACACGCAGTCATTACTTGGCAAAATTAGTAAGTATCTACCTCTTTATATTTTCCTCCTTTTTTAAAAAAGAATTTTAAAGTTTGGCTTTTCTGTAATTGTAAAAATACGAGAATGAGAACCTTGTCAGCTCTTTCAATTAAGTATTAACAAGCAAAAAATGAAAGGGTGAAATTACAATGATCAGGATGAATGAAAACATTTCATCTACTTTCTCATAACAGTTACAGATCTATCTATAAGGTTATTGTTTTGGCATTAGCTAGCACCATACGGTAGGGAGAAAGCTTCCCAGAACATGATAATAGATTCACCTCTCCATGCAAGAAATTCCTCAAGTGAGTTACTCTATTAAACCTAGAACTAGGAAAAATTTCTAATGCTAGTTTTGCATCTATTTTATGTAGGAATCAAGACGAGAAATGGAACAGGTCTCCAGCTACTTTTTCTGCCCTATGTCTTGTGCCTTTTACCTTATCTACGGGTATGTGAGCCTAATATGGTTTTGGTAATGCCAGCAACATTGACAAGCAGGAAGGAACGTGAGAGGTGTGTCAAGAGGAAATGACAATAATACAACTTTGCGATTATGGACTCTCTGCCTTGCCCACGCAACAATGTCTTTTCACCTAAAAAGGTTAAATTTTCAATTACAATGATTGGAAATCATAATTCTTTCATGATCAACAATTATTCTCTGGGTCATTTATGCACCTATTATAAGCTCTGCAAACTGAATGTGCCAGGAAGCATATCTATGACGGAGTACTGCCAATATTCTTAGTCTGGGTTACAACCTCTTAGCAAGTTGTTTTTTCTTTTTAGATTTGCAAACAGTAGAAAGTTTTCCTAGAAAGTATGCTTAGACCAAACACTTTGCAACATCACAGACAGGTTGGAAATACTTTTGCTGTTTGGCAGGGTTGATAAAAAGACAAGGTTTTGCACATTAGAATGCTTGAATTCTCACTGAACTTCTGTTTTTTAAGAAAGGTGCTGCAAGATTAAGTCATAATAATCACATTTTTGTAGCTATTTAAAATAAATGTTCTTGTAATTTTGATAATAAATTGGTGCTTAGCTAGTAAAAATAAACTTTAATTTACTAGACTATTTGATTAAGAAATACTTAGAAAGTGCACATGAAAAGGCTGTGTAGATAAATCTAAACTAAATCAGCCAATAGTCAAGCAAGTGTAAGACCTTTTCCCACAGTTACATTTCCAGATACCAGGACTTCCCCTGTGCTGACTATGCAGTGTTAAGTATAAATAAGCCTCCAACCTGCATATTTTATCAGTAAGGAGTTGCTTGATTGCTGTTTATATAAGCTGTAGTCTTTCTATGGTAATTTTAGTTCAGTAGTCAGAATTGAATCTATAAAAAATAAGCTGCATTGAACAGATTTTACTGAATGAACATGTGAAGAACAAGTAGACTTCTTTGAGTAACTTCAAATCAATATAAAAAGAGTAGTCATCACAGTATCTGGCAATTAGTTTTCACCATTCTGTTTAAATGATGATGGGAGGTTTGTTTTGACTTTATTATATTGCCAAAAATCATGTATTAGGTCTAGCAGTTACAAAACAGCTTAGTGCCAGTAATGATTTGACTTCTGAGAAAAATTTTGTACAGGCTTGGTGGACTTTAAGAAGCTCAACACTTGCATGATAGCATGGAAACTTCTTTAAGCAATATTCTATTACACATATATTACTGTTACATCTACTTAGAAAATAAATGATAGTCCAGGCTTTTCCCTTAAGCAAAGAAATCTAGTGGGAAGCATAATCTCAGGTGAAAAAACCTTCAGATCTTGCCTTGGTGAGTCTTTGCACTATGCCCTCGGGAATGATGTACAGTTATTTTGCATGCTTTGCTACCTGACAGTTCCAGAGGTCTTGAAAAAACAGCATGGTAGAGAAATCCTATTTCTGCAAGGTAAATATGGCATCACCTGTGGTAGCATTGCTTTCACAGGTAACTCTCTAACAGGGTAGTTAATACAGTCCTCTACTTTCCAAGGTATCCATTTTAGCCAGTTTTCACACGTCGATGACAATGAGCTTTGGAAAACAGCAATTTGCTGATTCAGTCCTCCTCAAACAGAAGTCTGTAGCTAAAGTCAGTGTCTCTGAGAGATCAGCTGAAGGGAAGAATGTATGAAGGCAACAACCTTCCCCTCTGGGGAGGTAAGATGACACCAACACAATGGCAGAAGGCTTTTTGGAAGATTAGTTTGTCCAGTCTGTTTAGTCTGATATATTGAGACAGTTAAGACCGGTCAATGTCAAATCTTTAAAATATCTGTTTATTAAACTTAGAGAGAAGAGACTGAGTCATGATAGTATAACTACACCTGGAGCTATTGTCAAAAAGAAACTGAAAACTAAAAAACTTAACGTACTAAAATATGTATTTCCATATGGGTCGCAGCTGTCTCAGATAATGGTCATTAAAAAATATTAAAAACCTCAGAAACAGATGAATTGTAGACACTCTATTTTACTGCTTGCTAATCTGGAAAACTTAATCCACAAAGGAGTAATTTATGTGACTGCAAAGCTGAGCTAGCCAACCTACTCGCAGACCTATACGGTCCTAGTTTATACAAACACATAGCTGAAATGTACAATATTCGGAAGTGAAGAATTTCTTTTGAAAACTTACTTATGTATACAAAATGCTTTTTTGAGATATTTCTTATGTTTGAGGTTTCACCTGATCAATATTTACAGTTCTTGAAATTGTGCTATTTGTTTTGTTTAAAAAACAAGAATTCCAGATGCCACATGTTAGAATTCATTCTGAAGTGTAGAACTGAAGGTGAAGTGTCTCAGAAACATTTCTTTCCATAAAAGAGTGAAAAAATACAAAACTTAATTCAAAGTTAGATGTTGCTTTCTATGCACAGTAATAAACAGACCCATTACTCATCAGCCCTTACAATGCCACCTCCCTACTGTCCTTGCCTCCTCCTCTGTCCTCAAATGATTCCATATACTGTTTTCATTACAGATTTTCAGAGCTGGGATTCTTCTATGAAGACAGACAAAGAATTATTTTTTTTTAATGTCATTTACACATTTCTGCATGCAGCCTTATAGATGGGGTTAGAAGGCTGTATAGTTGATTGCATTGTTCATTGACTTTTCTTAGTCAATTCCACAGCTAATGTTGTTTTAGAAGTCCTGGTGCCCAACAATCCTCAAGTAATCTTTGAAAAAATTCCGATATTTATTCTCAAATTAGTAATTTTGGCATAACTTTAAATTATGTAACAGAGGTACAATACCCATATTATTATTAATGAACACTGAGTTTTCTGAATGTTCCGTTAATGACCTTATTGTGGACATAATAATAAAAGTCTTTACAAGACAAAGGACTCTCAGATTGTAGAAATTAAGAAAAATACATATAGAATTAATAAGCCATAAAGTGACATGAACACAAACAACAGTTTGTTTTTATTTCAAAGAGTTTTTTGATAATAGGCCAGTCATAATAAAAATTTATCACTTGCAAGTGTAAGCTTTCTGAATCCTATCTAAATAGTTGGTAGCTCTTGATGCTGCACTAGCTTTGCCTGCAGCTGAATATATTTGCTTTTAGAAGAACTTGGCATTGTGTTTTGAAAATATCAATGAGAGAGGAATAGGTAACCTTAGCTTTCACAGGAGATTTGGTTCTGGAGCTTGTATGAATCATACTTTTTTCCGGAATCTTTAAACACCTTTTAGCTAACATGTCATTACTGATCAAAGCAAAAGGCTTTAATCAGAAAGCAGGATCTTACAGAAAAAGAAAAATCCCACTATTCAGAATTATTTGTGCTAGTACAAATGATCTTAATGTTGCTTCTGGAAACGTCTCTGGTTGCAATGTCTACAAATTGGATCATTTCTTCTGCAGGCAGTATGCTTTCTCTTCAAACATCGAAAGTGACATTATAATCCAGGCGTCCTTATAAAATGGCAGAGGAAATAATAATTTTACTTTAATTCTAAAATTCTAATCTCTATTAAAATGGAAGTAATGGTCTTTTCAATTAAAAAGCATTTATTTTGTTACTGGACTAAATTCTGCACATTCTAAATTCTTTATGTGGTTTTTTTTTTGTAGCTCCAGAATTACTCTAAAGGAACAAGGCTCATGATCTGGCTTTTGTAAGTTATTGTGTAGATCTCAGGACTAGAGAAAGTGCTTTTTGAACTAATTTTTTAGGAAAAGCAGTTATTAGGAAATAATACTCATATCTAGGAGGAGAAAAGTGTAAACATTTTTTTGTAAGAGACAGCGATTTTTATTGCTGCAAGAAATGCATACATCTTATTGTAAACAACACCGCCTTTTTACATAATTATTGCTGAGAAAGATGAAGTTTTCCCTAGGTAGATTTGATAAATGATAGAGCTTTCTGGAAAACAATAAGGGACATTCTTGACATACTTGATAATTGGTTAACCCTATTAAATCTCAAGGAGAGCTAGTTCAACCTCTAACTATAAAGCATCTGTTTAGCTTCCTGCTCTTCTGAACCTGAATAATCAACAACATTACAAGCTAGAGGGTATGGTTTTAGAATTGCTTTGATACCTGCAAATGAAAGGTTGCTGTCTAACTTGCACTGGGTATCAATTCTCCCCACTCACATCCTGCCTCCTCCTCCCCCACCCTTGCTTCCATGGCCTTATCTAGTTCTAAAGTGACTTAACATTCATCTATAGTACATATTTTATGATCATTCATTTAAGATTGAACACATATAAAAATGCTTTATATTCCCATAATGTGAATCTCTCACTCCTGGCTGCTGTGTATGTGAAATCAGACAGTTTGAAGTAGGAGCTTTCTACTACCGAATGTCCATAGAAAAAGTAGTAGCAGGCAACACTTTGTCCAACTCTATCTTTATAACTCAGTTTGGATCAAAATGTCATGAACTTCATAAAGAACCTCTATATTGCATGTTTGGTCTTAAAAATACTGATCAGATACAGTATCAAATTCTAGAAAAACAATGTTATGAAAATTAAATTTCTCACAAAGACAATGGAAACAAACCCCATACCTTTAGGAAAATATTTGAAACATGTTAGTGAAGCTTTTTAATGAAAAAGAAAAATATGTAAATTCTACACATTAAAACAGACTTCTAATTTGCAAGAATAGTGAGAATTACACATTCCCACAAGAGGACAGAAACACAGGTATCACACCTAGAAACAACCCAGATCAGACACTCAAGAGAGAAAACTAGACCACTTCTTAGGAAAACTACTTTTAAGGAAAAAGTTATCCAACACATCTCTCCCACGCTTGAGTGGGGCTTCCACAGATGTGGAGGCCAAATAGCTCCATCATTCCACTCCATTTCAATCCTGTAGGGTTCCTTATAAAAGGATTCCTCACAGTTTAGGGTTTTATTTTTTCCCCCCACTTTTTACTGCACAGATAATTGTCCTGTTAAAACACTTAGTTAGCAGGATAGGGGAAAGCTGTGCTTGTATTTTAAGGTTTCTGTATCTTTAAAGGCACCTGTCTTTTACCACTGCTTTCCTAAAAGCACACAGAAAAAAATCTTTGACTAGTTTTTCTTGTATTTTATTTTTACTTCATTCTTCTCCCTGCAAACAGTGTTACAAGGAATCTAGCATTGTGGACAACTAGACACTTTTTTTAACTTAGACGTGACTTTGAGTGAAATCTAGGAAAGAGATATGAAATACTGAGTAAGCAGAAAACTGTTTAAAGCTATTCATCAGTTAGTGATATGTCCGAAATTGCATTCCTCTGCAGGTCCCAAAACATCTCTTACTTTGTAGGATCACAGCTTCTGTTGAGCAGAGGTGCCTCCATTGACAGATTGCTACCACACTTCTACAGGGACAGCATTAATACACTGGAAGATTCTGTTTTTTGGAAAAAAACCACTCATCTGTCATCTTGATTTTGGTCAACTAGTTTTACACAAAGAAGTTTCAATTAGCTTGAAGTTCTTCTACACAAGAAATAAACTAACATGGTACTGGTCTCCCTTTCGAAACAACTCAGGGCAGAACTTTTCTGCTGATGGCTTTGCCATTGGGCTTTTCCATCTATGGGAGCTTATTATTTCTATGATAGTTATAGTCAATTACTGATAATTCTCTGGGCTAATTCTTCAGTTTACCTTGCTTTTGCAGTTCCTTGTCACACTTCCTCTATTCTTTTGACATGCTAGAAGAGAAATGGAGGCTGCAAAATTTTATAAAAGCGTATTCCCAGTCTACTGGCTGAAATGATTTATTGTACTTCCAGATTGTAATGACTTCCAATTGACAAAAGAAATATATCTTTCCAGAGGAGAACACTAGTAAATACATAGTAAGACATGAAAGCTTATCAACTTCAGGTACCTGCTAGGCTGCGGTTTCTCTCAATGAGGCTATAATGTGCCTTAATTATGTTTGTGTGTTTTACACACACACACACACAGACTGAGTACAATCAGACAGGACACCATAGAGGGAACTGAAAACAGTAACAATTATTCTAGGAACGGGAAGCTAATTTTTTAATCTAAAAGAGATATGATTGACTTCACTGAAGGAGAATGTCTTGCCTAAGCTCTATATTCTTATGGTTTCAGTTATGAAAGTTAGAGGATATTAAAAAGAAAAAAAATTCTATTTCACCCATTGAGTGTATTTTGATGCTATTGTGAAAATAAAAATTCCGTCTAGCAATGATCAGAATTATTTTTTCTCAAAACATTTAGTCAAATGTACGTCGATATAGAAAATTCAGTCTGATATTCTGAATACATCCAAAATAAGCTGATCCGATTCAGTACTACTCATACCTATTCATATCCAACCCAGTCATGATTTAGGCTGTGGCAATTACAACACAAGGCTGGCAGGACTGACCAGTAGTGAACCTTATGGAGAAAAAAATTCTGCATGATTTTTGAGGATTAACTTTGTTTCAACAGATGAATGCTTTAATGGTAAGACAAAGACTGCACAAAATTTAAAACTGAATAAACCTCTGATGTTTAGTGATGTATTTGAAGGTTAACTTTGTTACTCACCAAATCCTGATAGGTTCAACCTTTAAATCTGAACTACGGATGACAAAACCAGTCTCAAGCTAAAAGTTGAATAAGAAATTGAGGCCAGAAAGGAGTACTTTCTTCCCTTTTGATTATTTACAGGCATTCTAATTTGCAAATATTTCACATGCTCAAACAAGTATCATCCTGTTCATTTAAAAGCTTTAAATGAGCTTTAAAAAAAAAAAAAATCAATAAAGCTTTCTGAACTGTTTTGTATTTATAAAGATTTCATCAGTCTTTATGAAAAGACTTACTGGAAAAAAATTGTGTGGATAATAAGATAAAGTTCACAGTGTTCTTTCTACTGGTCTATTTCAAAGATGCATATCCTTGTGAAAGATGAAAAAGTGAGATAGCAATGAGAAATCAATGGAAATTATGCATTCAATTACCCTTTAAGTGTTCAAGCCTAAATATTACTTGACAATTTAGTCAGATTAAATTAGTATTCATTGAATGTCTGAAGTTTTGGCACAACTGCTGATGACAATTACCAGAAATTATCTCTTTAGTGAATATTTATTGTAAATGAAGACTGGCTTACTAAATTTTCTATAGCTTCCACAGAATAACTTTAGATTATTACTATTGTTGTTGTTGTTATTGTTGTTACTGTTATCACTATCATCATCATCATAGAATCATAGAATGGCTTAGGTTGGAAGGGACCTTGAAGATCATCTTGTCCCAATCTCCCTGCCATGGGCAGGGACACCTCCCACTAGACCAGGTTGCTCAAAGCCCCATCCAGCCTGGCCTTGAACACCTCCAGGGATGGGGCAGCCACAACTTCTCTGGGAAACCTGTTCCAGTGCCTCACCACCCTCAGAGGGAAAAATTTCTTCCTAATATCTAATCTAAATCTACTCTTTTCCAGTTTGAAGCCATTCCTCCTCATCCTATCAGTACATGCCCTTGTAAAAAGTCCTTCCCCAGCTCTCCTGTAGGCCCCCTTTAGGTACTGGAAGGCCGCAATAAGGTCTCCCTGGAGCCGTCTCTTCTCCAGGCTGAACAACCCCATTTCTCTCAGCCTCTTCTCATAGGAGAGGTGCTCCAGCCCTCTGATCATTTTTGTGGCCCTATTGGAACCTAAAAATATGTTAAAAATCTTCTAATATTTTTAGTAAATTCTAATAGTCAATTCTAATAATACATATTTTTATTAATGTGTTTAATGTAAACTTTATTCAAAGGCCTGTTTGGCAGTGAAACCACTAAAGTACCTTAAAATCATTTGACACTATTCTGTAATATACGTATGTTTGAATGCCTTATAATCATAGAATCGTCTAGGTTGGAAGGAACTTTTAAGATTGAGTCCAACCATGGATCACCAAGTCCAACCATAAGGTTGGACCATGTTTTTCACCCTACAGGTGAAAAATGTTTGTGCTGTGCACTTTTCACTTTCTTCTCCTTTCAGAGATAGTATCTCAGTCTAGTTGGGCCATAAAATGTATTACTGGTTTCGTAAGACTGTATTTCTGGTGACAAGGTGGGTGCTTCAGCAGTTGCAAATGGTAGCATTTCAGCAATGTCAAAAGACCACAAGAACCTGTCAACAGACAGTTTGTCTTGACAGCTGGCTGAAATCACCAAACTTGGGAGGTGTCCCAGGGGTGGGCGGTGACCTTAGGAGGTCATCAGCTCTATCCCAGTGGCCCAAAACAGGATCAGCTATACCTGTGTTACTCCTTTCTGGCATTTGCTTAATTTTTTCTTAGAGAAGAGAGTGTCCTGTCCTGTAGAGGATATGCCAACATCTCCCCAGGCCACACATTCATTTGCTTTGCTAATCTCATGGTTAGAAAATGTTTCCCAGTAGTCAACCTAAATCTTCTTTTCTACCTTCTATCTGCCACAGACATGAGGAATAAATTGTTCTTCTTTGCAGCACCTATGGAATATATTAAAAAATTTAAAAAGCATTATGCCTCAGTCCTTTTGTTTTCTAGACCGTTGTGTTCTCTCATCTCTTTCCTTGCAAGTCCATTTTGCCCAGATCTCTAACCATTCGTGCTGACATTCTTTGGATTCTTTCCATTGAGCACATTTTTCTTGAAATCACCAAGTAAGCCTAGCACTCCAGTGTTAAGCTGAATGCAAAATACATTTCTTTTGTTGAAAGCAACATTCCTGTTAAACGCACTAAGGTGTTTGCCTCTTGATCAATGCCATGAAACTGTTAACTCCCATTCAGTTTTTGATCCACTAAATCCTCTTTGCAGATCTGACATCCAGTCACTTATTTCTCAGTCTGTTCTTGTGCAAGCGATTATTGATGCCACGTGCAATGCCTTGTTTTCCTCTGTTTGATTGAATTAACAATTATCAGTTTTCCAGTTACTAAGGGAAATAAAGGGTCACAGTTTGTACCTACAGAGTACAAATATCAGCCCCTAAATCTTGATCTTGTAAGACCAGCACTGAACTCCCTTGCTGAGCTCCTACAGGAGACAAACCTTGCCCAGTAAGCTTCCATCAGTAGGACATGCTTTACACACTGTTAGAAACAACACCTAACTTGCATCCCTTATTTCTGGAAGTCTGTACTGCCTAGTAAATATTTTTTGCTCTGTGTTCTTCAGGGTTTCAATTAAAACTCATGTTTTTATCTATGGTGAATAGAGTTAAATCCAGTTGGTGTCCGGTCACAAGTGGTGTCCCCCGGGGCTCGGTGCTGGGGCCAGTTCTCTTTAATATCTTTATCAATGATCTGGACGAGGGGATCAAATGCTCTCTCAGTAAGTTCGCAGATGACACTAAGTTGGGAGGGCGTGTTGATCTGCTTGAGGGTAGGAAGGCTCTACAGAGGAATCTGGACAGGCTGGACGGATGGGTTGAGGCCAATGGTATGAGGTTCAACAAGGCAAGTGCCGGGTCCTGCACTTGGGTCACAACAACCCCATGCAGTGCTACAGGACTGGGGTGGAGTGGGTCAAAAGCTGCCCCGCAGAAAAGGACCTGGGGGTGTTGGTGGACAGCCGGCTGAAGATGAGCTGGCAGTGTGCCCAGGTGGCCAAGAAGGCCAACAGCACCCTGGCCTGTGTCAGGTATACTGTGGTGAGCAGGACTAGGGAAGTGATCGTCCCCCTATACTTGGCACTGGGGAGGCCTCACCTCAAGTACTTTTTTCAGTTTTGGGCCCCTCACTACAAGAAGGACATTGAGGTGCTGGAGCGTGTCCAGAGAAGGGCTACAAGGCTGGTGAGGTGTCTGGAGGACAAGTCTTATGAGGAACGACTGAGGGAACTGGGCTTGTTCAACCTGGAGAAGAGGAGGCTGAGGGGAGACCTTATCAGTCTCTACAACTACCTGAAAGGAGGTTGTAGAGAGGTGGGAGCTGACCTCTTCTCCCTAGTGACAAGTGATAGGACGAGAGGAAATGGGTTGAAGTTATGCCAGATGAGTTATGATTGGATATTAGGAAAAAAAAAATTGACTGAAAGGGTTATCAAACATTGGAATAGGCTGCCCAGGGAGGTGGTGGATTTGCTGTCCCTGGAGGTGTTTAAAAAAAGGGTAGACGTGGTACTTGGAGCCATGGTTTAGAGGTGGTTTTGTCCGGGTAGGTTAATGGTTGGACTTGATGATCTTAAAGGTCCCTTCCAACCTCAGCAATGCTATAATTCTATGATTCTATGATTCTTCTCCTGACTCAGTGCCTTTCATTTCACTAACCAATATCAAAGGGCAAGAGTGGAAATATATGGGTTGCTGTAATAGCTGTACCTCACTATGGTCATTTCATGACCAATCTGACATTTTATCTTGTGTATCCAATTTAAGGGCCCCCCTCACCCTAATTAGGGACATCATATAATTTTGTGGAAGGCTGAGTGTATTTGAACACTATTTTGTGTACTGTTACAATGATGGTTTTCATTTATAGTGAAAAATAATTTAATTGAATAATATTTATTCTTTCTTTGTCCCCACTGTTTTTGCTTTCTTTTATGCATGAATAGTGTAAGCTGTGTGGATGGATGGGAAGGGGTCTAACAGATGAGAACATATTCTGATTGAATTTAAACAGTGAAACACCCAGAAGAGTGCAAATGCCCGTCTTCCCCAGGTTTAAGAGATCCGATGCTCAAGCTGCTGGTTCTTTACATTATTGAAAATTTTCATTTGATGGAGATTTTGCTGGAGATTACCTTTGTGACAAGCAAGTTTTAAAAATTGGTGTATTCAACCTTCATATTTCAAACTGAGTACACTTTGCTTAATATTTAAATTAAACAACTGTCAAAGTTACTTTAATCTTAAATATATATACACACTTACATATATATTTCTGCATTATCTTTCATTCACACTCACTTCAGAACTTCCTAGTTGAAGCAGGAACAAACTAAGCCAAATCATTGCCTTAATGGCTATTCTCATATCTATTTAAAAATGAAGGGTAGACACTCTGTCTTAGAAAATATTAGAATCATTTTCTTAAATATGCAAATAGTCCCTATGCTGAAGTGACAGCCACATTAGAAGTCCTAGCTTAGCTCTTAATGAATAGATGTCAAAAATCATGTAAATTATGCTACTTCTGGCAGCATTAATATGAGTGCACTGGCTCTTCCAAGTGCCTTGCCTAAGCTCGCAACAACACTCGTGTAAAGGAAGAAAATATCAGTACTCTTAACCACACGTGTTTACACGCTACAGCTGAACACTGAATTGCAAGAACATGATGGAAGTGATCCAACTTGGAAACGAAATGTTAGATTAATGTTATTAAAGCTATGCATCTCCCTCCCTTGCAGGTTCAAAGACTGTAAGCTTCTCAGATACAGAACAGAGTAGAAGGCAACTGCAGAATGATTCAGTGCATCCACTCTTTAAGAGAAATTATTTCCAAAGGAGACTATTAAACGCATTAGGCTTAAAATGAAACCTGCCAAAGAAGCTGCACACAAACTCTGCATGTGTACAGAAACTCAAGCAGTTCTGGGAAGGTCTGGACACACTGTATATATTTTGCATTTTCTTAGATGTAACCCTAGGTTTACTGCTCTGTCAAGGTTAAGGGATATGATAATTTACAGTGTTTAGCAGTTACTACACTCATTGCCGTGTATTTCACTGAGTCAATTTAAAACTCTCAACCAATATCTGGGCTTGATTACAGTGTTAGGGTTGGCCATGGACTGTTTCCAGTAGTCAGGATAAAGCGGCTCTGTTTTGAACGGGAACAGATAAACTAGAAGATAGAGATTTCATATAAGATTTCATATGGGGTGTAGGTAATTGGTATCAGCCCACTGAACCTGCAAGGGTTGACTGGTATTGGTACAGTTTAGTACCAGGAAGACAAATAAACAGCTTTTAAAAGAGTGAAAAACACTTTTGATTACTTAACCAGACTGAGATTATTGATTGTTTTATCAGGCTAGGTACTTGTATGCAAAGGGCAGGGCCAAGAAAATAAACAAGGGAAACAAAAAGAAAGAGATGAACAAAGGTCTTAAGCTGAGCTGTACTCAGGCAGACAGGCATAGCAGCTACTTCTATGGCTTTACATTGTCTTTATGAGTGCAAGTGTGTGTGTTTAGAGACAATACATTTTATCTGTGATTTTTACTTATTCAGTCTTGATTCTGTAATGGCTAGCATAATTTCTCCAATTCTTATAACTGGGAAATGTATTAGGGTTTCACTTGTTGTTTAAGAATAGCTGTTGTCTTGCTTTAGAAAACCAAAGTTCTTGTGATATGCAAATTTCTGGAAAGGTATGTGGTATCACTTCAAAGTGACCATATTATAAAGCCTTTTATGATTGCTGCTAGTGTTGTTATAAATCTATTTTGCATAATAATTAAATAGTATCACTCCAACCCTGAGAAGTCATAGACCTTTTGTCATCATTAGACAAAATCAGGCTAAGTGTAAACACAGCCTAGTTTCCTCCATGTTTTTGTATTTGTATGCAGCAATTGTCAGCATGTCGGCAGTGGACGGTGATAAAGTGCATTTTTCTGCTTGGGTGGTTAGCCCTTTCATTTTTACAAGTGACAAAATAAAAATCTGTTGAAGAGCGAACATGCTGCTTTCACTGTGTCATCTCGGCCCTGCGGGTCATTTTATTATAAAAATGTAAAAATCCAGTCAATTTTATTTAATCAGCTGAAAAGGAAAAGTGTTTCCAGGTCATTAATCAAGTGCTCCTTCTCTGTGGGACTTGTCTCTTCAGAAACTGCCATCTGAATCATTAATAAAGCTGAAAAGATTTTGTGCCAGCAGGTTTTTGAGAAACCTAGATGTTATCAATATAAGCGGAGTAAAGTAATTTGAGGTCAACAAATAAAGCTTTATATATTCATTGCTTCAAAAGCTGCATCTTGCCTATTAAAAACAATTAATTATTTATTTTAAAGGCATTTAATTGTTGGAAAACATACAACTGTTTAGAAGGTATTTGATTATATATTCCATAATTATATGTTTTCTTTAACGTTACCTAACCATATATTTACAGTAAACTTTTATGTGAATTGATCAAAACATAATGAGACAGTAAGAAGAGATAATTACTACTGTATCTATAATAATAATGATAGCAATTAAACCACAGAGAACTACATTCAAATAACGTCAAGCTCGAGACTTAAACCCCTATTAACAAAGACACGGAAGGCACTTATTGCATTGCTAACACATTCAGCTCCACGCATGCCTCAGTGCGGCAGCTGGTGCTACCTGCGGCCAAATCTCTGTGTACCCTTTGTGGCAGGCGAGGAGCACACACTCTCTCATCCCGTGAACATGTGAGACTAAAAGTGCTTCCATCCCACATGATGGGCAAGGTGAAAACCTTGCAAAGTGTTTGGGCTGGTAAAGTAAAAGGAGAGAAGCAGAGTATGCTGTACAATAAGCATGAATGCAGGAATTAGGGAATGTCTTTGGCTGTTCATGTTCTCACCTGGCTCTGTGAGTCTGCGCTCTAATTCCCTTTCCTTTCAGCTGTTTCTCTGGAAAGAGAGTAGTACCAACAGCAGCAAACTGAGATTAACGAATGAATAGCCTCATGTTTAAGGTTTTCATTTTGCCTGGAGACTGTAGATTCAGGTATCTGCTTTTCATCAAAGAGAGTAAGCGTTTGAATCCAGGTTCCCGACTGTTGTCTGGTCAGGATCAGTTTCTTTCCCCCAGGCTTCCCCTGAAAACTGCTCATTTGGTTTGACAAATCTCAAGATGTTAAGGGAAAACCTCTGCCAGGAACTTCCTATTCGGTCTAGTCATGCATACCTAGTTATGTTTGCATTTACACCAATGGGCTTTGGAGTTAGGAAGATAAGAGGTGCTTTCTTGATTTACATTTCTTGGTTTGCATTGCATATTTTGTAATACATTAGATTGCCCTCAATGAATTGATGAACTAACATTTCCTCATTACCTCTAATTTTTTGATAAGTAAGAAATTAATTTTGTTTTCTGAAAGTGCTAAAGTTATCATTTCAAAAGCTACATAAATCCATTTCTATTCAGGAAGGCAGCAGTTCAAAGTATACGTACATGGGTGCGCTTTTATTCATGCATATTCTAAACTGAAAAAATAACAAAAAAATACACCCCATATTCCTTTTTCTCTGATATTTTAAAGATATCTTTACTCTAATACACAGTAACTTATGTGTGAATTAAGGTGTTGATTTCTTTGCTGTGAAGGTTCATGGGCTGTTACAGAGTAATCCTGAACTCACGTGTCTATCAGTATAATTCAGATTGCGTTTATTCTTCTGAACAGCGTGCACATAACAGCTGATGTTAACCACCATCATCCTCATTACATATTGTAGACTGTGAAGACTCCTCCTAGACTGTCCTGTAGCTCCATTGCACAATTACAAACTGTGTAAATTCTGCATAACACTGTGAACATCCTTGCTTATGTTGGACTTTGCTTCATGTGGACATGCTTATGTTGGCACAACTGCATGAACGTTGGCACACAGGCTTAGAGCAGGCCACCAAAGAGCCAGAATGTAATTGCATTTACACTAGTTCAGTTCACTTAGAGTTACTTGTTTGTACCTGTGTAACGGAGTGAAAAAGAGCCCACAGGTCAACAGCAGCGGTAATTACTTGTCCACTAGGAACTGAACTGTGGCCACCAATTCATTTCACACAGTTGACCAAACAGTCATTGGATGGTAATGACGTCTTGTCCTGAGCAACTCAAGCTATTCATAACAGGAACTTAGTAGTAGAGGGCTTTAGAGTCCATTTACCAATCCCCAGGACTCAATGGCTCATGAGACTAGTAATGTGTTATGAAGTCTCTCACCATCACAAAGTTACAGTTTAAGAGTGTGTGTGTGTATGTGTGTATGTGTGTATGTGGTGTTTTTTTTCTCTCCCTGTAGAAAATTGCCTAAGGTGCTCTGCTAGCTTTGGGAAA
>NW_009646851.1:2042770-2051368 GCF_000708025.1 Charadrius vociferus | reverse complement strand
GGAAAGAGTATCTTTACCCTGCTGTGATAATTTGAGATGTGGAAGAATTTTACGATTCAAAGCAGTTTTTCTTCTTTTTTTTTTTTTTTACATTATTTTATCTTAAAATGAAATTTCAGAGATGATTTAGTCTTAATATAGACTAATCACTACAATGGTTATCTAAAAAAAACAAGCTATATAAATAATCTCATTTTATCACTTGATTTGCTCCAAAATCACCACTACTGTGATTAGACTATATTAAGAAAAAATATATATGAAATTTTGTTTCAAGATAAAAGAATATAGGAAAAAAGCTGTCTCGAATCACAAAGCTGTGCCAAGTCCTCAATTATCACAGCAGGAGTAAAGATAGTATAACAATTATAAAACATCTACCAAAGAAGCTTAGACCCAGTACAAATTAAAATTCCTACAATTTTTCTGTAACAGATGTAGTAATTTTTCAGTAATTGTTATTAATTATTTTTGGCAAGAAAGCATCAACAATTTGCCTTTAACAATGTCAATTGCCATTAATATAAATCTTTCAGGACTCATTTTTATGCATGTATATACTTTGCACATCAGAAAGCCAGAGACTTGCAATTGTAAAATAGATTAAGTAGCGGTTAGAAAATGTGGAACGATGCCCACTTCCAAATTCACTCATTTTCTGATTTTACACCATTATACCAACCTTTATTCAGCCTGTAAAGTTGCTGGCTAGCAACTATTACTAGTCAGTAATAAAATCAAAGGAAACAGAGAAAATAGGTTGACTTTTTTAAAAATCATAACCATATTCATCTATGTATAAAGAAAGCTGAAGATATTGTATATAGAGACTTTTATGGGACTTTTGTAACAATATACATTTAGATGTTGTATGTATTGAACAGCCATTCAGTCAAGTACTTCAGAAACTGACTTTTATACTTCAACAAGAATTTTTGGCATATTTTAACTCTTTCTTGCTCATTAATATCAGAAACGTGAAACTATTTCTCTTCTTATCTCATTCTCATTCAGCACATTTGCCAAAATAAAATGTAACCTAATATATTTACACCTTTTCTTACCACAGTGATCAAGATGTTATTCTCCCATCTGACATTGGACTTCAGACTGATACTGGCTTCATTTGGTCACTTCAGTCTGATCTCATAATTCTGAAAAAATATACTAAATTTCTTGCTTTCATTACTTTTTCTATAAACATATGTTTCTGCAGATTTGATTTTATTTATTTTTTTCTAATTCCTGAGTATGTGTTGGCACTACCATTTTTGCTTAGTAATTTCTTCTCCTTGGAGCTTACAGAAAATCTACAGATTTTCCCAACTTTCATTCCACTAGGTTGAACCAACTACACCATTTTACCACTTCCCTCTGCCCTGAACAGGTATTCCTTTGCACCTGCTCTAGATTTCTCCTTCCTTTTATTACCCATGCTCCTCCTCCTCCCCCAGGCCTGAGTGACTAGACACGTACAAAATATTTTAGATGAGGCCACATTCAGTCCATGGAAACTAACTTTTACTAAATACTGTTTTTTCTATGCTTTTATAGAGCTTTTACGCTTGCTCTTTATTTTGTCTGTTATTACAACCGTTACAATCTCCCTTGCTCACAACCAGAGTTCTGCTACTGATTTCCATCTGCTCCTGCTTAGCTAATGATTTCTCCTCTAACATTGCAGCAAATGTTTGACCGAAATTTGGATAGATAAGTAAAAGTAACTTTACTGATGACATATATCATCTGACTGATGTAAGATGCATTTTTATGCCTTTTATTTCTCAGTACCTTGTAACACTTTGTGGAATGAGTACTTTTCTTACTTGTTTTGAAATCCTATAAAAATCCCTCCTCTTCATTTTTTTTTTTAAATTTGCATGTTTTTTGTGTTTTCTGACTCAGTTGCTTTGCAGGAAAATGAACATAAATATTTTGTGTTTGGTTAAACATGTAATATACACAGCTACCGCACGTAGGATGAAATATAACATAAAGGCTACTAGGACAGATTTAATTGCCTCTTTGCTGAATGTTTTGCATGCTGTATTCCTATAACCTTTGGCCATGTATATTGATTGTTATCTGCACATTTTTTTAACTCCATGCAAGGAGTGTCTGTGGCACACAATGAAAAAGTGGAAGAACCCCCCAAAAGTGATACAGGTGTCTTTGAGAACTAATTTCTTAGCTTTCTCCTTTGGTGAGTAATGACAGTGTTTTCTCCCTCCTGATAAAACATGTGTTAATGATTTTAATGCATCTATTCTGCAACTCTGCAGTTTGAAGTGTTTCAGGATTAGTCTGTTTACTAAAAGTTTTGGTTCCCCAAAACGCAGATACAGAGAAACCCTGCATTTTTACAATAGTAAAGGTATCATGAAGCTATGATGTGTCACAGAAATTCATAAAAATATGAATAATTATTTGGTTTCCAGTTGAAGTGAAATAACCCATTTTCATCTGAAGGCCTTTTCCCACCTGTTTTTTGGTATATTTGGCTTTGAGAAAGATGAGAATGTTATAGAACCTTTCTTCAGGATAGGTAACATGAAGTTGGTGCTCTGGAAATGCCAAGAAGTTGTTTTTTTCACAATTAGGAGACCAGTTAATGAATTTTCTTTTGTGAATATTTTTTTGACTCTCATCAGAATGATGAATACTCTTGGGTTTCTTGAAAACCAACCTTACCTTTCTGTGGAGTTTTTCTTCTGTTTTTTTCCCTCCTTTGTTCTCCCCTTCCAACCCAATGCAGCAGAAATGTGAGCAACACTCTTCATATAATATGAAAAATTTACGCTGATTTATGTACACCTCCTAGTAGCAAATCCAGAGATGCAAAATGTATCATGCACTTTCTGTGAGTCTAACTTCTGTCTAAATGTCTGCGAAGTGTACAGCTTGTCAGAAAACAACTCCTTTTTCTCTCTGCTCCAGGGAATAACACTGACTTGACAGGAAAAAATCAAACACCTAAATCACAGATTTACTTCCTAAAAATGATTCTTTGGGTGCTTCAGCACCAATTCTTCTTTCAGGAGTAAATTTCATGAGCCTTTACCTTCAGCTTTTGTGAAGAAGCAATCCCTTATGTGCAAGTCACCTCCATGCAGGGAATGCAGACATAAAGGGAGCACTATTGCTCTTTTCCATGCATTTACAGAAGAGACTTCATTGATGTGGCAATGAAACGTTTCCACTTTAAAAGCAACAAGCTATGTGCTAAGAAACTGTGAAGATGCCCTATTGGCACATTAAATAACACCTAAATGGTTAATAATGGGAAGAGAAAAAATGATCTTGAAGGTCAGTTGTCATAGCTACAAGTTGCCAGTTTGGACAGACGCTCAGTGATTGTCACCCAGGAATAAGAGCTCTGGACAGTAAATCGTCACTGTGGTCTTACCCAAACAACTGAAGGGCTCCCATTACAGCATGAGCCCAGCTGAATGTTAAAATAGCTGACAAACTCACAGCTATTGTTAATTTAGTTTAGCATGGCTGGGGAGCTGAAAAGCAGCTACCTATTTTTTTTGTATATATGTAAGGAGTTGTTCAGTGAACTGTAGTGCTTTATAGGATGATAAAACTATAAAAACAGAACACATATATAACAATAATGTACAGGCTTTTCTTTTGCTAGCAGCTATTCCATTTACACACATGGAGGTCTTGTTCTGAAAAACTGTCGCTGGCCCACTGAGTTGTTAGTGATTTTGGAGCTCTAGTTCTGACAAGTCTAATCACAAAAGGAAAGAGGTGTATTAAAAATGCATTAATGTATAAAGCTATAAAATGCGTGGGAGACTTAAGGTTTTGCCAGAGCAGATTTTTGCACTTCATCTTCTATTTATCATGCTGGTCCTTCAGTAGGATTATCTTATAAATAGCAAATCATTAATATGTTTAGTTGTCTGCAGTCCCCTAAAAGCCACTTGAGAATGGTATAGAGAAGTTATTCTTGTTTTGTATCTGGGACAGACAAAAGAAGAAAAAAGACTTGTCTTTACAACGACATTCTTTTTTTCATGGGGATCACTTAAAATGAGAGATGGTCCCATGAGAAACAGAGAGAAACAAAATTTTTTCAGTTTTACAGTATAGCACTCTCTAATCACTATATCACATGATGAAATACAAATAAGTTCTCAAAAAATTATTATCATATGCCTGGTACTAACTGAGTCTATTTCAGTCCATTTATTCTCCTCTATCCCCAAAGTGGAATAATTTATTAGTTATCAATAATGTATGCTTATGTGTATTGTGTAGACTTCCTCCGTGTAATTCCCCAAAACGTTTATCAATGGTTTTGACTAATATTTCTTCATTTTGTCTTCTGACTGACAAGTGATTTTTATTTTCCAATATATTTATTCCTTATAGGAACAAACTTTTTCTGCTGCAGTATCAGGTCAACCTTGGAAGCTCTTCTGTGGACAGCTTTGTTGGCCATGGAAATTTTATTGCATAAAGCAAATAATAAGCATTGTAACTTTTTTACTTGCAGTGTATTTACCATCAGTACTTATTTCACATGTTATTACATCACAGAATCCATTGGTTGGCAACTATTAGTTAACACAGGTCCCTTAATATCTGACAGCATGAAAGAAAACATTTCGTTTTACAGGAGTCATAGGTGAATCTGTAATATGAATAGATCCTTTCCCTGTGACCAGATCTATCATGGGTTAGCATTACTTTCAATCTTTTTTTTTTTTCCAAAATAGTTGTTCTGATAGAATTCCCAGTGCTGTTTATCTAAACTAGAGACTGTAGGTAATGCAGAAAAGTGCGATATGGCTTTTTGATCTCAAAAGTAACTTGCTGTGTTTGGAAAACAGAAATTCTTTTATTCTTCAGACTATTTGAAAGACTCAAGACACCTGAATTGTTGAGTATACAATAAAGGTTAGACAAATCTCACAACTAAACTTGGATATATTAATTAATGAAAGGAGTATTGGTACCACTGTTTATGCTTTTGTAAGTTGTAAAGAAATATCCTCATTTCCTCAAAATATTTTACCATAGCTTCTGTCCCCACTGTGGATGAACCAAACCAAACCAAGAGATTAACTTAAATCAAGGCTTGTATTTAAAAATCCAACCAAACAACAAAAAGTCTCAGTTGTCTACAGGAAGGTTTGAATGAGGAAGATAAGGAACGGTGCTCCCGGAGCCCTGTAGGCTCTGTGCTGAACTAGAAGTGGTCTGGGGTGCTTGTGGTCACTTGAGAAGAGAAAATGTGGGACAAACATGGATGCCCACAGAGTGCCAGCCAAGGCTCACTCTGGGTGCCAGTTATTGGGATAGTGCTCCTCTCGTGGCATTCTGCTGAGGAAAAGAGAGTATTTCACACAAAAATATCTCATTGTGAAAATAAGCTATCAGTGCTCAGCTCAAAGCAGACATTTTCTTTGGTCAGAAAAAGGTTCTCATTTTCACACATTGAGTCCCAGCTCTTTCAGTAGTACAGTATTTACTGTAATATTTCTGTACTCACAGGTGATTTTTCTACCGTGTTTTCCTCAAAATTATTTTTCACTCCTGAGTAATATTTTTACCTGTTTTCTTCTACACGTAATTTATTTTATTTCTACATAATATCTGCATATTCTTCCTGTGTATTACATTAGTGCATGAATTTGCCATGTTGTCTGTGTTGCTTTGTACTTCGTTATTTTGTCAAATTGAAAGATTCAGTTGTAAAGCAAAAATCTATTACCAAGAAAGCCTATGGTATTTGGAGAAGTTTGCTTGTGATTTCCCACCTAATAGCCATGAGAAACTGGGTGACAATTAAGGTATTAAGTTGCTAGACAATACCTTTTTCTGGTGGAAAGACTGAAATAACTCTAAAATGGTCTTTTTGAACACAGTTTTGCAGTTAACATGGATCATGTCTTCTTTGCAGAAAGAGGATTTCATGCCCCAGACTGTAAAGATGTAGAATATTGAACACTCTTTGACAAAGCACAGAATTTATCATTTTGCCTACTTCATGCCTTAGTCCCTGTTTAAATGCAATTTTAAGCATTTTTTTTTTGGTCCAGTTTTGTGGTACTACTTATTATGTCGGGTATGGTCGTAACCATTTTCATCTTTTTTTAGGACATCCAAAGACAACGGAACCAGTGCTCTTTTTAAGAGAAGTTTTATCTTGGTGTTAGGAAAAAACGTGGTTTGTGACATAATTTTGCTTTGGAGATAATAACAAGAAACACAAACGAACAAAGCCCAGCTGCAGTAAGTCCCCAGAAGTTTACGCAATTTACTCTCCAGAATCATTTTTTATTCCCAGGCAACAATGGTATTGGTCTCTACCTCTTAAGTTATGCAGAAGTAGAAATGTTGTGGCTTCCATGCGTGTGTCTGGACCACTGTCGGATGACTTATTCAATAAGTAACTGCAAGACAGGGTTTTATAAGGTGTGTGCACCTGTGTCTGGGGCATAGCAGAGCCCTGTGTGCCTCCAGTGCTTTTTAAAAGTCCTGAAAGGTTCAGACAAACAATAGGAAACAAAGTACATACATTCTATGCCCCCTGCAATTATACTGGCTTAACATACCTTCTGAAATTCATTAGACATAATATGGTCTGGCCAGAGCTTAAGGGAATATGCTTTCCCTTATCACTTCTAAGAGGACAATCTCATTTCAAACCCCCTTGGTCCTTTACTGTAAAAAGCACTTTCAGAAAAGTTGTACTGTATCAGTGATGCACTCCAAGGTTGGTCTGAGAGTTTGCAAATCTGTATTAAGGAGTAGCGCTGAGAGTTTGGGAAAACTAGCCCAGTGGGCAAGCTCTCTTTTCTTACAACAAGCCATAAATTGACACGTTTACTCACTCCCAGCAATAATGCAGTGAAGGCATACTATCTGACATCCCACTGTCAGAAAAATAGAACCTCTCTCGCCTAACTGCTCATTCCCTGCCATCAGGATGGTATTTTATTGAAACACAGGACCTGCAACAGAACTCTCCTGCAGCTTCGTCTCTTGCCATCTAGCTGATGCTTCATTATCTAAATGATTATAAAAATAATCCATTTAAAAGCAGGACTATTCCCAGTATTTGATTACATTAGTTGCACAGGGATTCAGACAGGTCTTGTTAAAAAACATTGTGGTGGTCACATAGGATAATGCCTGCATGGGGAATGAAATCTCTCAGACAGGATGCTTGGTTGTGGGCAAGATGGTGATGGGGTTCTCCATAGCAAGGGTCTTCACCTGTACCGGGTGACATTCCCCAAACTGTTTTCTGAACAGTTCTTAAAACCGCTGTGGCCTGTGGTCCTGCATGACCACTCCAGCACATGCATGATTTATCTCTACTGGCTGCTATTACTACATACAAAACATCTAACTATCTTAACGATGTACAAAATGCTGCTCTGTGTGATCTCTTCTACAGCTGCATGAACGATTTTTACTGAATAATTGCAAGTGTCTTTTCTGGGTACAGTTGGGTCAGTTCTGCAGCAGGAGACACCTGGGGAGTCTCTTTGTCTCATGTAAAAGACACATACTTTGGGGACACGTATTAGCAGCATATAGACAAATCATCTACCTGCTCCATTAAATCAGATGTAGCCTTTTATCTCGTGGCTTTTTTACAGAGCCTTGTTATTGTTTTTGTTTCTTTTTGATTATCATTAGTTAGAATTTTAATACTGGAGGCTCTTCAGACTGATTATGCTGTGGACACCTTAGGATGTCGATCATCTCCTCAGGCAGCCTGGCGTATACCAGGGAGCCAAGAGGAAATACCTTGATTGTAAAGTTATCCAGATTATTTTCAAATAATTGCAAGAAAAATAAAGCAGTGAACTGATATTCTAAAATGCAAAACAGCAATCTTATTGTTATACTGATTTACAAAGACACTGCATTTATTGTTGAAGTCTTATTATTGTGTTTGTTCATTTTTTCAGATGCATCTGTATTTCTCTTCAATTGCATTTAGTATTTTATATTAGGTACTCATACATTCTCTGAAAATGTAAGTACCATGTACTCTTCAGACTCTATCACTTAGTTAAAAAATGTATTCAGGTTCAATAATATTTCTGCAAATTAAATACCTTACAACAAGTCTAAGAAATATAAACCAATTCAGCTATTTTTCATCCCTAATGGTGTGTTTTCAGATGAACCAGAGATGGGATTGTATGCTATATATTTTCCTCCTACTTACCCCAAAGTTTCCCAAACCTCAGTGCTATTCAAGATTTTTAGGTCTTTCAACTCAACTCTTGTCCCAGACTGTAGATAAACCAAATCAGATTGGAAAGTAGGTTATAGGATTTTGGGCACAAACCATGTCCATCTTCTTGCTTTTTAGAATATAGCTGTTTGTCAATATTTTCTGAAAAGGTTTTGTTACAAAGGGTAATGTTCACAAAAGACTTATCTTGTATGGAGACATCCTTTTGTCAGCATAGGCCAATGTCCTGCCTGGCTGTGTATTCTGACTTAGATAACATTCAGTGTGACATATATTAAAAGACATTTATAATTTCCCAATATTTAGCTGTGGAGGACAAACTAAACTTTTCAAACGAATAGGAGAGTTATAAAATATTATCA